>NC_043702.1:12172097-12217560 GCF_006229205.1 Suricata suricatta | reverse complement strand
ATGACTCCTGTCTTCACGGAGCATATGATCTAGTATGTGAGGAAAGGGAAAGAAGAGGGAAGGAACAAATGCACCCAGCAGAGTGGAATGGCATAATTAAAATCATGGAGTAGGAGAAGAGGTGGGGCTTTAGGAGAACCTACCTCCCTATGGTAGGGGTGAGGCTGCAAGAGGCTGGTTATGTCGGCTGAGTCACGTGTACCATTGGGAGGAGGGGGGTTAGATTTCCTTACAGTGTAAGCAGAGGAGCTGAATATTTGCCTTTAAATAATACAAATAACTAACATGTCCTGAGATCCTATGTGGGTTGCTTAGGTGAAACCTACAATTATTATCTTATTTCTTACAAGAACGTCATAAAGTGGATCCATTTATTTCTCCAATTTTACCTGGGAACAAACAAGAAGCTTAGAGAGGTCAAGTAAACTGCCCATGAGGGTTCAGTGGCTGACTATAGCTTAGCAGCCCTGACTCAGCGTTATAATAACTCTTTCCCGAGAGCTCCAGCAAAAGTCTGAGGCTAGCTCTCATTGGCTGACATGGGTCACAGGTCCACCCCTGAACCAATTAGTGAGTCTGAGAGGAGAGACTAATTGGTTGGATGGGCCTGAGTCACGTGGTCTCTTCTGGAACCAGAGTTGCGGTGCCTCCTTGTACGGAACTGTAAGGTCTGAGTCTACTGGTTATATCATCCTCCAAAGGAAATGCAAACATTTCTTCCAGAAAAATAAGAACACGTGGATTCTGGACAGGTGAAAATGAATGACAGATTTCCATTACCTCTCCTAAATTTAATTTTAAAATGATTTTTTGATCACATTTAACCATTTGCTACCCAAACAATTACCAACAACTTTAGAAAATTTTTAGCAAATAACAAACTTGAGTTAGGCATACTCCTAACAACATTGTTACAAAAAGAAAGCACAAAAAGTAGATCAGAAAGGAGGAATAAAAGCAGTGACCTTAGTAAGTGAACCTTACGATCCATCAAGAGTGCCTTTGAGGGCATTTCAATTATTCCAACAGATTTCCTTTATGAACATCAAAGAATCAGTGAATGAACCTTGGAGCTTACTTCTTATTATAAATGGTAAAAGTGCCCTGAGAATTCGGATGGCTTCCCTCTGGTCTCAGAGGCAGGTAATAGCTTTTCTTGGACGTTGTCAGAGACTTTTCCAGGGCAGCATTTCAAAACGGCTTGTTCCCAAGGCCCCTGGCATTTTCAAAGGTTTTCCTTTGTGCCTCAACATGGTATTTTCCTCTGTTTCAATTTGTGTTCTTTAAGTACTCCAATGGCATATTAATTGCATATAAAAGTTACTCTTCTAAGGGAACTCTTTGGGGACTGAGAGTCTATATAAATTTACTGCTTTCAAACTCTTCAGACTCAGGACCCTTTATGCCCCTAAAACTTATTGAGAATCCCAAAGAGCTCTCCTGGAGCTGGAAGTTAAGTCTAACATATGGGTTAAGTATGACAATATTTATCACATTAGAAATTAAAATTGAAAATTTTAAAAATATTCATTAAAAATGAATCCATCATATGTTAGCCCAAATAACATTTTTATGAAAAATAACTATATTCCTAAACGGTAACAAATGATGAAGAGATTGAAATTGTTTTACGTGTTTGCAAACCTCTTTACTATCTGACTTAACAGAACATAGATTTTCATATCTGCTTTGGTTTCAATCTGTTGTAATATGTTGCTTTGGTTAAAATATATGAAGGAAATCTGTCTTTGTATAGATGTGTAACTGAAAATAAAAGGAATATTTTGATAGCCTTTTCCTATAATTGTGTATATTCTTCTTTAATATCCTACCCAAACTCCACGAATAGCAGTTTCATAAGGGTTCATTACCTATTAATAAACTCATCATACTCTGTTACATTAAAACTCATTGGTCTATCTTGTACTTTAAGAGGATCTTTTATCCATGCATGATTTATAACATCATGCTTTTAGAAAATATAAGTTCACAAAGTCATGCAAATCTTCCATATGTTGACACATTTCATTTTAAAAATCAATACAGCACATTAATTAATATCACCACTGATCTCATAAGAAAAGTCTTTAAATATTAGGATAGTGTCAAGCTCACAGTGGTACATATAAGTTTTTCAAACTTTGAATTCCTGCTTGAAAGCTCAGATTTATCATTGTCAACAAATTCTGTCAGTTGTCTTCCTTAAAGCAAGAGGCCTAACTTACTCATTTTTGAGAAAATATCTGTCAAGTACTCAAGTCTGTGTGGCAATGAAAAATACATAATTACTGCCATAGTTTGGTGCTGTTGCTTTGATGTGCTAAGGTCATGGCAGATTCATGCAGCATGGTTTTTGGACTTTGAGTGCATTTGTCAACCCGGCGAGAAAAGCAAATTACCTCTTACTTAGTACTTCTTTGAAAACAGCTTTGACCTCATGTCACTACTCCTCATAGGATCTTGGAGACTTCCAGAGTTCTCCTATATAGTGAACAAACATGGCTGTTATTGGAAATCAGATTGAAGTTCCCTTCTATGGTGGACTTGACCATGCATGCTTTTAGATAAGTCTTGTTCCTAGGCACGTAATGCTTAACTTATGTTTATAATGACAATGGTTCAAGGCAGAAGCATAAGGTCCATGGAAATAAAACCTATCATAAGGACCATATAAATGATTTTGGACCAAATTTAGTTTCAAAGATGTTTGCTCTTAAATGGCCCACAAAAGTCAATGGTATAAAGAGAAGACATCATTAGTATTACATCCAGTTTTGACTGTCATTTGTTCAGAATAAAGAGGTTTTACATTAATAAGGTGGGTGATGTATAAAATTTAAACTTGGCTTTTCTTCTTATTTTGTTATTTAGAAGTGAAATATAACACATTTTAAAAATAGGTTAAATTGGGGTTCCTGGGTGGCTCAGTCAGTTAAGGGTCCAACTTTGTCTCCAGTCATGATCTTACAGTTCATGGATCAAGTCTGGTGATGGGCTCTGTCCTGACAGCCAAGAGCCCGGAGCTTGCTTTGGATTCTGTGTCTCCCTCTCTTTTGCTTGTCCCCTGCTTATGCTCTCTCTCTCTCAAAAATAAATTTAAAGTTTTTTTATTTAAAAAATTTTTAAAATAGGTTAAATTTTTTTCATCATGTTTTCATTCCTTATATTGGCGATGAAAGGATTTTTATCCTTTTTTGGTTTGTTTGTTTATTCCATTTTTGATGCCATCATGCAAAGGAAAGTGTCTCTCCTCATTGTAATATGCATTTGATCCTGATACAAATCATGGTATGTCTCTTTACATTTGTATCTTGGCAAGTGGATTTTCTTTATGTAATGGTATTAAGTATAAATAAAGAGGATATATTACTTTTTTTAAGTTTATTTATTTGTTTTGAGAGAAAGAGAGGAGAGAGAGAGAGCAAGTAGGGGAGGGGCAGAGAATGAGACGGAGAGAGAGAATCCCACGCATGCTCCGCACTGTCAGTGTGGTGCCCAATGTGGAGTTTGAACTCACAAACAGCAAGCTCGTGACCTGGACTCAGACGCTTAACTGACTGAGCCACGCAGGCGCCCCAAGAACATACATCACTTATAAAACAGATAAAATATATTTGCTTTATACACATTTACTATAATTTTATTTTAATGTGAAATAAAGCATTCTTGAAGACCAGAGCGCTTTTTATATTCAGCTAAAGTGGTAAGTATCCTGAAAGTGTTTCAGAAATTATATATTACATGGGATGCGTGGCTGGCTCAGTCGGTTGAGAGTCAGACTCTTGATATGGGCGCAGGTCATGATCTCACAGTCCTAGGATCCAGCCCTGTGTCAGGCTCCAAACTGAGTGAAGCCTGCTTGGGATTGTCTTTTCCCACACCCCACCCCCATCTCCCTCTCCCTCTCTTGCTTATGTACACACACTCTCTCTCTCTTTCTCTCAAAATAAATAAATTTAAAAGGAAAATAAATTATATATTACAATAAAAGAAGCTGTCCAAAAAAAAAGAACAAAAATAAAATAAAACAAAACAAAAACCCCAAAACTGTTAATGCCTCACTGTGCTATGCTGCCAGGCAAAAAACCAACCATGCATTACAGCATGTAGGGCCTCCATGCATGGTAGGCAGTAGTATGATTTATATTCTCTCTACACAAGACAGTGGAAGGTGGTTAAGGGGAATCTCAGGTCCTCAGATAATCAGAAGGAACACAGTGGGCAATCCTAACCCTACATGCATGTGATCCTCCTTCTCCTCTTTACAACGGATCTTATAACTAACTCTACATCCATCATTGGCTCATAAACTCTACCTATCATGTCTCCACCTCACTTTTATTTGGATTTTACATCTTCATCAGAATTCGGGTATTCCCGAGAAGAATTACAAGTTAGTCCAGGATCTATAGTTTTACTATCTGGCCCTGCAGATAGTACTAGGACTATCTGGTCTGTGACTATGAGTCTGGGACTCATTCAAAGCTACGCAAGTCTCATTCAGACCATAGAAAGCTGGAGACAGAATATCTGCTCCTAGGGCACATGTTTGCATCCTGCTGATTCTCTTTTTCTAGTCACAAAATCATTACAATGATGATTAATCTGTTTTCTCTTTTCAGTGTCATACTGACAATACAGGGACTTATGAGCTTCATCAGGGACCTACAAAAATATTGGATATTAAAAATAAAATGGTAGCAAAATTCCAAAAGAACTCCAAAATTCCAGCAAAATTCCAAAATTCCAAAAGCAACTTCCAGATTAACATTAATGAATATTTAATTAAAGCATGCAACGTGTGACATTAGGTCCACTTAATTAATTGTTAAATTTAGTATTAAAACACGTCAATTACAGTTACTTGGAGATCAAAAAGAATGAAATATTGCCTTTTGCAATGACATGGATGGAGCTAGAGTGTACTATGCTAAGCAAAATAAGTCAGAGAAAGAAAAATATATGATTTCAGTCATGTGAATTAAAAAAATTAAAACAGATGAACATAAGGGAAGAAAAAATAAGATAAAAACAGAGAGGAAGGCAAACCATAAGAGACACTTAAATACAGAGAACAAATTGAGGGTTGCTGGTGGGGTGTTGGGTGGGGAGATGGGCTAAATGGGTGATGGGCATTAAGGAGGGTCTCGCTGGGATGAGCACTGGGTGTTGTATGTAAGTGATGAATCACTGTTTTATTCCTGAAACCTTTATTACACCAATGGTTAACTAACTTGGGTTTAAAGAAAATTTAAAAATAAGTAAAACAATTCTATTACATTTGAGAGCAATTTCTAGATTAGATTGTGTAATACTGCAAGAATTCCTGAGTACATTTGATTATTGTCTAGAAATTGTACCCAGTCATGAATGAATTGGATTACTCACAGTCCAATCATTTCTGAAGTAAACTTATAAAAATGCATGCAAATTATATACAGGACAAATTACTTTTTAACTTGGGACTTGAGGGCACCTTATATGTTTACTGTGATGAATGATAGAAGCTTTTAAACAAAATGGGATCCAGGAAGGTTTTAATATAGTCCTCACAAAACTGCCATTTATTACTTAAACACCAGTTTACCTGAAACAGCATATGCATTATTTCCAAAAAATGTCTTCCTTAGAAACAAAAAGTAGAGTTTGTAATAACCATACTTTGGGGTATTCTAAAGAGACCTCTCTGTGACTCCCATATAGCCTTGAGTCATTGATTATAAACTTTCAGCAACATGACTTGGGGAAATCATGATATGTTTCTGCTACTAGAGAAAAATATTGTGTATTAGGGAAGGAAACTGTGATAGGGGAAAGCTATGTCTCAGAATTTGACTGATTTTATTTCTTTGATGCTAGATGAAAGTGTTTTCTTTGGTGAAAATGCCCTAATCTTCTGTTGTTGTGTAGATACAGAGGTTGGGAAGAGTCATTTTTCTTTGCCTTCTGAAAGCAAAGAGAACTCCAATACTCACAATAATAGCAGTGGATGCCTTGGAAATTATTCTGTAACACTACTAAGGACATGATTTTGAAGAGAAATACAATTCACCTTAAAGGGAAGATGAGAAATGATTGAGAAATGACTATCTATAAAACAAAACAAAACAGTGATAAATTGAATCCACTAAAAATAAAAACAAAGAAATATTAATTCACACAGTTCCCTGTGAAAAACTTTAAGATGATCACGAGTTATTATTTGGGAAACATTTTGTGATAATATCTTGATAATAGTTTATTATAAGAAGTTAAAATTGGTCCTTCTTTTCCTTTTCTTTACTTTCCTCTTCTTTGTTCTTTCCTTTTTATTTTCTTTGCCTTTTCTTTCTCTTGCTTCCTTCCTTCCTTTCTTTCTTTATTCCTTCCTTTCTTCTCTCCTTTCTGCTTCCTTCCTCTCTTTCCTCCCTCCCTTCCTTCCTGTCTCCCCTGATTCTTTTCCTATTCTTTCTTTTCCCCTCTAATTTTATTTCTACCTTAATCTCATACCTTTTTCTTATTCTTTCTTCTTCTCTTTTCTCTTGATCTTCATTGAAATTTCATAAGCAACATCAACTATTACTTCCAGGATGATGATTAATGATAGCACTTACAAAGCAAAAGGTTTTTCCTTGGATGTGGGAATAACAGGTGTCTCATCATTAATCTCTTAATGGAATGGAATGAGTTTTCTCAGAGGAGGAAAGTTCTACCTTAGATCTCTTTTGAGGAACATGTCCATTGTTTCTGACCCTCAAAAAAATGTAGGCAATTTTTATATTAAGAAAAATTCAGGATGAAACTTTACTGCTTTTAGTGTCATGGCTCCTCAGCATCCCTGTCTGTGTAAGGCTCAAAGCATAGTGTTATTTCCAAGTGCAAATGTGATGGACAATTTATCTTCGATGTCATAGTCCTAAAGAATCTCCATGAGGCTTGATTTTAATCAAACACTTTTCTAGGATTTGGGGGGCTTCCTCAGACAATTCTTAAGGTCAAAGGGACCTTGGTGGATGCAACATCATAAAGACCACCAACCTGGTCCTATAAACTCCATAAAATAATAATAAACTTGAAAGGCACATATAGACCATGTAAAACTGAAAGAAGAGCAAAGAGTTAAAATGAGTGAGATAAAGATAAACCAAAACTTCACAATTTTAATAATGTCCCTACAACATGACACCATTAAGCAGTAATGTTGTGCAGGGTGCATATGTGGGTATCTGTGTAAGCATGTGGACACAATGGCTTTATGGTCACAATGTTAGTCTGCTACTGCAGGTAGAATCAGGACCCATATGAGCCAAGTTGAGATCGACCAGTTGGCTCCAGTGTGACCTCATCTTAGACCTAGCCCCCAGGGTAGTTGGCTAGTAGTGTAAACCACTGTGTGTCATGTGGTTTATATTAGTGGCTTATATTGTAATACCTAAGGGGCTTTGTGAGCTCAGATAGGCTCTGGACTGATGGCCAGTGTGGGTAAGGCAAGGCCATTTCAAGTCATGATGAAATGGGGAGTTTGCCTGGATTTTGGTACAGCTCAGTCTGTTCATTAGAGAGATTTGTGTCAATGTTTGAAAGAGGCTGGTTAAGTCAGAATCTGAGTGGAAACCTAGCAGGAGAAATTAATCCTTAGGTATACTGGATAATATAAAAGGTCTTGAACTATGTCAGTCATCAGATAATCTCTTTAATATAAACTTGAAAAGGACCTTAAGTAAAGAAATATTATTTGCCATCCTTTCCTAGGAAAAAATAGTGTATTTTCTGATTCCATGTGACTAACCGTGGGTTATATGAAAACGTTGGCCCCATTCTAAATACATGTCAACTGGGATTGGGATGGATGCTTTCCCCATTATTTTATATGACAAAAGATGATTTGCTAGGGTATGCAAGGATTTATGCCTCCTGGGAAATGAGATTAATTTCTAAGTTACAGTGATAATTTATGTCATCGTATATAATGCTGTTATATTTGAACACCTTCCAAAAGTGGTTGAGTGGATACTAGAATCATCTGCATAAAAGTAAGTTGGGGAGAGTTTTGAAACCACATGCGTCTTCTGAAATGGACCCTAGAAAGTCACAGACCCTTTAAATGAGAATCACTGCCTTTATAAGTAGGGGAGTTAGGCCCTTGAACTCAGGCTTTAAAATACTCTAAGTTACTTTCCCTGCCTCCATTTGTTTTTAGCAGTCACATCGACCTTTTCTAGGTTAAACTGAGTGTCTTCAGTGAAATAAAAGTGCATATTAATTGAACACTTACTATGCAGTCCACACCAAGATAAATGCTCAAAGCCAGAGCAAGCATTACAAACACTGTGTAAATGTTAAGGCAGTTTCAGAAGAGAGAATCAGGATGCTTGACAATAGGAAGGACTTGCTGAAGTTGGTCTTCGAAAATGGGTAAGACTTAGTCTAATGGAAGTCCACACAAGGGCACACCCTGAGGTGAAGGATAGAAGCAGGATCAAATGCTGAAACCAAGAGGGAAGACAGTTACATGTACTTTGGGGAGAACAGTGGAAACAGAGTAGATATGATCAGATCACTGGAGGTCTTTGAAAATTAGTCAAGGGGGTTTGAAGTTTTTATCATATGAAATATGGAATAATTGGAAAATTTGGAATAAGGTGGATGCTTGAAAGTAAGCTAGGAAACTCAGGCTAGAACAATGGTGTCCAAGTTAGTCTAGAACAGTGATGTCCAAGTTAGTCTAGAACAGTGGTGTCCAAGTTAGTCTAGAACAGTGGTGTCCAAGTTAGTCTAGAACAATGGTGTCCAAGTTAGTCTAGAACAGTGGTGTCCGAGTTATTCTAGGACAATGGTGTCCAAGTTAGTCTAGAACAATGGTGTTCAAGTTACTTTTAAGCAGAGAGATCACAGGGATCAGCAAGGAGGTTTCCAATATATACATATATATGTAAGTTTTTGTATAAATTGGCAGCCTTTCTAGCTGTGTAACTCTTTAGAATATCTTTAGGATTAGAGATAATTTAAATGTATCCCAGACAGAAACTGTAATATACAGGCACTCAAAAAGTGACAGCCAATATAAAAGTCTGTGACAAAAATATTTTCTTCTCATATATCTTCAGATACATTAACATTAAAATTAGCATCCTCTCTATACCCTCTTGGATAAGAACTCTTCCATTCCCAAATTCTAATTTCCAAAGTATCCTATCAATGACCTGGGTAGCTCATTTGAGCTCCCGAAATCAAAGAAGAGTTAGAGAAATGCTTTCATAGTTTGGAAAAATATTGTTATTATGAAAAATGCCAAAAGTCTTAGAAGATGGTTATAAACTTGAAAGTGAATGGAGATAAATTAGGGAAATGCTACCTTTCAGCACAAACCCAAGGTTATAGATATCAAAATTATAAGGGAAAAAAAGAGGGAGAGAGAGAGAAAAGAAGGGAGGGAGGGATGAAATATTTTGGAGCAGGTAGAAAAGACATTTCTAGACTTCTGGACCAGAGCTGACAAGAAGGTAGCAGAAATGTTCACGTCCCTTACTTTTTTCCTGAAGGGGGCTCTAGTAATCACTCTATAGAAACAAATCCTAAATGAGGTGCAATGTCCAAAGGAACAAAGCCGTTGCTTCCATGACTTGTTGTTTATTTCCAGGAGCTGAGTGCAAATAAGGCTTGATTTCCAGTCGGTTGTTGTGAGACTGTTTCATGCCCTGCCAATCGCTAGCAAGCGTGGGAAGTATTCGATGTCCTGGAAGAGCGTGCAGCAAAACGAAACAGGAGCCTGAGGGCTGCTCCTCCCTGCAGACACTGCTCAGCTAACTCTGCCTTTTCCCCTTGTCCACAGAACCGAAAGTAAGCTGCAAGTTAGGCCGGTCTGCGTCCACGTCAGGTGTGCCCCCTCCGTCAGTTACTCCTCTCAGGCAAGCCAGTGACCTGCAACAGAGCCAGGTACCATCATCGTTAGCCAATCGTGATTGACTTCGTGTGATGCAACATGCCAGACGCTCCTACCTCTGTCTGTCATGTCTTGTAGACAACTCTTGCATTTGCTTTTCTTTCCCTATGTGTGTGGGGGGGAGGGGGGAGTCGTGGGATCCGTGTTCTCATCCGAAAGCAAAAGTCTTTCTTCTCTGTGACTGGTGAAACTTTCTTGGTTGTTTGTTACCAAATCGTGTTTGTCTCTGGTTCCCATCATTCTGTAACATTAATGTAGTAAATTTGTACTCTATGTATTGGCTCGGTGGTTATTTTTTTTAAAAATTCTTTCTCTCTTTCATGTTTTGTGTACTTTTATACTGTCTCTGAAAATTTATCAACATTTGATAAATTTATCTACTTTGTCTTATGTAGATTTCTTTTTAAATGTTTTGTCTATAACACTGGCGCAGATGTTGTTGATGAATTTGTACATACCTTTCAGCTCTTATCCTATTACACTGTAATATTTGTGGCCATTTTGCTTTTATTTCTATTTAGCTCAGAGCATGATTGTAAGACACTGTGAATATCCATGTCCTTATAAATATTCATATACCAACTCATCGGGACTCAACATGGCAGCTAGTTTTCTTAGGCTATAAAGACAGATTGACAGACAAGATAATCTAGGTTCTTACCAAAAACTGTAGATTAATAAGGCGATCTTTAGATAAATGACTTTCCTCTCTCCCCAACAACATCAGAAATGTTCTCAGAAAGAGAATGTAAATGTTCATGCATGGTAAATAAGATCTCTATTATCGCTTGAAGAAAAGAGATGAGAAATAAAGGCATAAACTAAAACATCATTTAATCCTTTACAGTAACAGTATGTTGCTCTGATGTTCATTTGAGTACACGGTTGCCTCTGGGGAGTAATCACGACACGTAAATGTCAGTCCATAATTCACCCAGTAGAAATTCAGGACGTTGACTTCATTGGTGAAGCTTAATTGTTCTTACTGTTAAGTATTATGGGTGTTAAATAGGATAAGGTCGTCCTGGAGTGACTTCTCTCTCCATGTCCCAGCTTAAATCTTTGCATTCATAAGATGCTTCTGAAACAGTAAATTATAAAACTAGTGATGGTACCTCCATGGGAACTGTCCATTACTGGTTAGCAAATTACATATTCATCAATTATTTAAAATGTCAAGCTATTTAAAAAACATAACTAAGCAGAATAATTGCATTTTTTTTCTAATGGGAGACATGGTGCTTTTTTAGTATTTTGGTCTGGCTTAAATGTGCACAGGATTTTGATTTATGAATATATGAGTTATCTATGAATAAGGCATCTCAAGTGTCATTTAGAATTCCTTGTGTCTTAATGTAAAATGTTAAATGCTTTCATAACTAAATGTATCCAGCTCATACACTTTTGGGGCAAAAAAAAAAAAGAAGCTGAAACAATAAGACAATGAATTAATAAATAAATAACATGATTCACCTAAGATAAAGGTAGTTTCTTAGTTGATTTAAAGCTATTTCAAAACATTACATTTATCAATATTTAACATTTTAAAAAAATCCAGAAAGGAGAGAAATTTAGCTGTCAGAAGATTGCATTAATATAATTGATTTTCCAGGGACATGTACCTTGCTATTCCATTAGCCTCAGTATCACGAAGAGCTTTTGTGTTCTTTGTTTGGTTTTGCTTTTTTTTCTAATTATATTTATAGTTGTTTCATCCTAAACCCCTTTAAATGAAACGGTCCCTGGGTTAAAATGAGAGCAGGGTTCCTGGGATAAACTCCTGGAACAAAAACAGGACATGCTCTTTGTGCCTTTGCATTATCAGCTCTTTGTTGACTTGATGGGATCCTCTTTATTCTTCAAAACATAGCAATGTGAGAAAGCCGCAGCCAGCAGAAGTTCTGGCACACACCCGTATGGTAGATGGGCTGTCAGGGCTTTAAACTAGTACTGTAGTACCTGCCCTTTCCTGTACTAAAGACGTAAAGTGGCTCCGAAGAACCTTGCTTTGCGTTCCTATGACTTAGCCCTGAAGTCTGTGGCTGCCTCGTGAAGATCTCTCCTCGCTGAGTTCTCAGGCTCTTGACTGAGATGGCTAAGTAACGAACCTGTGTTGTTGCATGGATGACACTGCCTTTTGTTCAGTAACTCGTTGCCTGTAAGAGTGACTACTCAGACACCAACTAGGACGTGGAACACCTAGCTTTATCAAACAGGATTCCCAGTGGTACGTTAATCACAGAATGAGTAATAGGAGACGGCTCCACCTCCAATTAGGAAACCATGGAAAACCACGTGATCTCTTTATAACAAACAAAAGCAGTCACTAATCCCCAAAATAAGTCCAGTGGGTGTTGATCAGCTGAGGAGGTGGGCTTTAGGATGCCCATGCCATTTTAGCCAAATTAAGGGACATTACCTTTCATAGAGAAGGCACTGTATTTTCTTTCAGATCGTTTGTTAATCTCTTTGTCATTTCCTCAGTAAAATTTTTTGACTTGTCATTACATTTCGTGGTAGGA
The DNA here is from genome assembly GCF_006229205.1 of Suricata suricatta. Lineage (NCBI taxonomy): Eukaryota > Metazoa > Chordata > Mammalia > Carnivora > Herpestidae > Suricata > Suricata suricatta. The sequence continues at coordinate 12,205,116 of NC_043702.1, read as the reverse complement.
ACTTTCTAAGAAGTGTTGCAAGAAGATTTATGAAAGTGCCTGAAACTGCTCTGGCAGAAATATACAGAGGTGCCTCCAGGCCTAGGCCATAATGATCGTCCACCCCCAAAGAATCTAGAACAGTCCGTAACTGACTGAGCTACAGAGGAGCCCGGGGCCAACAGGGACTGTCCGCTGTCTGCATCTGTGTATCAACAAAGGTCAAGATAGCATTTGCTTGATTTTGCAATCTTGTGGCCTCAGGTAACTACGGCAGACACGAGATTTGTAGAAATATATAATCTTATCTGACTGGAAGTTCCAAATATGTATGAGAAAATGTAAAGCTCAGGAAAGAAGTGAGTTGTAAAGCATTTAGAGTAGAATATTCTTGAAACTCAGAGAGAAGAAAACACATTTTTGTCTTTAATTCATTCCAGAATAAGTAGACTAGACAAGGGGTGGGACATCCCTTTGGAATTTTATTGCCATGCACCCCTATATTTTGGCATTTGTCTGAATGTAGATCTTTGTAAATTAAACCAAATTTCTGTGCCTACTATGAAAAAAAAACCAAACCCTTGTTTTCTTGTCCTTAGTTATAAAGGTAAAACTGTCTAGAAGTTGTATTGAACTTGGAGTACATGCAACTTTCCCTTTTTTCCTTCAGTAGTAAAGTCGAAAGACATGTGTTCAGAAGAAATGGGTGCAACCACTTTTATAGACAGTAGAAAAGGAAGTTCATGTCATTCCTCTGATTTGGTCGAGAACAAACCTACCTCTTGGAATGTGACCCCCATTCCATTGGCAATGGGACTGACTGTGGTCTTGCCACAGCAGGTGATAGGACAGCAGCTAATGCTCCCGGCCACCTGGAGGCCATGCTTTCTTTCAAGAATGGAGCAGCTGGGGCGGGTCTCTAAACAGAAGTGCCAGCCTTCCTTGGATAAAGGTTCCCAAAGAATGTTTGTATGTGTTTTTCAGGGAAGGAAGGAGATGAGCACCACAGCCTCCACTATACACACATATGCACACAATACACATGTGCATGCATGCACACAGACATGTGCACACACACATACTTAAACACTCACATTTACATACGCTTATGCTCCCCTACACACCCCAGCTCTCACAGACTCACATATACACATACCTACTTGCTCACGCTCACACACTCACTCATGAATGTACACACTTCCCATTTGTTAGGTAACACGTCCCCAGGCCAAATCAGAGAATCCCAGAGAAGTGATTGCATCCCATCACAGACTCACATCACCATAACAGTGACCTAAGTGTTGAAGTGAAACTTCACCATCTCCCTGAGGCTAGTCGATCTTTCTAAACTGGATTATCTCTGATTATCCTTCATCTTGGGGAAGGGTTAGGAAAAGGCCATCTGTAATATCCTTTGCACTTATATTTCAAAGGCTGACAGACCCGAATCTCTTTGGAGAGCTTGCAGTTGCCTCGGAAGCCATTTTCTCTTGTTCTGTGGACCCTCTGTGTCCTGACAGGTGACCCTTCATTGCTTAGGAAAGGCCTCACTCCAGCATCTTTTCTGTATCTTCCCAAGCTGTTAGCCAGGCTAGCACACTGAGCCCGTTCAGCTTGTCCCTTCAGTATGATTCCTCAAGCATTTATGCCATTCAGTGCCAGTCCTCTGGACTCTTTCCAATCTCTTAACTTTCCCTTTTGATGTTTGAGGATTCTGCTCGGGCATAATGAGAGCCAGCCTGGGCTGGCCATGGAGCAGAACATGTTCTCTCTCCTCATGGTTGCCACAGCTATGTCTGCAAGCCAGCATCAGGCCAGCTTTTCTAGAAAATGAAAGACCATGTTGTGGTGGCCCCACCTTGGTGAATGTCCAACGTGTGCTCTGGCCACGCCTGGATGTCAAAATTGTTTTTGAGATACCTTTATAAAAAAGGAAGGGCGCCTCAGTGGCTCAGTTGGTTAAAAAAAGGAAAGTAAATCATTCAAAGATAAGGATTAGAGATCAGGATGTAGGATTCTGTGACAAGGGCTGTGCCCAATTCAGGGGCGAACCACTAACGGGTGTGAGAATCAGTGATCTTTTGCTGACTTACAAAGTTTCTTTCTTGATAAATGTCTCTCTCTATATACCCTTGAGAAAATGTTCTTCTCATACAATCTAACATCGTCCCTCCCTTAAATTTTTGCCTCCAGTACAGTGGGATGTGTTGACTTGCCCCATAGGCTCAGTAACGCTTTATCTTAAAGCTTTGCGAAGATCACTGCTCTGTCTCAGGGTCTGTGTCAGTTCTGGGCTTTCCTTTAATTTTCCAGATAGTCAGAACATTTACACATAGAACTTGTAAGAGCCTGGAAAGCATAAGGAAGGTGAAAGACAAAGGGAGACTGAGTATATTAACATAAATACTCAAACTAGGACACGGGAATTCTGATTCCATCGACTCAATGCCTACCTACATCTCTGAACAATGTAACCTTAAAAGGTACGTTCTACTTTAACTTCACCTTCCGTGCATGGGATCAAGTAGAAAAACGGAAGAAACAAATCCTAAGAATAGAGAAGCTTCAATAGTGTTTTCCCTTTAGAATTTCCAGGCTAACATTAGCATGGACATGACTTGTTTTGCTGTACATACTTCATTCTAGCCTTAAGCCTTGTAGACCTGGAATATATGTAGTAGGAGGTTTCATATGATCTGTTGTATATATATTTTCGCATGTTTCCTCTCTAGAAACTGAAGTCTTGTGGTGGATGGGAGAGAACAGTGTTAGGAAAGGAGGGAACAGAATATGTGGTTGGAGAGCATGCACCCTCCCAACTTAACAGGAGGAAGGGGTCCTTCCCATCTCTTTTTCAGATGTTGAACCAACTTTTGTTGTTGTTGTTAAGACCCGGCGGATATTCCAGTGACTCTTAGCAGACCTGACCCGAGAGAATATTCTGCCTTGTTTTTATATGTTACACAGCTGATTCGATTTATGCTCATTATTCCAGTGCATGATGGAAATGGAGGAAAAGCAGAAACAGGACACACAACCTAGCAGCAAATGTTGAACTCACTTCATTAACACATAGCTTCCTACCACAGAGTTTCCTGCAGGCCATGCAATAGATTTTACAATGACTCCTATTGTTTGCTTCATTCTGCATACCAGTTGACTACATATGTTTCCAAATATGTAAAACCTCTACAAGGATACTTGAAGCACCCTACTACCTTTACAAGTGCAACATCATCATGCTGGGGAAGGGTTTATCTGTGCTAACTTGAAACTGTAAAATGAAGCGCTATGTTAGCAAAGACTATGTTACAAAGAAATTACAATTATTTGTTATAATAATGGCATTTACTGAAGAGATTGGATCTAGCCCTGTGAAATGTGGAATAAATTCATATTATAATTAAGAATGTCAGTGTTTATATTGATCTCTTGCCATGGATTACAGCAAAAGTGCATTAGAATAATGCAAGTGCCAGAAAGCAAAAACAAAAAAGCATTATCTTATGTGTGCTCTCAATAATCCTGTCTGATTGCTTTATATAAATATTAGGCTTTAGTACCCTTTGAGAATTTCTATAATTAATTTCATGTTTTTAAAAAACCCCAAAATTTCTTATTACTTTTAAATTATAGGCAAATCCAGTAATATGTTTTATGAAATATTGGCATTATTTGATTTCCACTTTCATACAAAGAATTCAAATAGCGGAAACTCGATTGCTTTTCTCAACACACTATAGTAGAGCTAAGAAATCTGATCTGTTTTTCAGGCATCATCCTGTGTTAACTTTTGTATATTTCAGGTGGTGGAATATTTGGAAATCATCTTTTAAAGAACAGAATTGTCATGACCGGTCTCTCAGTAACTCCATTATTGAATAGGATGAACCTAAACAAAGATATCCCTATGTCCTCTGCCAATTACCCCTCCCACATATATAATCTCGTCATTTATCCCCTTAGAATAGGAGACAGAGTGTAACAAACAAGACGACATTCTAGAAGAAGTCATGAACCAGCTGACACAGAAGAGTGGGGATGGGGACAGAGGGCTGTGAGTGTTCACCCTCTGGCCGCCGCAGCCCCTGATGTGTGTGTATGTGTCCGCAGCATCAGAAATGATAACCTCACCCACCAGAGCTGCAGGTGAAAGTGTGAAGTAACTAAAGTCTGTAGCCAGGATTCTTGAACTCATGGAAAAGACCAAACATTGTTCATATTTCTTCATTGAGGATTAGTCTAATGAAATCCATGGGCCATTTATTGTCATCCCTGGTGTGTTTAGTGTATTCCAGGACTGTGAATACAGTCCCCATGTCACTGCAGGCATGCTGTCTGCAGTTCTACCCATGGGTGCCATTTTTCTCCCACATTCGAACCGTACTCAAGTAGCTTGTCCCAGTTTTGTACCTGTTAGATGCCAGCCTAGTGATCTTAGCTACTCAGCTAGATAAAAACGCTTGAGGTTTCGAGGTTGATCATATTAGAAGATTATTATTATTATTAGTCTTGAATCCACCAGTTAGTGGCTTGTGACCTTGAATATGTTGTACAGCTTTTCAGAGTCTGTTTTCTTATCTGTGAAATGGGCACCTTCTGTGGTTGATGTTGTTGTGAGGATTAATGAGATAACATATGTAGGGAAAGTCTTGGATAGACAGACATAAACTGCTAGAAAAGTACAATTCTTTCTCTTTTCCCATATAGCTTTTCCTTCTTCCAAATATTCAACTTCCCTACTTGCTAGAAAATTCTAAGTGGGAGAGTCATTCCAATCTGTGGCGTTCCGAAGAGGGTGGGCACAGAGGGATGGTCATCAACCCTGTATCACAGATCTTGCGTAGACCTACTAACGCATGGTGACAAGAAAAAGCAGACAGGCTTATAATTTTATTACTGATTTAAAATTCTCTAGACAGTGCATTGCCCTCTTGCCAGCTTCTGAGATGGATTGGTTTCCCCCCCGCCCTCCGCCCCACCTCGTTGGTACACCTGATATGATTTGATTCATTGTTTCTTTTCCAAATAAGAAATTAGGTACTTGGTTATTCAGTATACAATAGGGATCTGCTTTGGGCATTTCTTCTTACCTATAGATCTCATGTGTGGCTTGGAAGCCAAGTGAGTAGAAACCACTTAAGGCTATCATTTCAGAAAGGCCACCTGACCCCAATACCACTTTACTCTCCTATTTGAGTCAAAGTATGAATGAACATGAAGAAAACGCTCAGACTGCTGAGGAAGCCATTACCTGCTGGGGTCAGGACGAAGGGTGGAGAGAAACAGGCTAAGTTTGTTACCAACTTCCACACTTACGTGAAGCTTCCCCAGACCATGGCTTTAAACGCCTCGTTCTCCTACACGCTCCTGCCTTTACCCGTAAGTTGACCCATTATAATATTTTATCCCATCATATTGAATAGGTATTTTTTTGCTTTTTATTTCTATTTTCCCTTTTAAGGAAGAAGGCATCCAGGATATTGCATTATAAATTGTTATGTAAACCTGAGGCCTGAACTCTAACCTGCGTCTTGCAGAGCGAACGTGCGCATGCCTAGTCCTGACACGTGGATGTCAGATGGCACTATTTTGTATTTCTGTTTTTCTTAATGCTTATTTGCTTTTGAGGCAGAGAGAGATAGAATGCAAGAAGCGGAGGGGCAGAGAGAGAGGGAGACACAGAATCTGAAGCAGGCTCCAGGCTGTGAGCTGTCAGCCCAGAGCCCTAAGCAGGGCTCGAACTCACAAACCGTTAGATTATGACCTGAGCCAACGTTCGACCCTTAACCGACTTTGTATTTCTTAAGCAAAGTCACAGAAAATGGAATCTATGTATTGTTTAGTGCTTTGTAGCCTCATTACTCCTCTTTAAACGCCGAGAGTGTACTTTTCCTAAATTAACACTAACATGGATGTGTTCAGGAAAGTAAAGTGGACAATTTTAAATTGTAAATCACATCAGTCTCTTCAGTTTATACCATGTGGTTTTACGCTGGTCTTTCTAGTTTCCAATTTCATGCCAATTTTTATTAAACATTAGAAAATAGAAACTCAGGGATGGGGGACTGTCTAAAATATTTAACCTGTTAGACTTATTCCAAATGTCCCGTATACTTGAAAGTGACGCTTTGGCTCAGTCTAGAGAAGAAATGATCAATTTATCATGGTAGAGCATGTGGGAGTTGTGTACAAATAGCCTTTGAAGGACTATTAAAGCTAAACGCTATGGTTGTGTTCTGCTTCGAGCTGTTAGCAGAAGTCCACAGAAACCTTCCTCATGGACTCTAACTATTGAAATGAGGATCAGGCTTCAGATGGGTCTGGTCCCGCTAATGTGGGGAAAGGAATATAACATTAGGTGGACATGTAGCGCCCCCTAGCGTCCAAAGTGTGCTTAGCAATCCGTACTTGGGCTTTAAAAGTAAATGAATCCAACAAAACTGCTTTATGGCAGAGAAAATAGCTGTTTGCGATAATCGCCACAATGCTTACAAGAACCAAGAATTGGCATTTTTGATATTTGTTTTGCATACTGTTCATGACTTTAGTCTTGCGATTTTAGGTTAACTTAAAATTTTCTTTTAATGTTTATTTATTTTTGAGAGAGAAACAAAGATGGAGTATAAGCAGGGGACAGTCAGAGAGACAGGGAGACACAGAATCTGAAGCAGGCTCCAGACTGGATGTGGGGTTTGAACCCACAAATGGTGAGATCATGACCGGAGCCCAAGCCAGACACTTAACCTACTGAGCCACCAGGCGCCCCTAGGTTATCTAACTTTTAAATACACCTTTCTGTACTTTTGTGGGGAGAGGGCTGACGAACCTCGGCCAGCGTCTCTGAATGTTATGCATCATTTATGATGCTGACATTTTTATTAGGACTATGACACCTTCTGTGCATTGTCATTTTCTAAATGCAACTTGAGCCTCTTGGAAAGGAGATCACTTTTCCTGTATTGCATTCTGAAAAGAAAGCAAGCAGAGAAATCTTGAATGGCTGAATGAAAGAATTCCTGCGGATTGCTTTTGTTTATCATGAACATATTTGAAACATCTCACTTAGGATTCTTTCCTGAAAAGAGAAGCCTCCCTAACTAGTGGATAAAATTACCTCCAACTTAGGTTACAAGCAGATTTTATGCTACATTAATCTTGGATTGAGTTATACTACACTAGACTCAAAATAATAAATACACCCACATTATGAGTGCCTTACTCAAGAAGCACTAGAAATCTTTACTTTTTCCACCATTTTCTGTTCTTCATCTAGGGACAAATTCTTGTTCTCTGCTCTGCACGGCAAATAAACATTATCCTTTGGTTGAAAGCATTTCCCCAAAATAAAGTCAATTGCTAAAACAGTTTTTGTTGAAGGGCACCGGGGTGGCTCAGCTGGTTATGCCTCAGACTCTGGCTCAGGTCGTGATCTCACAGCTGGTGGGTTCGAGCCCCACGTCGGGCTCTGTGCTGACAGCTCAGAACCTGGAGCTCCTTTGGATTCTGTGTCTCTGTTTCTCTCTGCCCCTCGCCCACTCGTGTTCTGTCTGACTCTCAAAAATACACATTAAAAATTTTTAAATAAATAAATAAAATGGCTTTTTGTTGAGCACTTACTATATGTTTGACACAGTGTTCAAGATGTTTTATTAACTTTTATTCTCACAACCTATATACGCAGTAGATAACATTATCCCATTTCACTACTGGGAAAACCAAGGCTAGAGGGTATGTTACCTGTTGAAGGTCTCATCGCTAGTAGTGGCTAGATGGACAGGAGGCTGTGTGGACAGGAGGACAGGTGGTTCTATCGACTACATGTCTGTTTTCTTTTCTACCAGAAATAGCTGCCCTTCTGAATTCACTCTCTTCATAAAACCCACCTTCCTTCATTTCTATTAATGCCATTGATTTATTTAATCATTCTTTGATTTCCCTGTGTCTTGTCTTCGACCTTCTCTAGATTAAGAGCTAAGATAACAGAGGGTCAAATTCATCTAAGACTTCAGCTGCACAAGGTACCAGGATCTCCAAGGGTGAGGTGAGGCTGGGAATGTGGCTCCTGGGAGGAGGCTGGATGTCATTGACCGTCTCATTCTCTTATGGACCATGGATTGCTGTTGTGAGAAGCCAGCCATGCAGGCACGGGTGTGTGTGTGTGTGAGTGTGTGCATGTGCATGAGCAGGAACACGGACACTCCCGCACATCCTGTCCTTTCCACACACACGCACACATAAACACCGCTTCTAGAGGGCTGGTGTAGATGGAACCAACAGCACACAGAAGACAAATGATGTATTCACCAAGAATTATCCAGCTTCTGGCCTTCCACAGGGAATCTGTGAACAGACACTTTAAGGGGGGGAGGGAACAACCGTACTTTCACTTCAAAGCCTTTGTTTTCTAAAATAAATGCTGCATTAGAGCTAGTTAATAATCGCTCATTGTCAGCTATGTTGACAGGGATGGTATTTGGAATGCTGCATTTAATGACTTAAAGCCCAGGAAATTAGGACTTTATTTGAAGGACCAAAAGGTGTCAAGAGGAATCATATGCAGCTCAGTCAACTTTTCATATGAAAGGGCTGAGGCTTTTCCGGAGAAGCCAATGCACCCAGTCTCTTATCATTCAGGATACAATCTAGAAGGGAACCCAAACTGAGCTCCCATTTGATTGTTATTAACAAACACTGAAACAAGGAACCTTTGGAGAAGCCTTGCACTGGAAGCCCTTGAAGTCCATGATTGCTTTTCCCAGGCCTCATGGAATTTTCAGGTCTTTTGATTTCTACATCCATATGAAACGAGATAATGAGTATGAAATCACATTTTAAGCTAGAATGTTTAAATGTAAATGCTTATTTTCAATCATTTATTATTTAACATGGAGGCTTTTTGTTTTTAAACATTTAACTTTGAGCAAAGAAGTGGCACCGTAGGAAGGCCTTAGGGGGAAGCCAGACAGGCCACAGGACAGGAGAGCAGAAGACAGCGAGCCTGGGGCCTCTCCAAGCAGCTTTATGTTCTGGCTTCACTCAGACCCAAAGGTGGCTTGCAGAGCAACCGTGCAGTTTTATGACAGGTTCATCCTTTCCCCCAGCGGGTGTCTACTCTCCTGACCTGTCCCCATATCCAGGCTCCACATCAACAAAGACTATCTACTGACTACTCAATGCAAAACTGTGTGAAGTAGGCCCATTGCTTACAAGATGGAAGACAAAGACTTTGCCTGGATTTCAAGACCCCTGTGATCGGCCCTGGTCTTTCCGTTCAACTTCATTACCCAGCGCCCTGTCTTACAATCTCGCGCCCATCGGCATCCCTTCCATGGTTCTTTCTCACTTTCAAATGTCCCAGGGATGCCTCTAAGATTTGCTAACATTTTCTTCTTCTTGGAACACCCTGCTTAATCTTAATCTGATGGCAAGAGGCCGTGCAAACCTGTCTTGGGACCCTGGAAACCATTACTCATCTGTTCATCAATCTGGAATCAATTCCAAGTCTGGAATATTTTGTTCTCCTGCCACAGGTCTCCCAAGCATCTCTTCCATCTCCATATCTCCCTGTGTTTGTACTTACCGTGCCTTATTTTTATATAAAGTGAAGGGGGAAATGTTGGGGTTCAGAGCCGATGGCCAAGAAAGAATTCTGGAGACATCTTTGGTGCAACAGGTAGTTTTGTTAAAGCATGGGGACAGGACCCGTGGGCAGGAAGAGCTTCTGTGGGGTTGTGATGACTGACTGATTGTATACTTGCAGGTTGGAGGGGGTTAGGGATAGAGCAAGTCTTTAAGACATTTTGGAAACAAGGTTTCCAGGACCTTGAGGGACTAGCTGCTGTTAGGAAAAGGTCATTTATTACTGTTGAGTAAAAACTCAGTTCTGAGGCCCTTCAGATGTATATCATGAGGGCATATGCTTGAAGTATGATTGCCAACCTATAACTCAGGGGGTAGAGATGAAAGAAGTTTCCAAAGGAAGTTTTGTATGTTGAAGTAGACTTCCAGGATCCTGGAGGGTGGAGGTAATGTTAAGCTAAGATTGCCTTTTGCCCTTAGCAAAGTGTCACCCTCCAGGCAGCTGACTTCCGAGAGGAAGGTCAGTCTGTCGGTCTCAAGGTCTTGTCAACAGGCTGTAAGTTGTAAGGAAATGTAATCTTTTTCTTCTGCCTTTGTTTCCCACATCATAAAGGAGAACATTGTCTGAGGATGTTATCTTCTGTTCTGTTACCCAGAAAAGCAATCTGGGGAAAGATCAGGGTAGAGAAAGCAAAGGTTCCAATTTGCAGATGTTGCATTGGAAATTGCAAAGAGGACGCCATAGCATGTCCTATTTCTCAAACATATTCGACCATGACCACCCCCCGCCCCGCTTTTGTTAATTTTTCCAAAGAGCATTTCTTTTAATTCCAAAGATGCAGCTTGTAATTGTTTGGCTCTTTGAGGGCTAGGATGTATATTTTCATCTTAGAAATCTCCAGTTGTCTTTGTACATATTGAATGAATAAATTAATGCTAAAGGTGGACACAGATAAGCATCTCATTGGAAAGCTGTTATAATCATTTGCAGAAGCATTTAGGCTCCTGACAGGTGGCTATGCATGTAGAGCTCACATATGTCCCCCTCCATTAATTTACTATTTTTACCTGCTGGTGGAGGACGAGAGACAAATGTCACAAAAGACATTTAAAATTCAAGGGCCACCAAGAGGAATAAAACAATGACTGCAAGTCACACAAAAAAGGAAATACCTTCTAAATTCATTCCTAAAAATTGATTTTTTTTAAAAAAATAAGGCAGCTATATTAATACAAGGAAGAACAGTATGTCACAGGGGCCACTTTAGGAGGATAAACTTTAATGATGCAAGAATATATTTAGGACAGATCATAAATGGGGATTGGAGGAAACTGAGACCTTTATGGTCCCTCATAGAAGTGATTATGAAGCTGTCTCCCCACAAATAGTTCAATATGAGATTTTATCTTTGAAAATAACACAAAACTTACATGATGTTGATGCTTCTGACACCTGCCACCATGAGTGTTCATCTGTCATGTTCTGACGTGTGGAAGGTTTCCTCCACCCGTCGCCTCCAAACGATTCTCTCACACCAGATATCCTAGGACTTGACTCAATTCTGACATTACCTGCCTGCAGATGGCACCAGATCCCAAAGGTCAAGGGCTTGGCTGCACAAGACTGCTCCCACCCCAGATGCCCTAATGGAAAGTCCAGGTTGTCACTCTGCTTCTGACCCGGGGCTTTAAATCTGAGGTTCCTACAACTTGGGTTCAAGTATTTGGCTGAAGGGGCTCCTAGAACTCAGTGGATCTGTTAACAGTAGAGCCCGGGTTCCTTAGGAGAGAATCTAAATCAGGATGGCTGGGTGCAAGAGATGCACAGGGCAAGTTTTGGGGAAGGAATGTATTGCGTCCAATGCTCTCTGAGAACCCCCTTCTCTCTCTGAATCTCAACACGCTCGCCAATATGTGGAAGGAAGCTCTCAGAACTTTGTCCTCTAGGGTTTTCACAGAGGCCTCATTACAGAGGTCCGATTGATGAATTCATTGACTAGTGATGATTGGGTGACTTCCCCAGGGGTGGGTGGGACTAAAGGCGCCAACCCTCTAATCACAGGATTGGCTCCGTGGGCAACCAGCCCCCACCCTGCCTACTTTCCCAAAGCCATCTCATTAACATAATAAAGACAACTTTATTGCTCTCTTGGCAGGAAATTCCAAGGGTTTTAGGAAAGGTGGGCCAGGAAGAGGGATGGAGACCAAGGATAGATTCTTTATTATAAACCCCACTATCATAGTCTTTATATATTCTACTTCATTTAAATTTTTTTTACAGAATTTTGCATTAGGTTATTGAAGCTGAACCCCTTTCTGTCTCGCATTCTCTTTTTTTCTATTGTTTTACCCCAGAATTGCCAGACAGTTGCCCTCAATACATGAGAACTTGTCTCTTGGATGATTGGGCACGTGTTACATTCCCACAGAATTTCTAAAGCTCCTCCTACAGCCAAATTTAAATACAAAGTCAAGTGTTCAAAAAGGTTTTTTTTGAAAAGTTGTAAGAACAATCCGTGACAAAGAGCTATTTGCTCCTACGGTGTGTTGACTTAAAAGAAAGTCTACTTTCCTACTATACTGTCTTCTCAAAATGAGTTATGGAAGGGAGACTTTTAATTCCACTGTTAACTCTGTAAGGAGTTGTGTGTGAAGATTTGCTAAAGCTGCCAGAAGAGGGCAGCATTTTGTCTTTCCCTGTTTCCTTTAAAATTCAGGATGGATTTTACAGGTACATGAGGAAGTGCTACATTTCAATATTGATCATGGAGATGGAGAGAAATGATGTTGGGGGGGGTCGGTGAGGCCAAAGGAATGATCTGGAATAGAGCATGTCATGTTTTTTCCTCCCTTCTCTTCCTGTCTGTTATCTTTCCTTACTCTGTCTCTTCAGTGCTCCCAGTATAGTGACTAAACCCTAGGAAATAAGATTCACAGGAGGATACTGCTAGGTGCAAACTTTCTGATAGTGACTTGATAACATTGGATGCCACAGCTCTGCAAACAGTCATTTGGGGTCTGGGCAAAAGACTGTGGATAAAATTAATTTGGGACCATTTTACCTTCTCTTCCTTCTGAAGCCTCCAAACTCTTAAATCACTTGCATACACATATTCCAGCCTGTGTCTCATACCCACTGTCTAACCTACAATCTCTTGTCCCACTAACCAAATACTAATACCTAATATGTGTAACTGTCATTACTAGTCACTACCACGTGTAACTGTCATTTACGCTTTGCAGTAATTAGCATTAGTCCTTTGGAGTCTGCAAGTTGCTTTCATACATTCACTCAACAAATGCTCATTGTCCATCTGATAAGCACCAGATGTTCTGATAGGTGCTCAGTGGTTTATAAAACTTTTGTGTTTAAAGGAACGTCAGCTCCATAAATGATACACACATACAAACACACACACATGCACACCCACACATTTTAATCATGACATTTCATCTCTAAATATTTAAACATCTATTTCTAAGACCAACAATCACACTCAAAAAAGCCATCAAATAAACTACAATGACTTAACATTATGGTCTCATATAAGCCCATTTTCAAATCTCTACAAATGCCCCAATACTACACCGTTCTCCAATTCAGGATCCAATCTCTGATCACATCTTACATTTAGTTTTTGTAATCTTTTTAAAAATCATTTTTCATTATGAATATTTATGAGCTGCAATAATTTTTTATGATGCTTAAATGTTCAGTCTAGACAAGGTATTTTGTTTTGTTTTGTTTTCAGAATGACCCTTAGTTTTGATTTGATTGTTTCTTTGTGACTAGATTTGAGTTATATACTTTGAGCCAGAAGACCACGTGTAAAGGTCTTCTCAGAGAATCACGTGGGACACAATATCTGTTCCATGACTGGCAACATGATGTTGGATCGCTTGATAAAGGCTGTTTCTCTAGTCTAAATACTCTGAGTATCCAGAGGCAGGACCAGAGAGGCTATGTTGGAGTCTGTCCACCACAGGATCAAATCCATTGATGAAATATATTATACCTCTTGTGTTTTATTTTTTTAAAGGGAACAAAACATTTTGTTTGATCAAATTCTAAATAAATTTGACTTTACATTTTCTTTTGTGACCATCACAATAAGTCTGCAAATTGCACTGTTACTCTCTATGTCTGATGAGCAAACTGAAAAACAAACGGTCAAGTCTCAAGTTCACACAGCTAGCAATGGCAAATCTGGGATTTTTAGCTCTTTCCAGTCATTCCCCTGCAAGGTTCTTTCTTGCATAGATTAGCAGCAAATACCCACCACAAATATTTTGTACCGTTCATCACCACTAGAGGGGGGAAGAGGAACTTCAAAGTTAATTTAACAGCATGTATTTGAACTACAAATCTTGACATACAGAGTTCTGTACTGAGGAATGTTTATGCATGAATGAATAAAGGGGGGGAGAAAGACACTGTATCCCCACTGTTGCTTCACCTTTTTGTGTTTGCTAACTTTTGATTAAAATGGATTGATTATACACTGACACAGACATTATAGAATAAGATTAAAGACAAGTATAAATACCAGCAAACTATGAAATGAATAATGGCTCACATTTAATTTTTAATGAGGTTTTAGATAAGATAAACAGTTGTTTTGTTTTTACAACATGTATTATCTACCTACAAGTATAAATCATAATACATGCACTTATGGAATAAGTGTTAATAGCTACTTTCCATGAATCGTCTTTTTTTTTTCCTTTTTAGAGAAAAGACAAAAAGTCATTATGGAGTGTGAACTTGGCATTTATTATATGGTTTTTTTTTAAATCAAAAGACCCCAATTAAATGTCTGCATGTTACATCTTTACCTACCACAATAAGATGTCATTGTTTAATTCATCCTTTAAAAATTCCCTACCAGGGGAAAATACAAGGCAAAGCTAATCTTTTACACTGACTTGATTATTAAAACAGACCTTACCTTGTGATATAAGTGGAAACGTCCATTTTTTAATCCACAAAGTAACAACAATAACAAAAGAGTCAATGAGGGAAAAAAGAAAGAAAGAAAACAAAGAAGAGAATCAGAGTCCTCTCACATTTCAGCTATATGAAATCAGGTGTCTAGGATGCACTGGACAGACTGAAAATCATGGGGAAGTGCTCAAGTGACTAACATAAAATACAGCCAAACCTCATTAATATTTAAAGTGCTAAATGTAGAAAATGTGAAGTAGCCTTCAGTTCAGTAACAGAAAATATATAATAACGCTAAACTTTAAAGAGGAAAAAAGAAAGATCGAAAGAAACATGAAACACTGTAGTTCTGTCCCCCCATCAGATGATGTGCCAAGTGCAAAAAGGTCAGCTCAGTAGGTGTTATGATTCAAAAATTTCTTGTTTAAAGCCAGTTTGAGGGGCGCCTGGGGGGCTCAGTCAGTTAAGCATCCGACTTCAGCTCAGGTCATGATCTCGCAGTTTGTGGGTTCGAGCCCCACGTCGGGCTGTGTGCTGACAGCTCAGAGCCTGGAGCCTGCTTCAGATTCTGTGTCTCCCTCTCTCTCTGACCCTCCCCTGCTCATGCTGTCTCTCTCTGTCTCTCAAAAATAAATAAAACACATGAAAAAATTTAAAGCCAGTGTGAGTACCTCCTGTCAAGAGTCAGAAAGTGCGCAGAGCTGGAGAGCAAGGGGGATCCACGTGGATAAGGGAAAGCTGAAACACTCTTCAGATGAGTTTTGCCTGGCACATTCTGACCCTTTAAAACACTCCTCCCCGCCCCCCGAACCGTGGACCTGGTGTTTGTGGGTCCTACCTTGGAAAGATCTGTAGATAAACCATGATGAGTTCCTCTGACCAAATCCACTTCCTACTACTTTGCTATGGTTCCCGCGCCACGGCCCTAACGAGATATACGGCCGCCAAGGAATAAAAGACGGAGGCCATCTGTTTCTCATCTCAACCCAAGAGGCAGGTTTAACGAAAGGAAATGGGTGGACGCTGCTGTATAAAGTATTTTTATGAGACCTGAGAGTAAAATCCTGGAATGTTTTACCAGGAGAGGTCATGAAATCTTCCCAGTGGAGACCTTTAAAACCAGAGCAGATTCCCAAACTGATGAGCCGATACTACTGTGGCTCTGGCGGGCAAGGGAAAGGACTCTGAGATGGGTCTTTAGGCCTTTATAAATATAATTTTATAAGAAAAAATATTGTAAAGGCCCTTATAAAATGATGGTCTTAATTATCATTTGTATACCCTTGTATTGCCACAAAGGGGTGCTATTGACTTAGTTTATCTCTTCCTCAGAAAATGATTTTAGTATTTCCTCCAAAAATCTTACTATAGGCTTTTGGCAATCATTTTGGGGATAGCAGATAACAATTCACATTTTTAAAATACATTTCGGAATGACAGAGATCTGGATTAAAGTCAATTCTCCTAAAATGCATTTGGACTGCTTGTAAAGATCTCTTTAGAAAAATAAACACCATCTTTGGATTATTACTATGAATCAATAGCAAACTACACTTCTTCCAGGCAGTGATAGGCATGATAGAAACTTGTGAATCAAATAACCATCTTGTCCGCTGTGGTCGGGCAATCCTTTTGGTATTAGAATTGCAGGACTGATGAGCAGTTATTAGAAAATAGAGATAGAAAGCTCAGTCTCCTTTGAGAAATGAGTGTGGCAGAACAAAAACAGTTGAGACCCTAGCAATTTGACCTCCATCCATTTTTCCTTGACAGAGAGGGGAAATGCCAAGGGGATCTCCAACCATTTCTATACTCTGTACCATAGTTGTCTGTTTCCCCCTTAATCTTGGGCATGACAAAGTGAGAGTTCTGTTACTGAGCTGAACTGAAACTCACAGATTTGCCATGTGGTGAGTAAAGGACCCATTGAAGGCTGAGGAAGCATGGTGAAGCCACAAAGGTCAGGGTCTTAATTTTCTCAAGGTGGGTCCATACAGTTTTGGTAACTAGCTTTTTGCTCTGAGAGCTGTTGGGTAACTAGCTTTTTGCTCTGAGAGCTGAGAAGTGAAGGTAAATGAAAACCTTCCATTTCTCTTAGCATGACGTTGATGAGGACACTGGTGCCTTCAAGAGAGTGTAGCTGGCAGAGAGTTTGAGGCTTCGAATGTATATTAGGTTGTATGGATTTGGAGGTTTAAAAAGCATCCTGCCAGGACCTGTTCAGAAGGACTATATTTTCAGGTGTTTGCAAATAAAAGGCTTTGTGAACTTAACCTAAACATAGCCTGAGAGAGTATTAATTCATCTTTTATCTGGAATCTTTGGTGGGGAGCAGGGAAGGTTAGCACACTTGGAATACTTGAGAGGAAATATTTGTGTTCACACTTGCCCCTTGGGGCTCTTACTGGTGAGTGCGCAGAGGGCAGTGGTGAGATATACGATTTTTGGAGAGGCTACGGATGGGCAAAGTGAAATCAGCGCAAGGTGTGGGACGGAAAGTTACCCTCAGTCCAGAAGCTTTGTCTTATGACCACAACCCCTGACCTGTCATTGCCTTGTGCATTTTTCTCCTTTTGCTCTTTGAGACCAGGAAGCTTTCTATATTTGCCATTAGTCAACTGAGAAGAAGAACATATGTTACTTCCCATATCCCGAGTCTGTTCTCTTTGTAGGTTCTCTGGGGAGTAATATGTGGAGAGAGAACCAGAGGTTCTATTTGGTCCCAGGGGAGGTGTCCTAGAGATTTGTTGACGTTTGCCAAGGGCGTGGGGGTCACCAAGATTCAGAGAACTCGAATGGGGATACAATCTGGGAGTTATAGTTTAATAACATTCTGATTTTGGAGTAGATTATATTTAGATCAATGAGGGGCAAAACTCCAGGCTTACATGTTAACAGGAGAGAACTGATATGGCACTTAATTTCTAGAGTAAAATGAGTGATTATCCATAACTGCCTTCTCATAGCATTTGGCAAGACATGATTTTTTCACAATTCGCATAGGTTACGTTAATGATTCTCATTAGTCATTGTTTACTGATGGTGAAAGAGTTTCCATTGCTCTTCTCAAAACGTGGAACAAATTAATGGCTTCCATATTTAAAGGTCAAGTTTTTTTCAAGCTTTTTCTAAAATTTCATGGAAAGAAGGCAACTTTTCATTTAAGTTGTGGCATTTTGTTAAAGGGGTAAAAATAAAGTCCATTTTTTTCTTCCCAGAATCCTACATATTTTTGAATTGCATGATAAGATATGAAATATAAGCTTTGGGGACCCAGAGGAGTCTTCCCAGACTATACGTATTTATGAAACGCATTGCTCATGAACGTGGTATGATTGGTTGTAAATGTGCAGATGTGCAGAGCCCCTGGGTGTATCCCCCCTCAATTATCCCCTTGCTAAATTCCATGGACAACTTATTTAACCTCTCCAACTCAGGTGTCTTATCTGAAAAATAGTAGTAATTAGGATGAGATGTAATTATAGTTCTAAAGAGTAGAGGATAATGGTAACTTATGACAAACTAGATTTGACAACATCATTGGTTTTGTTATCACTGCTCAGTCCTCAAAGGACAATGAATACATTACTTCATTCCTGTCCTAGCTAAGAGAAATGTATTAAATGTATTGTACGAGAAACTTGGCAAGTTGTGTTCAGGGAAAAATGTGGCTTGACAAGTATGGACATCATTATAATTGTTTCTGGAGTCTTGTTCTCATTTTAGAGGAATGCTTTAAAAAAGCAAATACTTATCTCAGCAAAAAAAACAAAAGAAAATATTAGTAATACTGTATAATTTGAAATCATGATCCTAGAAAAAAAGTGAGTATAGTAAATGAGAAGTTGTGCAATAATTATACTCTATATGATACAGTACATATCTGAATTTTTAAAAATTTTTTGTCTATAATGTTCATTAAGGCATAAAATAATTATATTGAATTATGTAATTCTATTGACTATCTAATGTAACTCAAAACTTATTTATTTATTTATTTATTTACTTAAATATTTATTTATTTTTGGGAGAGAGAGAGAGAAAGAGAGAGACGGGGAGGGGAAGAGAGACAGAGAATCCCAAGCAGGCATCACACTGACAGCAAAGATCCCGATATGGGGCTTGAACCCATAAACCGTGAGATCATGACCTGAGTCAAAGTCAGATGCTTAACTGACTGAGCCACCCAGGCGCCCCTCAGAACAATACTTAAAAACTGGAAACACATTGGTAATACATTTTTACTTCAGACTGGAATTACTAATGGTTTAGATTTTTTTTTTCAAATCAATTTTTATTATCAACTCTTTTATTCTATTTCTCAAGAACACTCCAGCATGTAGAAAGGTGGTGTGAATTCCATCAACCCAGGCTTAAAACTTCCTGCTCGTTACCACCCAGCTCTGGAACCTCAGTTTCTCACCTGTGACACGGAGATACTTACAACTCTTGTGAATATGAAGGGCGACATGAGAGGAGATGATGTATAGAGCAGCCAGCATTATATTTGACGTATTGTGATGTCTGGTCTACCTCGTAGCACTTCTCCTTGTCTTGTAGGTCATGAGTGAGTGTTTGGATACAGCAGGATAGCTTTTCAGGAGCTCCGGTGCCTCCAGTTAGAAGGTCAATGGAAGCCTCTAAGAGTTATTATGAAGTTTGACAAAATGAGTCTCTCCCTCATTAACCAAAGATATCTTTGACAGGATTAAAAGTTTGCTCAGATGTAAAAGTAGGGAAAAAGTTCTAGTCTAAAAGGCCCTGCCTTATAAGATAGTACTCATACAGTACAAGAGTCTGGATTGATTCTGGGGTTTTCATACATTGGCAAGGGGTCGCTCTTCATCCTCAGACTGTCTGACCACAAGGGCCAAATATGGCACTGCCCCTGAATTATTCTGCTGACAGTAATTTGCATTTTTCTAGAGTTTCAGGCTCAATTTTCTCAAGATTATTATTTTTTATAAAAATTTTTGATTTTAGAGATAAAAACTATGTGATGTGGGAGAAGAGAAGAGGGGAGGGAGAGAGAGAGAGAGAGAGAGAGAGAGAGAGAGAGAGAGAGGGAGAGAGAGAGAGAGAGAATTTTAAGCAGGCTTCGTGTGCCCAGCTCAGCATCCGAGGAGAGGTTCAATCCCAGGATCCTGGGATCATGACCTGAGGCCAAATCAAGAGTTGGACACTCAATGAACTGAGTCACCCAGCCACCCCAAGATTATTTTTAATTCAAGGAATTTTATGAACATAAATCTATAAATGACAGGAATAACATCTTTTATTTATGTAACCTTATTATAAGGTTATATTTTATTGACCCCTATACATAATCAAATTGTAATAGAGACTAGCATTCCTATTTTTAAAAGTGAAAAGCTAGGGGCACCTGGGTGGCTCAGTCGGTTATGCCTCCAACTTCGGCTCAGGTCAGATTTCATGTTCGTGGGTTAGAGCCCTGTGTCAGGCTCTGTGCTGACAGCTAGCTCAGAGCCTGGAGCCTGCTTCTGGTTCTGTGTCTCCTTCTCTCTCTGCCCCTCCCCCTCTCATGCTCTGTCTCTCTCTATCAAAACTAAATAAAACATTAAAAAAATTTTTTTTTAAAGTGAAAAGCTGAGGCAGTTTGTAGCTTCCCCATTGTCCCTTCCAAGGCAATTTTATTCTCTGAAGACTAAAAATGGACTCTTATTAGCTATTAAAAGGCTATGGTTTGTTTTGTAATTCTGAACTCACACATTCATAAAAAATGTATGTAAAGAGGTCATCTCATCAGTATATTACATGCTATTTCCATAATTAGATATATATCTATCCATAGAAGTCTCTTTTTTAAATTTTTAATGTTTATTTTTGAGAGAGAGACAAACAGAACATGAGTGTGAGGGGGGGACAGAGAGACAAAGAGACATAAAATCTGTAACAGACCCAGGTTCTGAGCTATCAGCAAAGAGCCCAATGGTGGGGTTTGAACCAATGAACTGTGAGATCATGACTTGAACCAAAGTTGAAAGCTTAACCAACTGAGTTATCCAGGAGCCCCCATCCACAGAAGTCTTTTTCAAAATAAGATCTAAAATATCCGAAAATACCATTCTGAGACATTGCACCCTAGATCTGGAGATAGCCATATGAAAAAATTAGCTAGAATACAAGTTGTCCAATAATGATACACTTCTTCACACTTTGTGTACTTTTTTACATTTGTGATTATGGATTAAGTGAGTAGCTAAGCTACCAAAACAGGCATAGACAAAAATTTTGATATTTTTTCCCTAAAATAATGTTTCTCTGTCACACAAATCCAACATGGATGTTCCTGGTTGATGACTATTCCTGATTTTGGGACAAATCTGGGCTTCTCCCAAGGTACAGCTCTGTCATTCCTGAGAACATTTGTACCTCTTACTGAATCAGCTGCCTCAGGCTGATAGGTGAGGGATGGAGAGAAACACAGAATTTAGTTACTAGGTCCTTTGTAACTAGAAGGGAGTATGTAGGTCTTCAGTAAGTAATTATTGTAGATACAAATCATGGGAGTGGCCATGGTGCAAAAGCAGAGGGGTCTAAAGTCTTAGGAATTGCTGGGGGGTTACTGAATTCAGAGAGAAACACTGAAGATTCTAGAGTTAGATCTGGCTATTCTGTTGCCTAGTGGTGTGTCTTTGGATAGCACTGTAACTCCCATGAGCCTCAGATACTTAATGTGTGAAACAGTAAGAGGAAGAAAGTGAACACTTATTGGCCACATGCTATTTTCCATATACAATGATAGATAAGTAATAGAAAAAGTTTATAATTGCACTGTGGTCACAAAACTGCCCCAAGGACAGATTCACCTGGTGTAAAACTTAAAGGTGGGGGCTGTGGTGTTAATTCACTGAATTCAGATTTTAGTTCCACCCACTTATTTGCTCAGGGATCTTAAACATGTTTCTTACTCACAGAGCCTCAGTTATCTGTAAAATGAGCATCATGCTATCTGCCTTAGAAGACTGATCTGAGGGGTAGATCAGACCATATATTAAGCACTTGGCACATTAACTGTGCTTTCTCTACACTAGTAGTTGTTGATATCATTTTTAGCATCTCAGTTGCCATTAGTACCACAGAGAAGCTTCTCTGTTCCTCACTGTTTTTTGAACACTTATTGAAAAAACAAACCCATCCATTCATGGCAGGTGTGGTCTTAAGTTTGAGCACTTTCCTTTCTGAACCAACTTAGAAAACCATTTATGTTGATAACAATAGAGAAAATCCATTAAATATTAGTTATGAGAATGATAGTCCAAGAAAAATAAAATTATCAAAAGATATAGGCTTTTTCTTATTTGCTGTAGTGGTCCTGTGTACAGCCATAAGAAAGTGTAAGGTCTTTCATGAATAACACATGATTCTTCTACTAGAAGGTAGCCAATGCATTTAGAATTACCTGTATGTTAGCAGACATGGAGAAACATAAGAAGAGCAGTTTACATGGGAAAGAAAAGGGGCACCTGAGTGGCTCAGTTGGTTAAGCGTCCAATTTCAGCTCAGCTTAGCTCATGACCTTGTGGTTTGTGAGTTTGAGCCCCACATCAGGCTCTCTGCTGTCAGCACAGAACATTCTTCAGAGCTTCTGTTTCCCCCATCTCTGCTCCTCCCCACTTGTGCTCTCTCTACCTCCCGCCCTCTCTTTCCTTCTAAAAAATAGTAAATAAACATTTTAAAGCCACCTGGGTGGCTCCGTTGGTTAAGCTTCTGACTTCAGCTCAGGTCATGGTCTCACGGTTCTGTGAGTTTGAGCCCCATATCAGGCTCTGTGCTGACAGCTCAGAGCTGGGAGCCTGCTTTAGATTCTGTCTCCCTCTCTCTCTGCCCCTATCCCACTCACACTGTCTCCCTCTCAAAAAAATTAAATAAATAAATAAATAAACATTAAATTTTTAAAAATACTAAATAAACATTTTTAAAAGTGGGAAAGAAGAAATGAAAACAGTAGTACGATTTTTAGGCCGCCTCAATTCCATTTGAACCCTCTGGCAGCTACAGACTATTATAAAACACCATATCCTCCTCCTTCTCCTTAGTCTCTGTGATTTTCATATTTTCCCACACTTGAATTTTATTTCTGAGTGGTTGGTGCATCTGACCTGGGGAAAGGGTAGGTTGTCAGTTTAGTGGTTATGAAATCATGGATTTCAGAATTTGTGTTGATTATTTCTTCAGGCTCTCTCAGCATGTCAAAAAGGATTCCTCATATTTTCAAAAATAATAGGCATATCACATCTTGGGATGTCTAAAGATGTCCTTGATTGAGAGAAATCATCTTTTGATGTGCCTTGGGGACGATGTGGGAGCCCGGAGTTCTTAGGAAGGAGTTGTTAGCAATGAGATCATGAAAACAGACGTGACCGTAAGGTCCCCGTGTTTTGATAGCAACCTAACTTATGTAGCCATAACGCTCTGACAATGGGAGCCCTTTGACGATTCGAGGCAGATAAATGGTGTGATGAAAGCCATTCTCCAGGGACAAGGATGACAATAGTAGTCATCACCCCTTTTTCTGCTCCTCCTGTATTGTTTCCAGGATTCACTCTCTGTTGAGTGAATGGCAGAGGTATGAAGATGGTCCTGGGATAATTTCTAGCAAGGACTTTGCTGCCTTAAATCTTAGATTTGGGTCCACTTTTGAACATAAGCTGTTTTTATGTGTAGAAGGGAATGATACTGTGGCCCACATATGATTCTCTGAAAGGTGGGTGCTGGGAGGGCCTGGGGATGGAACAGCCATTTTCTAGATAATAATTCAAGTCACTTTCAGGATGAAAGAGCATATGAACAGGACACGCGCTAGAAGCTTTGCAAGTATTGATTTAGAAGAGACTTTGAGTATATTAATTTTGTTTTTTTAAACTAGGTGACATTCTCCATGGTTGACACTTTGTTTACTATTTAAAAAACAATTCCATCCAGTTTCTCAAACTTTAGCCAAGTACATCAAACTGCCCTCATGAGAAGTGGATTACCAGCAAATTAGAGTCTTTAATTCTGGAGATTAGATGTTAAGATGTTCAGTTTGAGACTTGAGTGGAAACCCTTGTTTGTTTCTCTGTCAAGTGTATCTTCCACATGACATGCCTCCCCCAGACACCAGTCAGCTGAGCCCTCTGTTGCACTGGTAACCCTTCTGAAGGATATTTTTCTGGGTAGTGAGTAAACAGGAGCGAAGAAAAACCCAACTGGAAGATACAAAGGCAGCTGGGAAAGGATCTGTCTCTTGAGCTCCTGTCTTGGTAGATCATTGGCTACAAGGAAACTCCAGGCTGTTAGGTTGACTTTGGGTTCCTCATATGAGGTGTTCAGTTTTTCCTGCCTTTCTGTATTGACTGCATGAAGATTTGAATGAATTTGGCTAAAAGGTAATGGCCAACCTCTTCTGAGAAAATGCAAATATAGTAAGTGTTCACTGGACGTATGGCCAAAATTACAAGGGTGACTTTGATTACTTGAGGAATAAGTGCTAGCCAGGAGTTAGGATGAAAGGCCTCAAGCTTTAGGTTCAGGTGGCTCAGACATGGAATCACAGAAAGGAAGGAAATTTATTTAAATGGTACAGTTAGGGAGACACAGACCCGATGCCTGCAGCTGCCTGGAAGGCATTAACACTGCTTGTTCACTTTGATAGAATCAGCAGTGCAGCAAACATTTTTCTCCATTAAAAATTTCATTACCAGTAAAATGAAAAATGGCAGCTGGCTCTTGGCTTCAGCGTTGAATAAAAGTGGGGACCGGGTTGGAGTGAAAAAGACAAGCCTAGGAAAGAGAGTGGAGAAAACTCACCTCTACCAACTGTTTCCAGGTCTCTCTGATTTTTCAAGAAAATCTCAAATCTAGAGGCACTTGCCCACCCTCTCTCCCTGCCTCTCAGTTTCTCTCTGCAATCTATTGATTTTTTTCCCCATTGGCTCAAAAATGTAAACTATTGTGCACTTTATATAAAATACAGCTATGAGCCCCATGCAGTCCTTCATTTCACTGTGCCTCCTCTGGATCTTTCTAACCTGAGGCCAATACAAGTGAGCTGACTTGCCCAGAATTGTTGGAGTCACAAGTGTGTTTTTCCTTTATAACAGAGTGATGCTCATATTGGGCAATGCTTTCTGGTGGAGAAAAAAAAATGTATTTTATGTACTTTCCCAGCTTTATTCGAAGTTATAAGAACTAAAAATGATTGTAAATTATTCCAGAGATCTGTTCCTTGAGTTCTAGCACATTCTGCTTGCCTGTGAAACTCCCTCTGTTTTCCTAGATAAAACAAATGTTTATTGAGATGTGACTCTCCTCTATTTGTGGTCAAGTCTGTATGCACTATTAAAAGCCAATATTTTGTAATGAAATTAAACTTGAAATTACATTAATGCTAATGTAAGCAATTAAGAAAATATACTTAGTAAAAAACGTCAATACACTTCTTGTAATTGAATTTTATCTTCTAATACTGTTTGCTCCTTAAGGGACTGTCTCTTTAAGGCATTCTACTTATAAACTTCTTGCTCATTTAGAACCATAAATTAATCCTGAAACCTGCTCAGAGGGTTTTTTTCTCTTTATTACAAACAATTAGTTTAATCAATTAGCAGTTGAAATTGTATCTGTAGTCATTATTAGGTTTAATTGCTGAGAAATATGTTGTGTTGTTTTAATTGGGGAAAATGTATCACAATTTTTCTATAGCCTTTTTACTATCCAAGAGCAAAGGTTTTATAATCATAAAATAATAAAAAGCCAAATGAATAATATATATATTTTTGTATAATATAATATCTTATATATTTTATGTTATTTAAAATTATTTTATGTATCATAATATTTTACATATTCTATTATGGTTGACTTATTCATTACTTATTATCTAATATAATTATGTTAATTATTATATTACACTACATCATACATATTTTTAAGAATATAGATGGTTCTGCTTATGGACGTAAACATATTTTTTAAACATTTTTTTAATGTTTAATTATTGTTAAGAGACAGACCACAAGCATGAGCAGGGGAGGGAGAGAGGGAGATGCAAAATTGGTGGTAGGTTCTAGGCTCTGAGTTGACAGCACAGAGCCCGATATGGGGCCTAAATCTATGACCTGTGAGATCATGACCTGAGCTGAAGTCAGACGCTCAACCAGCGGAGCCACCCAGGTGCCCCCACATAATATTTTTTCTATAGGTGACATGAATCAGCTTTTCTCTGAAATGCCTTATCTTGCATTTTGATATATGAATGTATCATTTATGCTTATATTAAATGTCCTTTACTACTTTATATACAATTTAAAATAATACAGTAACACTTTAAGGAAATTTCAGACATTTGAGAATCACATCACAAGAGAGTTATTTCTCATACAATATCATCATTATTTCTCAGTTATTGCATTTTTCTGTATCTTTGCACAGAACAAAAATCTACTTATTACATGTGTAGAAATGCTCTGTGTACTGTATAAAGATGCAAATATCATGTCACTCACATCTAGCTAAATGGAGCCTTATTGGACAGAGAGGTTTCCATTGTATGTTTGACAAGTCTTTCACCAGAAAACATGCGCTAAATTACATACAATTGCCAATTTGCATTTTGCATTGCTTCATAAAAGATACAAAGTTAACACCCCATTCTGACAACTTGCTTTTTGCCTTTAGCTGTCATCCTGTAATATGAAAATGTGGTGCATTTGCAATGTTTAAAACCTTCCATTTCATGGATGCTGAAATTTTATTCTTCTCCAAAATTTGGCTACAGCAAAGAATTTGTAAAATGATGGTTTGATGCAATTAGCATCATGTTTCATGGCAGTATAAAAATCATTCCCGGCCTTTTTCCAGTATGCAACTTTTTGCTTGGGCTTTTTCTCCTAATGTAACTCATTGAATCAGCTAACATTCCTTCAGCTCATTCAAGAAATAGCACTGTGTCACCATATTTGTGTATATACTTGGAGAAGCATCAGTATAAGCAGAGCGATTACTACTGTTATACCCAGATTTTAATATCGCCCCCCAAAACCAGAAACTACCAGGGAGACCGAGTCATGCATGCAAAAGCAAAGGGCGGTTTTACTACAGGCTTAGGCTGGCCGAGCCTAAGCTCCGGCTCACAGACTTTACCGGCACAGTGGATCTGTGCTGAGAGCCCCGAACATGGCGGGTAGGGCTTTTATGAGTTTTGGGAAGGGGGATAATGACCATCATTAAAAAATAATTTGTATCTTTAGATTCATACACGACGATTTCATATATACGTAATTGCAACTATGTATATATGATTTATATGTAAGGAAATATATTTAACATTTTGTGTGGTGGTATAACAATTGATTTTTCTCTTAAATTTCTATAATCCATATTTTGTAAAGTAGGCATAAATTACTTTCATAATGAGAAAAAACAAGCGGAAAAATCTACTTCTCAGATTAGTCACTTTAAAATTTTATTTCAAAGAAATTTTAACTATTTGAAACATTGTGAGACTTCTTTGAGGGTACTGACAAGATTCTAGGGCTACAGAATTCTGAAATTCTGTTTTCCAGAATTTCAGAATCCTGTGAAAAACTCGTAACTAATACAATATTCATAATATTATGTAAGAGATCTACTGACTTCAAAAATGAATGAATGAATGAGTGAGTGAATATTATGCCAGCAATGATCAAGTATGGCTATCAGAGTTCATAGAGGATCTTAGAATGAATTCTTGCTGCATTTAGCTGGACTTTAAAAGCATAAATCAGATTTCACATGAAAGATAAGGGTTCAAGGAGGCAGAGAGTCCCAGAATGAGAAGACACCTTCATTTGAGGAATGGAAGCAAGTGATATACCTGTGGTGTAGGGTGAGTTATGATAGGCTGTATGAGGAAAATTTAAAGTGAACAATGGAGAAAAATAATTAGCCAAAAAAAACAATGTTGATGTTCACTGTGATGTTTCTAGAGAATTAACTGTTTTCTGTAGGAAATGGGGAGCCATGATGTGATTTGGTGGAGGCTTCACAGAAGGGACTTGGGCAGAAGTGTGGCTAGAGGATTATAAGTGACCTGTAAGTGCAACATTAGAGGCAATATCAATACTTCAGGAACTGAACCAAGAAAATGACACTGAAAATGAAAGATCGGTCACAGATTTGAGAAACATTACTGAAGTGGAATTAAATACATTTTGGACCATTTTCATGCAGTTACCTGAGACCCACTTTACTCAGAACCTAGAGTCAGACTCTTAACTAAGAATGTGCATTTTAACAAGCTCTCAAGGGCTCTGCCAAATTCACACCAATAGTTAGGGAGTGTGGGTTTGTCACCTAACCTGAGCCAAAGGGCCTAGGATTCTGAGACCTCACAATTCAAAGGCTATGAATCCTTGAGACGCCAAGGATTCAAAGATGCTTGAGTCTTAGAAAAATGCTCTCAACTGCAGAACATCCAGGATGTGAATCAAATCAAGAGCTGAGTTTAAGGTCAGATGCCTCTTAAGGTTCAAAAATTGTAGGAAATTTTTTTTAACCTTGTACATTTGGCATATTGCTGAGTTCAACTGAACCAAAGTGGGATAAAATCATTTATTAAGTCAAAAATTTCAGAAGTTCCTTTCCTGAAAACACTCAGGGAGTATTATCCTCCTAGCCATCCAATTGTTTGTTCATTCATCCATTACATGAGCACTTATTACAACTTCCATTGTGTTGAAGGCTAAGGACATGAGGATTAACAAGAGAGTTCCTCTCTTCAAAGAACTCACAGTCTCCTGTAGGTAGAGGAGCATCTATATTTGTATCTGCTTTGTAATAGATGCTAAATTATTACCTGCACTGCTCCAACAAACTTGAGGTCTTATTATTTTCATTTCACAGATAAAGAAACAAGGCTTCAGGAAAGTTAAGTGACTTATCCCATGTCTCCCAACAAAAAGTGATAAAACCAAGTCACCTTATCCATTTCTTCTGTCTTATCCTGTCTCCTAAGAAAAGAGGATAGAATTATTATTATATAAGAGAGATGCACAGCATATTAGGGGAGCTTAGAATCAGTTGTCCTTGTCACTGTGTGGCACAATCATTAAAACCAACCTCTGTCCTTGGTTATGGCTTGGTCTTGGTGAAAGGGTATCACTATAAAAATGACCAGTTCGGTGTTGTCCTCATTTTGCAGGCAGAGAATATGAGCTATCTATGTTAACTTAAAGCTCCATTTTATCTTTAAAGCCACCCAGTCATAAGGATATTTTTGGTTAGTGAGTTTTACAGAATTGATCATGTAAGCAAGCACAAATATGTAAAAACAAACGGCTTATATGGCTTGACATAGCAGCGTGTTGTGTTTCTCATAGTAGTTGATCAGAGACTGTACAGAGAGAGGGATCTTCAGATCTAGGAAAAGAAGGTGGGGTTGGTATCTGCCCATGATGTTGCATTCAAAAGCAGCTCTGAGACCAAGGTGGCTCTCGTTTTATCAATATATCTGTATCTTAAAGTGAAATTTAGGCATCCAAAGTAAAAGCTGCAGTTTTAGCAGAAGCCTCAGGTGTATCCTTATCTAATAATTCTTTCATAAAGCATAAGTTCTGAGTCAATATTGTTGATAAAGGAGAGAGAAGTACAAGGGAATAATTTATGAAGCACCCAACCAATAGATCACAATTAAAGATGAAAAAAAAAATGCCAACAAAAAACTGTAAAAAAAAAAAAAAAAAGCTAAAGATAGACCAAAGATGCTTTTGTTACAAGTAATATCATCAAAATCTAAAGTTACGAAAATTTTATACATATATTTAATTCTCATAATATCTCAGACAAGAAAACAACATAATTTACTTGTTGTTGGTGTGTACATCACCAAAGTGAGATTGAAAACCTTGGCCAGGCCCGTGAAACTGAACAGTCCCTGATTTTTTGGCATTGCACACTTATTATGTTTTGTATTGCATATTTAGGTTATCTGTCTTTGATATTGCACACATATTATCTTTTTGGTATTGCACACTTACTTGTTTTTTGTACTGCACACTTATTTTACAGTATGTTTTTTCTGCACTTTTTGTTTTGTTTTGTATTGCACACTTGTTTTATCTGTTCAAATAGCTTTACTTTTTATTCAATTATGGTAGAATCATTTTCCTGGTCTTGAATTTATACTTTTCAAAGTTGAACAAATGGTGTTTATAAGTAATTATAAAGCTATATGGATTTTTTTGACTGTGCCTTTTAAACATTTACCAAGAAAATACTATGATGTTGGATCACCTCTGTATGCTTTCAAAATATCAACTATTTACTACAGGTACATGGAGCAAGATTTTCTCATCCAAAAAAAAAAAAAAAAAAGACAGATTGTTTTGTTTTATTTTTCTGTGTAAGAATCAAGAACATGGATTTGATTATTTGTTATTTGATAAGTCATAAAACACTTTTCTTAGTGAATTTGCTAACAAGTAAAAGTAATTATTACTTTACATCTCTATGTTATGTCACTTGAGAAGGTTATTGAAGATCTATGTTATTGCCTGTGCTATGTAAAGTTGAAAACTTTTTCCCAAAGTATATTTGGAAAAGAAGAAAATAAATATAACTCACCAGGATTATTTTTTAAAGTTCTCAAAACAACTTTTATATTGAAGTCAAATCCCTACAATGACACATCACAGACAAACAAATGACCACTTAAGGGTTATTTAAACAGGGGGCTGACCTTATATTCAATCTCTTACCTAGAGTTTAAAGCAGACAATCCACTTTATTTATTTAATTCCAACATTCTTTTTTTCCCTTCTAATGGTGGAATTGTAAAATATGTAGATGACGTACTCAAATAATTTCTCTAAACTAATTGTCAGAGCTGATTTCCAATCTAATGGGCCAAACTTGATATGAAAAACATTTTGAGAATATATAAATCAATGCTTTTGATTTGTTTTATAGCCCTTTTTCTAGCACCAATATTAACATCCTTTTTGGTCTACTATCAGGTAGTTCAAATATATGTATATATATTTCAAGGACTAATTAACCATTTACTTTGTAGGTTAGCAAACTTTTTCTGTAAGGGGCCAGACAGTAAATATTTTAGGTTCTGTATGGTCTCTACTGTCACTACATAATTCTACTTTATAATGTGAGTGCAGTCATTGATGATACGTCCACAAATGGGCATGTCTGTGTCCCAGTTAAAACTTTATAGACACTGATACATGAATTTCATATAATTTTCATGTATTACAAAATATTCTTTTGTTTTGTTTCGTTTTCAACTATTTAAAAACACAAAACAGAAGCTCTTGCTTTTGGGCTGTATACAAACAGGCAATGGGCTGTATTTGGGAAGTGGGTTATATTTGGCCATCCCCTGACAGTTATCTTGAAGATACGTGTAGAAAGCCACAGTTACTTATATGTTTATTTGTTATGTATGTTTTGTTATGTATGTTTCAACGACAGCACTAACAGATCTGGCTGACCTCAGGACACCTAAGGATAGAGACTGTGTAAAGGCAGCAGCCTCACTGCCTCCCATAGTTCCTGATTTTTTTTTTCCTTTCTCCAGTTACACTTGCTCTTCCTTGTTGCCCCATGAATGCCATCCATGCTCTCTGAAAGAAACTTTCTGCAGGGTAAAGAAAAAATTCAAAGAAATTTGGTAACTCTAGCTTCTTTTTCAATCAGATTTAAGTTTACGTTTCTCATCTTGGGCATGGTGATTTTCCATACGATGGGTTACAGGAGGCAGAGAATTGGCACAGAGAGAGAAACGTGGAACTGATTTTTTTTTCCCTGAGAGCATCTGAATATTAGTGTTAGTGTTGGGTCTATTGTTTTAACAAATTAAATTTTATTCACAAGTCATAGTTGAATTTAATTCCAAGGCCAACAAATCACTTGCTTGACATTGCTTTGTCCCTTACGTCTTTGGTAAATTACTGTTTTTTTTTTAAATGTTAACTCACAAGGCACAAAAAATCAAGTCAATAGAGCTATGCCTTCTCATATTGATTTTATTCCGGTATCAATTTTAGTGTTGAAGTGCTTAGTTTAGATTTTAAAATCTCTTTATGGTTTACATATTTTGGATATTGAATAATTTTACATAAATACTGTAGGGATTTATTATTGAACATATAATCATTCTTTTGTGCTTTGGATAAAATATACTCAATATCAAGAAGTACTTGTTTATTTCCTAGTGAAAGTATGATTGAATTAAAGATTCCATGACATTTATATTATTCCTCAAGTACTGAAGGCTCAGTAGATAAGATCATTAACAGTGTTTGGGACTTTACAGTTTCCCAATCCAGTTGACTGCTTGTTCAGTTTATTGCCACCTCTGACCATGTAAAGTATGATGTGTGTAGCAAGACATGTAATGTATAGATAAAGTAATCTAGTATACATAGCATATATTTATGAAATTTATATAAATATATATATTATATGCATGTGAATTATCTACCAATAGATATATAATGTATATAGGAAGGGCATGCAACTTCAGAGAAATACATGACTTTTCAGTATCATACAACAATCAAGATTCCAATTAAGTTACTTAACTTTTTCTGTTATACCCTGCTGCTTCCATCTAAAGAAAGCAAGATAAGTTAAAATTAGCATTTGGAAAGAATGTGGTCTCTGCAGGTGATTTTTAAAAATATATCTTTTGAGCTTCATAATAGTTTTAAATTTACAGAGAGGCTGAAGAGTGGGTACAGAAGGTTCCTGTATACCCCACAAGGATGTCCCCCTTTTGTTAAATACCTTACATTGCTATTGTGTGTCAATATTAAAACAGTATTTTTTTATACTTTATTGTCAAGTTGGTGTCCATACAACACCCAGTACTCATCCCAACAAGTGCCTTCCTCCATGCCCATCATCCCTTTTCTCCTCTCCCCTCCCCCATCAGCCCTCAGTTTGTTCTCAGTATTCTTTTCTCATGGTTTGCCTCCCTCCCTCTCCCCAATTATTTTTCCCTTTCTCCTTCCCCATGGTTCTCTGTTAAGTTTCTTCTCTTCCACTTATGAGTGAAAACATATGGTATCTGTCCTTTTCTGCCTGACTTATTTCACTTTGCATGACACCCTTGAGTTCCATTCATTTTGCTACAAATGGCCAGATTTCATTCTTTTTCATTGCCATGTACTGTGTTGAGACTTTTAAGTCATAGCTGAGTCATAGCAAGTTCTCCCCCCCCCAAATAAAAAGATATCAAATGCATGACACCAGAGTTATGTGTAATCATGGGCTGATTCGTCATTAGTCCATCGAGATGTCCTATTTGAGATAACTGCAGGA
The DNA here is from genome assembly GCF_006229205.1 of Suricata suricatta. Classification (NCBI taxonomy): domain Eukaryota; kingdom Metazoa; phylum Chordata; class Mammalia; order Carnivora; family Herpestidae; genus Suricata; species Suricata suricatta. The sequence continues at coordinate 12,172,289 of NC_043702.1, read as the reverse complement.
TTGGAGTGAGGTTTGTATGTCCCTCAGGTAAGAACCAGATGCCAGGTATATAGTTCCAGAATAGAAACCCCCATGTTGAAATGGGCCTAGAGTGAGAAGAGGTACACGTTCGGGCAAGGGTTGATGGTTTCTTGAGGCTAGGTGATTAAGTTCTTTTGGATAATTGAGGTCCATAAGAGAACGATTGTAGAA
>NC_043702.1:12111041-12171997 GCF_006229205.1 Suricata suricatta | reverse complement strand
TCCACACTGTTTTCCAGAGTGGCTATACCAGTTTACATTCCCACCAACAGTGTAGGAGGGTGCCCCTCTCTCCACATCCTCGCCAGCATCTATAGTCTCTTGATTTGTTTATTTTAACCACTCTGACTGGCATGAGGTGGTGTCTCAGTGTGGTTTTGATTTGTATTTCCCTGATAATGAGTGATGCTGAGCATCATTTCATGGGTCTGTAGGCCATCTGGATGTCCTCTTTGGAGAAGTGTCTATTCATGTCTTCTGCTCATTTCTTCACTGGGTTATTTATTTTTCGGGTGTGGAGTTTAGTGAGTTCCTTATAGATTTTGGATACTAGCCCTTTATCTGATATGTCATTTGCAACTATCTTTTCCCATTCTTTCAGTAGCCTATTAGTTTTATTGATTGTGAAACAGTGTGTTTACTTTGAAAGCCCACACATTACTTTGATTTTCTTAGTTTTTACGTATCTGTTTTAGGATACCACACTAAGCAATTTCGGTTATCATGTCTCTTTGCCTTCTCTGGCTTGTGACAGTTTCTCAGACTTTCCTTATTTTGGTGGATCTTGACAGTTTTGAGGATTTCTGGACTGGTATTTTATAGAGTATTTCTCAATTTGTGTCTGGCATTTTTTCTCATGGTTGGGTTGAGACTAATGGGTTTTGGGGAAGCCAAGCTCAGAGGCCATGTGCCTTTCTCATCACATCATACCAAGGGTCCACACCGTCCACATCACTTATCATCATCAATTACTGGTGTTTGTAGTGTTTAAAGAGCTTCCCATGGCTAAGTTACCCTCTTCTACCTTTCCATAACGTATTCTTTGGAAAGAAGTCACTGTGTATAGCCTGAGATTAAGGGACGGGGATTTATGTTTCATTTCCTTGAGAAGAGGCTTCATTGGATTTTATCTGCATCAAGTTATTAGCCAAGAATATTACCTCCACTACCTGGTGTTCATATGAAAGTCTTGTCCAAGAGATATAACTGGATTCACATTGATTGAGCAATTGTCTTACAATTATCTTCCAATGTATGCTTGTTGTAAATCAAACCCGAGTACTTTTAATTCGAGATTGAAGTGAAATGAAATTTTACAGCTAAATTTTATGCATCAGCACTTCTGTATCCTTTGGGTAAATCCCCAGCAGTGCTATTGCTGGGTCATAGGGGAGTGCTATCAATAGTTTTTTTAGGAACCTCCATACTGTTTTCCAGAGCAGCTGCACCAGTTTACATCCCCATCAACTACAGCTAAATTTAAACCAATCTTGAAGAATTTGGTGATAAAACCAAAATACAGCAAAGTCATGAAATATTTTATGAGGAGTACTCTTAACCCACTTCCTATAATTACTTAACATGTTATTTGTTACATATAAACTAATAAATTGAAGTACCTTACTGTCAGAGTGAAGTGTAATTTTTAAACATGTTTTGGGGGAGAGATTCTACCATGTAAATTGCCATAGTGGTAACATTGGAATTTAATTTTGGGAATTAAAAAGAATGTGCACCCTCCAGGAAGAAATATTGAAAGAGAGAGGCTATTTAAAAGTAAACATGGGAAATATATTTGTCTTCCATGAAACAAATCACATTTACAAGTATTTATCTCATCCTAATATAATAATAATTTTCTTGGGTTTTTAAATGAAAAAAATGTTTGGTAAGAACTTAACATGAGATTGATTCTATAGCATTTTTTGAAAGACTTATTAAAATATTGAAATTTAAGAAATTTTTGAATTGGTTCTTTTCTAATAACTTGTATTTAAATTCTCTTAGAATATATAGCCATCATTCATGTACTGACAAATGCTTTCTCACAGAATTTGTATTGACTATACATCTGTCCACCAAAAAAAAATAGTTCAATACTAAAGAGTCAGTTTGAAAAAAGGAGTTGATTTTCTTCTGTTAATATTTGAAACCATGATATCAATCAAGTGGACACTTAACTATTTTAAAAAATGTAAAGAACATGAAAATCATACTTTATAACTCTTTATTTTTAAACTTTTATTTTTTAGATTTTTAAAGAATGGATTATTCTTAGATTGACACACTTATATAGTATACATCTCTAATTGACAGAAAACACACACTTACAGATAATGTAATGCAGGTATACATGCGTAAAATGTAATGACCATTTTGAAATATATTGGAGATACTGTTGTTAGAGCAATTTAGGAAAAATATTATTTTGCAGTGACATGTACTGATTCACACTCTTAACTATTAAAGGAGATTAGATAATAAAGGATTTAATGTTTGTGTGGAGAAGTAAATACAATGCAAATATTGAAGTGATGTAAATATCTTACCTTGAAGAGAGTTGGAAGTTTTGCAGTTTTGTTTGAATGTGTAAAATCCAGTGAGATTTTATGAAAAACAAGATTATCTGCAGAACTTTTTAAGGGTGAACAAACTCTGTTCAATGATGGTGGCTTCTATTTGCTCATAAAACTTTTATCAAGAGCTAATGACTCTGTTCTGCATGTTGGGGCTGCTGATGGATAAAATTCGGGCCTTGCCTTCTTGGAATTCTATGTTATAAATTCCATTTTAAGAGTTTATAGTCACTCAATAAATTTTGCTTGTATTTCCACCAAAATAGAGTTACTGTATTTTTATTGCATGGATTATCAAGTTCTAAAATATTATAAATCTTTTAAAAATTTTCCAAGCCATTTTGGACAATGTTCTGTTTAGGTTAAAACCTCTTATCTGGTTAAACCTATTGAACAAACATCTAGAATTTCATAAAAAAACAAATATCCATGGCTGTGCAACACAGCTCATTCTTTCAAGGAACCTTGTATCAAATTAGGTACAAATATACAAAATACGTACCTAAGACTGTCATCTTCTGGATTCCAAGTCCAAGCCATTGATTTGGATGTATTTGATAAACACTTTTTATTCCCTCCTTAAAGCCATAAATATATTTGCATTTTTTGAGTAGCACCTGGATATGGTAGTACCTACGAAAATAACTATTATTATAATCTCTAGATAATATTCAGTAGATGGAGCCTGCTGTAGTAGAAAGAATATTCACTTTGGAGTCAGACAGATCCAAGTTTGGTAGAGGTCTGGGCCCTATGTAGTAAGCTGTGACCTTAATATAGTTTCTTGATCTGCTTTCTGAGACTGTTTTTTCACTTGTACTGGGTAGATAAATCCTAGCTCTCAGCGGGGCTGGGAGGATTCAGTGCTACATATACTGACCTCTTCACACATGCTTGGCAAAGAGCAAGTATGGAAAACTTCTAGGCGTTTGTCGGTATGGCAATAAGAATATTTGGGCAATGGTTTAGTGTTTTGAAAAATGACTTCACCTTCACTATCCAATTTAATCTTTATATTAACTTCTGGAATTGAAATATTACCAATTCAGTTATTCAGATAAAGAAACCAAGAAGTACAATGGCAGGGAGAAATGTGCTACATCCAGGCTTTAGATGCTTGTCTTCTAGCTCTAGATCTTGCTCTCTCCATAAAGGATTATGAATCATGAGAATTCAGTCTTGCCTGTTCACACTGGAAACTTGCCTCTTTGGCTTTGGGCAAAATGTGTAATTTCTTGAAGCATTAGTTTCCTTATCTGTACATTGAGAGTATTGTGGTAATTAATCTTCTCAATCTTTTCCAGCTGTACATATACACTGAAAGTCAATATAGGTAGTTGTTAAAAGCACAGTGTTAGAAATGAGCTCCTGGGATCCAATCCTGACTCTGCCATTTGCTGGCTCTGTAAACTTAGGCATGTTGCTAAATCTCTCTAAGTCTCATTTTAGTCATCTATATGGATTAATAAATAGTACTTATTTCAGAGCATCATCACATGGTAAAGAATGAATGAATGAAATTATGAAAAGTACTTAGAATGGGATCTGGTATAGAGTGAGCATTATATTAGTATTAGCTCTGATTTTTATGCTAAAATTGGAACGTCTAATTTAGTGACCCCAAGGGAGCTATTTTAACCCTTAAAGTCAAAGAGTAGATATTCTTACACAAAGCTTCTTCATGCTTGATTCATGGCCCAATTACATTCCTATCCTCATGTGGCAGATTCAACTTGGTGGTTTTGTTCTAAAGAACAGTTACCAGGGGGCATGACCACATATACCTACTTGGATACAATGTTCATCACTTAAGAAATATATTATGTGTATCAGTACAGTCAGCTCAGAATCATCTCCAGGCACATAACTGACTCAATGAACATGTTTTTCTAAATTGCTGAATCTAATTGGGGCCTTGGTCAATCAGGCCAGTGATTCTAATTAGACATTTGCTGAAGCATCAAAAGTATAGAAAAAATTCTTTGCAAAAAATAATTTGAGCATTTAAATTCCAAGAATTAGATGCATATGCAAGTCATTTTTGTTGAAGAATTATGAAAAATCTTAATTCTATATGCTTTTTGGTTTTAAAAAAACATTTTATTTTATTTTTAAAAATGTTTTATTTCAAGAACAAAAATGTTCTTTAAAATCTTCAAAACCTCTCACATTCATATTAGATCTCACTGAAAAGCAGTTCCAATAACTTAACTTAGATACCTAGACGATAATGGAGTCAACATAAAAGTCAAAGGTAAATATTAGGCAACTAGCTTTAAAAAAGAAAGGATTATTTTTATATTGTGAACTCCTGAAACCCACTGGAAAAATCTTCTCACCCAAATAGTTGTTTAATTATGTCACAAAGTTAAGTACACAATTTGTTTATAACCCTCATACTTTAATTCTGCTTTGTAAGAATTACAAAGATAAGAAAGTAGCTGACATTTTTCAAAACAACTACTAACACAGTGGTGCAAGAAAAAAAAAAAAAAAACAAAAACCCACCATTGCTTTCATTCCATGTTTTGCTTCTGTATTCACTCTTTCTTTTTTGCTAGGTGGCATGCATGCAGTGGTTTCATGGAGACCATACAATGCTTGAGATGATTGAGAAAAAGCGTTGCTTGTGCAAGGAAATAAAAGCTAGACAGAAAACGGAAAAGGGCCTTTGCAAACAGGATAGCATGCCTATCCTACCCAGCTGGAAGAAGAATGCAGGGGCAAAGAAGTACAGCCCTCCACCCTACTCTAAGCAGCAGACGGTGTTCTGGGATACCGCCATATGACTGTGCTCAAGATGGCGTGGGCTCCACGTGGAGAGGGAGGTCGACTCAGTCAGGAGATAAAGAACTGGTACGTATCTTCTCTGTCGGGATGGAATGCCAGCCCTTTCCCTGAAAACCCATGGGAAGCCGTGCCTACTCATGGCAAGTTCAAGATAAATGTATATTAATTGTATCCTTGCAATTAAGACACTTATTTATCCAGGATTATTTTGAATCCAAAAAATATTAAGATGTAAATATTTTACTAGTTTATGGGTGACACCTGAAATAATACACATTATACGAATATAAATTACAGAAATATCAAGAGTTTTACTATATGATATAATTTCGGTATTAACTGGTTTGTTATCTCTTTTATATGTAATCCCTTGATGCCTTTTATTATTAATTTTTGCATTTAAGATGTTGTTTTTTCTGTCCACATTTGGCTTCTGTATCAGAGCTCACAGCTATAAATCATGTTCAATCACATAATATATGATCTGGTGCTAGTAATGTAGAAGTTGAGAATCATATTCGTCAAGAACATCTATTGCTTTGTAAGTTTCTAAGGGTTTGACAGGAAATGGATGCAAATGTGATGCTTAGTTTGGACGTCCACATTACTTCAATACCAATATTTTTGCTACCTTGGCTTTATAAGAATTTCTCTTCAATATTGTCTTGTTTATACTAAGCAATCATTAGTCAGACACCAGAGAAAGTTATTAAGATATATTTGGATTTCCCAGCAGAAAACATTTCCTTCAGAAATGACTTTAGGGACATGTGTCCTTGCATCATTGATCTGATTGGAGGAGACCAGGGTTCACTGTGACAAGGGAAGGAACAAGGAATCAAAAGCTGAATAGCATGACTGCTTTCAAGTAAGCGGGGCCAGGGTCATTATTGCCACTGCAATCACTATTTTTAAGTAAATTTTCATGTGCATGTTTGTTTTCCCTAGAAAATGAGAAATAAACAGACAGATACGTTTATGTATTTTAGTACACTAAAGGCCAATCTTTCTAAAAATTTAGGTCCATGAATGAATTAATGTTTCTTACATTTTTCAAACTAGTTATCACCACATTTTGGGGTCATAATCTTCTGTGCATGACCATCACACCCACTCTTACTGCTTAGGACACCATGACCAAAGAATTATGACCACTTGTTTATTTTACTTTGTATCAAGGAAGAAACAGGAAAAGCAGGGGATACGGGACGGATGGGGTGGATTCAATTTTATGTGGTGGTAAAATTTAAGTTAAACAAATCATATATATCTTTTAAGAATAACTTGTTAGTTGAATATAAATATTGCCACGAATGAATAAAAAGGAAACTATCGCATATATTTTGTATATTTAAATTACTATTTATGCTTCCTAAAATTGACAGTATGTGATTCTTCTTTAACAATCAATTTAGTATTATATTTCTGAGAGAAGAGGGTACGTGTTTGAAGTTACTGTCATAGTGGTTTTCCTTGTAAGGGTTTTGACAGCAATAGCACAGTGCTGCTCAATAAAACCAAATATAACAGGAGTTAGGGAATTTTTGTAGTCTATATTGCTAAAAACCTAGTGATGCTTTATCAGTAATCATTCCTTTCAAGCCTTTGAAATGTTAAAAAATAATTTTTTAATATTTTATAATTAATGTATATTTTGATGTCCAATTTGAATTCTGAAAGAATAAGGAAAAAGGGTAAGTAAGTGGGAGCATGTATATCTGTTGTTTTTGCGTGAATGAGTTCTCAGCAGGAGAACTGTATACATACAGTGCTTACTGAGGTTTTAGGTTTTGCTTGTATCACTGAAGTGGTTAAAACAACAAAAAACGCAGGATCACAAATACAGGAAATCATGGAGAGATCTTAGTGGCTTAAATAAATCTTACTTCCATGTTTCACCAGTTAGCGATTATGTTTCAAACCCAACAATCAATGGAGTACCAATCTTAGAGGGATGGAAATGCGTTAGGTGAAATCAGAATAGACCTAAAATGTGTTTGGGACAGAGGTTAGCCTGATTTAGGGTATGCTGACCACATATACTGAAGCCAATCAGTCAGGTGTAAGACATCAATTCTCAGCATCTTAATGATGATCTTGGTGTATGTATATATATATATTCAGGCTCAGTATGGTAATGATTGGATAATTTCTTTGAAATGTATATTTAGGTAACATATCCAAGTGTGTTTTTCAGATGCCAATCTTTCCCCCTATCTTTCTGAATAAGGCAGAAGATATTTCTTAATGCTGGCCACTTGTCAAGAAGAAAAAAGAGGTATTGAAATGATTTGTGTTAGATTCAGACATTCCTATTTGTTCTGCCAAACTCATGATGTTGCCAGGTTTCATATACTCTTTTTCAAGCAAGTTATTTTCTGAGAAGCGAGTTTGTTTGAAAATCTGACCTTAGGCAACCGTTTTCTACTTAATATCCTCAAATCTTCCTTTCAAAGGGAAGTAATTGAAAGATCTAGAAAAGTGGCTTCACTGATATTTGACTCCCTAACTTCTATTCGGTGGCTAAGTCACTCTTGATTGTAGCTTAGCTGACATGGCCACAGCAGTCTATAATTAATTTTCTCTTTGTGTAGTGTTGCTTTATATGGAGAAAAAGAGGTCATTAGGATAAAAAGAAAAATCAGTGTATTTTCTTGTGGCAGTCAACCAGGACGCTTCAATCTATGGATTTGGTCAGATGATAAACATTCCATTGATAAAACACAATGGAAAGATAGGCGCATAGTTTTCAGCAGTGCCAAAGACCAGATGGCATCGTGGTATGGTTATTGGTTAGGAAGAGTTCATACCTATGAGAAACAGTCTTTACACCACAAGTTTTATGGAAACAGCATTTGATTGGCTGTCAGCAAGATGCTTTTGTATAGGAAAAATTTAGCACACCGGAGACAAATGCCTTTAGAGTTGACATAAGGGGAAAAATCAAACCCTGCATTTCTGTTCAGGGCCAGAGGCTAGCATCTTCTGAGATTTTATGGTCGTTCTTCACACGAACACTGCTACCCTTTCCCCATATTTAAGGGAAGCAGGTTCAGGGAGAAGGTGATTGATTTGCATAAGTGAAGGGTAATGTCCACCCATATAAAATATTTGGGAAAGTGAAGGAAAACAAAACATCAAGAGGTAACATTTGTAGTTTTGAAGAATATACATATTCAAATATCTAGAAATTGTCTGGATACAAGAAGATACAACTTCCCTTTTCAAAATAGGATATTGGGACTTGAGACATTGATGCCTCATATTATTTTGTCGAATGCTTCCAGAGAAGAGAAACATTTTTCTTACTACACTCTGGCTTATGCCTCATCCCCACATATAACTTAGTTTGATTCTTTGAGCAAGTTTAGTAATCAAGTAAAGAAAAAAAAGAACTAAACAACCCTTTTGGGTTATTCTTTTAATTAACTATACGAGGCATCAAAACAATGCACACGAACATTGCATAAACATGCAATTTTAATATCACTTATATGTTAACGTGAATCACTTTACTAAAACAAAAAAGAGTTTTATGACTGCCTATAAAAGTTTTTAAAAAATTTCCCTGATTTAAGTAGTAGGTGACCTGAGATGAGCAATAATTTACCTTTTTAAAGGAATAGAAGTACAGTAGAATAACAATTCAGAGTTCATTGTATCCCAAACTTAAATGGAACTGAAGAAAAATGATACCTATAACACTAAGATTAACTTACTACATGTTCCCTCTATGGGAAAATTGATATCTAATTGTAGAATGTGGACAATTTGTTAATTTATTATTAGCAGTTCATTGTGAGAAACTTATTATTTTAAAAATTTTGTGAAGCACTTGGAATTAAATACTCAAAAAGGTATGATCCCTGCCTTCAAGGAACTTAATTATGCAATCATTAAAATTTCAAAACACAGCCAATTATTCCTAAGAAGGTATACAATATCACGTGTTTGACATCTCTTCTGTGTTTATATATGGTATTCTCTCTTTTTTTCCAGATCAAGTGTACAGTCAAAGTAAAATGCTAAAACATATTAACGTTGATGTCTAAGTATAAAATACGTTTATGTATAAGACTCTATATGTACACGTAGGATATGTCCTGCTGTCTATTTAACTCAGTAAAAGGATAACACGTTTGCCATGTTGGACTTGAACATTGTGGCTTGTTGTTTGGATTGCTTTAAAACCCTTTGATATTTGGGCCAATTACATTGCTGCAAAGCCTGTGTAATATGGGAAAAAAAATGTCCTTTTAAATTTCCCTTTAAATATTACAAAGTTTCCAATTTAAGGGGAAACACCTTTACAGAAATATTGCTAGATTTATCAAACCAAATATGTATGAAGATCTTTTTGAAGTGTTCAATTGTTCCCAAATATGACTGGGTTCCCCCCCTAAAAACATCTCCATTTACACATGTATACACCCACATACAGTATACATACTGTATATAATATATATGAAAATGTTTAGTATGCACTTCTTTTGTTTGGAACTCCTTGAGTTAACATTTATAGTGTAGCAATTGGTGTAAAGTGCACTGTGATTATAAAAAACAAAGCACAGTAAAGTCACAGGTCTTGTTATCTTGCACTAAAAATGTGTTTACGTATTTAGCAATTGTATGTTTACTTTCTTGCTCTTTTCAAGAAATTAAAACAAATAGCTATTGAAAATGATATAAAATATGTTTTTTAGTGGATAATGGCACTACATTTTTAAAAGACAGGGTTTTTAAAAGAAACCATTAAACATCCATTTCAACATAACATGTTTACCGTATCTAAGAATCTGAATGTCATATTACATTTTCATAACTCATTAAAAATGTCAGGTATGTGCCTGAAAAATTGTGCAAATAAGCATTAGCTGACAGATTTCTCTATTCATGTGTTGTTAGCCATTTCTATATGCATATTAATATAAACACTGATGTTTTCATTTCTCTTAATTTTTGTACTTGATTTTTTTAGGTAACATGTAATTATAAATGTACTTTGATACTACTGAAGTAACCAGATGTTGTTTGAAAACAATTTGTTTTCTTTAGTGCATTGGCAATATTTTACAATACTTTTGTGCTTATTTATTTGTGCTCCCGTGTAATTACAATAAAAGCAATAGTTTAAATTAGTTGACTCTGTTGTTGCGCTTATTCATTCACCAAGAAACACAATTTGTAAGACTCTTTCAAAGAAAAGCCCATACATTTTTCAACTTCTGGCGTGATCTCTGACATTGTATGCATTGTGGAAGGTCAGCAGGGGTGAGTAGTGAGGACCTGGACTCTTCGATTAAGTTACGTGACTCCCAGTTGTCCTCAATCACCACTGGCTTCTGCCTCATACTGATGGGACACCAAATAAGAAACTTGACACATTTCCTTCTTCAATATGCACCTAATTCCAATGAAATGACTCAACATGTATCTAACGTATGCTGGAGGCATTAAGGAAAAATAAATCCAGCCATCTTAGACCTGTGTATGCAGACAAAATGTTTATTGCATGGGTATTTGCCACATTCATTTATTCAATCACACCTCTGAAATTAATCTAGTTTAAATAGGGAGCAAGTCTTTGTGGTTAACGCTTACTGGGGTATCAATAACTAAAATGTCATTGAGCACTTGAAATATGTAAAACAAGGTTTTGGAGCTCAGCAAGCTTACAAAAAAAAGTGTATTTGTGAAAATATAGTCTCCTATAATAGTGTCTAATGGCTACTTCATCAGCCACTTACATCTTCTGCCCCATGTCCAATTTCAGTGTAATTTATTATAATTTTATAAATCCTCAAATTCTCTTCATGTTCATTTCTTAAAAGAAATCCAATCTATTCCCACCATTTAGCCCTTCCTTCAGCCACTCAGCATTCTGTTGGCACTTTACTTAAGGGTTGAACAAGAAATAATTAATCACACTTCACATCATCAATGCTCCAAGTTTCCATCCATCTCAGCTCATGACAAGAAGTACTCCCATATTCTGTATCATCTCTTCTATTTTCCTCACTGCATCTAAGACTTATGTGTTCCCAACCTTATGATCTCAGAGTCTAATTAATTATGTTAATACTAGAATGCATGATAAAACAATGTCCATCTTCCTTTGATCATTGCATTTGACAGGATTCTTATTAACATGTACAAGTGAATACCTATTAGTAGAATGTCAAGTAATGTGACAGTCTAGGAGACTGGAAGGGGAGAAAGTTTATGGATGGGGCACCTGGGTGCTCGGTCTGTTGGGCATCTAACTTCAGCTCAGGTCATGATCTCATGGCCTGTGAGTTCAAGCCATGCATTGGGCTCTGTGCTGACAGCTCAGAGCCTGGAGCCTGCTTTGGATTCTCTGCTTCCCTTTCTTTCTGCCCTTCCTTCCTTCCTGCACTCTGTCTCTCTCTCTCTCTCTCTCCCTCTCTCTCTCTCTCCCTCCCTCTCTCTCAAAAATAAACATAAAAAAAGTTTATGGAAAAATTTGCACATCACCTCAAATCATACCCTCTAGGGTTTTGCTTCTCAAACTTTGCTGGATGGAAGAGTCACGCTGGCAATTTTTAAAATCTAGTGTCCAAAAAGCATCCTGAGGGGAGTCACAACCTCATTAAATTTTGAAAGTGCCCAAGAGACTCCAGTGTGGCCAAGATCGAGGATTAGAGCAGTCCTTCTCCAACTTTAACAAGTATGTCTATAGCCTGCAGATCGTGCTAACATACAAGTTCTGACTCATCAGGGTCTGAGATTTGGCATTTCTAGAAGATCCCAAGAAATGGTGACGCTGCCTGTCCATAGACCATCTACTAAGCAACAACTCCTAGGTAACTCGCTTCTCCGTCTGTTGTCAGGGAGCCTTTGGTAGCATACTCTAGAGCATTGGTACTCAAAGTATACTTCACACATGGACAACTCAGAATTGTCTTGGGACCAGTGAGAAAAGCAAAATCTTAAGCTCCATCCTGGATGAATCTCTGGAGCTGAGAGGCATGAATCTTTGGGGTGGGGCTTCATTGATCTGTTTTAGCAAGCTATCCAGATGACTCTTATTACCAGTGAGGTTTGAGAAACATTGTCCTGCATCATTGCCCAGGTGTGGTTTTTGACTCATTACATTCCTCTCAGGATATTTTATTTATTATTGATGCCTGGGGCCCCACTCCTATTGATTCTGGGTTTGTCAGCCTGGGTTTCAGGCCTAGATAGTTTTTCCTTCTTTTCCTTTACCACCCCCTCATCCTCTTCCTTTTTATCCTTTCTGTTTTCTTCCCTACAACCTCACAGATGATTAGGCTATGAAGCTGGTATTGAGAAAGCTATGTTAAAGAATCACCTCTGTTCTATATATTGGAAATTGTGTTATGTTCACCAGAAACAATATTTTGTCTACAAGACCAAATGCAAAAATTTGTCTTTTCATATTCCTACTCAACAGTTACTTGTAAGCACCTCATGGCAAACAGTACTGCTGTGGGTAAAAGCTTCTAGCTTTTGCTTAAATAAATTCTTTGTGGTTAGGTGCCCATCTGCCCTCTGAAGAACTCAATATTCTATGAGAACAAGGATATGTTATTTTTTAAAATATTTATTTATTTATTTTAAGAGAGAGAGAGCATGTGAGTGGGGGGAAGAGGCAAAGAGAAAGAAAAAAGAGAAAGAGAAGAGAGAGAGAACCCCCAAGCAGTCTCCTAGCTATCAACATGGACTCCAACACAGGGCTCAATCCCACAAACTGTGAGATCAAAGCCTGAGCTGAAACCAAGAGCTGGATGCTCAACCAACTGAGCCGCCCCCCCCCTTTTTAAGGTTCCCCTTAAGAATTATTCTATATGTTGCTTAGAAATTGGTGTCCAAGTGTTACTCAGAAATTTTTGTTGTTGCTAATAGTATTAGCAGTCTATCAGGTATACCCCAGGTTGGAACTGATGTCCACCAATCAAAAACCAATTTCTACCCCAAGCACGTGCAAACACATGGTATAGTGTTTGAATCTCTACTACCATCTCCAATGCCATTTGTTCATAATACTTATTATTGTTATTGTTTATAGTTTGTCTTCTAATACTATATGGAAATTTTCATAAAGGGGCTAACTGGGCTTCCTAGTTGTAAATATTTTATTCTCTAAGGTGTCTGGCCCATTGCTCTGCACATGAAAATATTAAATAATATTGATTGACTTCCTTTATGTATTTATTCAACAAATATTTATTGAAGTACAGTACATTTCAGTACTGTTCTAGACAGTAACAGGTCCATGCAAAGTCCTCATACTTTATTGACACATTCTCTTCCTCCCTCTCTTTCATCACCATGAAATTGTATGAGACCTTGTGACATACATTAATTCATAGCCCAAGACTAATGTAAATACACATATTATTTATATCATTATGGCCTATAGCTATCCATCTCCATATTTATTTAAATTCCACCTTGTCGTAAAATAAATTATAACTACTTTTATTAATGAATAAAATATAGCAAGAAAACATGTGTTAGCAATATGTGAAAACTATAAGAAGGAAATCAGAAAAGATTAAGGCATTAAATAAAAGCATCCAAGAATGATTTTTAGCTCACAAAATAATGCATACAATGATACCTATGCAATTACAAACTATAAGTTTATAATTTATCATAATAGGAGTACCACCAATAATGATAATAATAATGACTGCTATGATTTATTGCTTACTCCATGCCAGATACTGATCTGTTTTTAATATGTTTTACTTCATTCTTACCTCAACTCTATGATTATCTTCATTTTCTACATAAAGTAATTGAAGTTTACAGAGGTTGTCCAAACCTATACAAACAGTACTTACAGATCCTGGAAACTCAAAGCAGGATCATCTGATTCTAAAACAAAAGCCAATGCAACACAGCCTCCTATTTAAATTACTTTTTTGTCAATTTGATATCTACTGTATACAGAAGTTCAAAGACATTGTGACATTATGCTAACACTATGCTGTATTTACATACCATGAATGGAATTAATCTATTTACATACTTAAGATAAAAAAGACAGTATGTTCCCTACAATAGAAAAACTTTGTAGTTACAGCTCAGTGTAAGGGACTTTAGTATTTAAAAAATATTTGTCTTTATTGATTATTTCTTGTTAGTCTTCTAGCTGGTTGCATAGAAGGTCAAATGAATTCACTGAAGTCAAATGGTATATTGGCTTTTAAATTGATTTCTCTGATGCGTTTTCCTTAGGGCAGCTATCATTGCCACACTATGTTGAATTCAGTTTCTCGATATGTTTCCAAGTACCTTCTCAGCTACATTTAAAAAAAATACACATATTGGCTTATGGAGGTGCTGTGTTTTAGGCAATCCATCTATCCAATTTTTGTTAGTCTTTCTTCAGGGAACATACTGAATAATATCATATTTATAAAGGAAAGAGAGGGGAAGATAAGGGACAGGGGGAGAGAGAGAGAATGAGAGAGAACTAGAGAGAGAGATAATAGAACAATATCTGTTTTAAGTTAAAGTGTACCGTTCCACAGGGTACTAATACCTCAATACTTAATTCCTCACCAATATTTCTTCACAATGGTCCTTGAAAGACCGTTGACATAAAAGACTCATGACACTGGGGTAGAAAAAAAAGCATGAGTTATTATTTTAATAGCTAGCAACTTTTTGTGTATTTAAAATGTAAAGCTAGCATATTAAAATACTTGATTTGATTCACTGAATAAATATTTCACAGGTGCTTATGTGTCAGCCATTATTACCCATGACAGGGAATAGGTTGTGAATAAATGAAATAATGACAATCTTACTCTTTTTAGAGTTTATACAACTGATATGATGGATCATGTCAAGGTTGAAGTTGGTAGCACAAAGCTAATCCCCCTCATACAAACCTTAAGGATGTATCACCTGGTATTCAGGTGATGCTCAAATGTGGCAAAATTCAGAAGTATTTGAATGACTAAAGGGAACTTGCTTGGAGGCCAGAAGCCTATATATTGCCTCTGTCAGAAGAAGCTTTATATGTCCACCTTCTTTATTCCCTTGGGATTTGATACCTTCATGTCAGACATTTAAGGACACATTAATTCACTAGTAAGTATACACTTCTCTTTTTACAATTGAAAATTTCTGAAAAAAAATCATACAAACCACTGAAACCACTTTGGAAATGTTTAGACATCCCTGATAATATCAAAATAGTCTATGGGGTGCCTGGGTGGCTTAGTAGGTTAAGTGTCCGACTTTGGCTCAGGTCATGATCTCATGGTTTGTGAGTCTGAGCCCCGTACCTGGTTCTGTGCTGACATCTCAGAGACTGGAGCCTGCTTTGGATTCTGTGTCTCCTTCTTTCTCCCTCTGCCCCTCCTCTGCTCATGCTCTGTCTCCCTCTATCTCAAAAAATGAATAAACAGTAAAAAAATTTTTTAAATAGTCTACTTGCCTGAGGATTCTATAGATTTTATCTGAGACTGTCATATTCTAGAAAAATTTTAACTTCACATAGCTTACAGTATCAATTACATTGTCGAAGTTCCAAACAGTTCCATCTGGTTCCAGAAATCCATTGACCCAGTATTATACCACAAGTCCCTGCCATCTCCTAGACTCCAGTGTCATACATAAAAGATCTCAAATTCAAATGGTTATATTCTTTGGAAAAGAGAGAGAAGTCACTGGGGGGCTCCTGGGTGTCTCAGCTGGTGAAGCATCCAACTCTTGGTTTTGACTCAAGTCATGATCTCATGGTTTGTACAATGACACAATGACAGTGTGGAGCTTGTGGGGGATTCTGTCTCTCCCTCTCTCTCTACCTCTCCCTGCTGATGCATGTTCCCTCTTTTTCCCAAAATAAATAAATAAACTTAAAAACAAAAAGAGAGACAAGTCACTACCTTCAAATATTGAAAAAGGTAATAAACAAGATAGAGCTTGAAACCAATGGAGGAATGACAGATCACAGAGTAAACTTGGACAAAGGTAAGAGGTTTGCTGGTCAAGACACAAGTGTAGGGATATTATAAAGCTAAAAAAATAAGTTTAGGACTATGTAGTTTTGGGAAAAGGACCATTCATCTCAAAGGCTGCTGGGTGGAAACTTTGAAAGAATTTGACCTCATTTTTATTTAAATGTGTGGCCTTCTTTCAAATTAATATCAAGATTCTGCAGAAGAGCCCAGTGGGGAACTTGATCAGAGCAATTTACAAAGGCAAGTAAGACAACTGCTGAAGGCATAAAAATGAATAAGGTCATTACAGAAAAGCAAGTAGGGAAAAAATCATTGGCCTCAATGTTTTCTGATGACTCCTCAGAGCTCTCTCTTTCTGGTTTATAAAATGTATTATTCACTAAATCTGAAGAAGTGAGTAGAGATAGAAGCAATGAATAGTCAGCTATGCAAAGACTTGGCAGAGGGTTTCAGATATCTGAGGGATTGTAAAAGCTCTGAGATACAACGGGGTTTGATGTGTTGAGGAACCCCACTGGCCACATATATAGTAAAGATGAAGTCAGGGACAGAGACAGGGACCAGGTTACATAGGCACAGTAGAGTTTATATGCCAGGCTGTGCTAAGCTTATCACCTGTGATAACTAAACCCCAAAGGCATAGGTAAGGTTTAAGAGTATATAGATCTACTTAAAAGGATATTCCAGACACTTCCCTAACTAGTTACCCTACCTCTCAAAAAACTGTGTGCAGAAAACCAAAAGTCACCAATAATTTCATGAGAATCAACAACACAAATGAAAAGCAATCCAATAAAATTTATTAAGATCACATTAAATTATGGTTAGATTGAGCATCAGAGGTAGATTTAATGTGAAACTAATGAGACTTAAATGGTACGCTACACACATGTAAAAGATAGTCTAGGATGCCATTCTATCGACCTACTAATATGTTTACATGATCATATGATTTTTTAAAATTTGAAAAAGTGGGCCATTTGGCTAGTCAGTTCAGGGTGATGCCTTTTTCTACTTTAATTTATTTTTCATCCTATTTTGCCTTAATTTGGGGTCAGTGGAGTGGCTGTGGGGATTTTGGGATCTGGCTAAAGAAAAGTTAGTTTGGATGTACATTTACTTTAGACTTAGTGGTACATTTTCACTTGAACTAGGGAATTCATAATTTTGTTTATTTTCCCCCCAATTTGTATAAGCGTCAGTCCTCACAGAATTTGGAGTTGTGCTGATTTTCACAGATATTGAATAGATATTATCAATTGAATATTAAATGTTTGGGAAACTTAAGCACATGTATCCACATAAAAATGACTAGATAATAGAAAGTTAAATATAACTGTAAAATTAATCCATATATAAATATAAATCCATATATAAATATCACACTCCAAATCTATCCCTCATTGCATGCTATATGAAAATGGATTTGGGTCCTGTATAGTTTTTCTTTGCAACCTGCATCATATTAAGATTTGTCAACAGGATGCAATAGAGAGATGCTCTAGGAGGCAAAGACTTCTATTCAAGTCCTTTTTTTCTCATCTACTTTCTACTCCTATTGTGCTGCTGCTAACAGAATGTGTGAAGGGCTACCCACACAAGTGGGTAGTGCCTCCATCCAGTATGAATGGCATCCCAGAGGGATGTTTCTGGCTTCCCCAGGGACCATGGAGCAGTTCTTACCCAAGGCAACTCAGCATGCTTCCCTGACATCCACTGAGTCACAACATACTCTCTCTGACAAGGACTGAGTTTCTTGAGTAAGGGATTCCCATCTTCCATGTTTGTTCCTTCCTTGAGCAATCTCCCTCAGCCCCAGGGTAATTATTAGAATTCCCTTTACTGCTGTATGGAGTTTTCCATGTTACAGTTAATATTTCTTTACATCAAACTTTCCTGTTCAAATTATTATGTGGTTTCCATCTCCTGATTGGATTTTGACTGATGTAACATTTTAGAACAGCTTTTTATTCAACGTCACTAATATTATGATGTTTTTCATTTTCACAGATACAGATACTTTTCTGAATGATTACCTAGTTCATTAAGATAGTATGTGCTTCATATACCATATAGCAACATGTAATGCTGATAGCAACACAATGAAACCGGTGATTGACTTTTTGAGCCTAATTCATATCAGTCCGTTTTGGTCCTACTTACTTGTTTTAGATAGTTTAAAAATTTTTGGTCTTTCTAACTTTATTTATTTATTTGGGGGAAAGGTTAGGGGTGGAGACAGAGGAAGAAAGAGTTTCTCAAGCAGGCTCCATGCTCAGCACAGAGCCCAAGATGGGGCTCGATCTCATGCAGCACGAGATCAGTAACTGAGCCAAAATCTAGAGTTGGACACTTAACCAACTAAGCTACCCAAACACCCCAATAAATTCTTTATATATTTTAGTCTGGCATTCTTAATCCCTTGTTAAAATAAAACACTCATTTGAAATTTAGCATGTCCTCTGATTTCTTTTCTTTCAGTTTTATTATTTTTTGCTAATATTAAATGATGTTAAACTTAGCACGTTTGATGTTTAAAAAAATGGATGTAGACGGAAGACTTGGTCATAAAGTAGAAAAATGACTTTCAGGGTGCCTGGGTGGTGCATTTAGTTGAGCATCCACCTCTTGACTTCAGCTCAGGTGATGATCCCAGGGTAGTGGGGTAGAGATCTGAGTCAGGCTCTGCTCTGTGCATGGAGCCTGCTTGGGATTCTCTCTCTCTCTCTCTCTCTCTCTCTCTCTCTCTCTCAAAAAAAAAAAAAAAGAATGACTTTCAAATGTTCATTCCAAAGAAAACATTCTAAATTCTAACTTGCTTTAATACAGAATTGGTTTAGGAGTTAAAGGTCTTCATGGGGCACAGTGAAATAATGAGTGAAATAATAAAGGGATTACATACATAATCTATTATTCTACAAGAAAATAAAGTTACTATCTTTTATTATACACTGTATGTATATTGGAAGATAAAAATGAATTTATACACAGGTTTTTAAAAATCTAGTAGTGTTTGCATCCTTTTAGAGAAAGTAAAACTTAATGATGACACCAATAATTACAAGATTATTGCTCATTCTTATAAAGTGAATAAGATAAATACCAATTCTTAAATACAGAGCAAGAAAATGTCTTGCTCTGATACCTCATAGATTTGAAGATGTATCATGATTTTCTAACATATCAGATAGTAGGACACTAATGTGATGCATGAAACTTATTCCCCCCTTGTAATGTTTCCCTCTAAGTGAGGGACGCTTGAGAGCATGTTGGCCTCTCTCTCATTTAACTCACTCACCCCTTACCTGGGGAAGGAGGAATGAGATAGAGTTTTTAGTTTGGGGTGAAAACCTGGTTCAACTGCTTTCCAGGTCAAGACATGCATTCTGATCTGCTACCATTTGAAACCTCACGCACTTAGCAGCAGACATTCAGCTTTAATATACTGTCATCTCATGTCTCATGACTATAAAACCAGGCATATGGTAAAGGCAAATTAGGGTTTAATACATATTCAAGTCAGTAAACCTTTTGTTTTCTGCTTCAGAAAGCTTATTCCTTCTAGAGGAAAAAAAATGGTTGGAAACATACTTGTGCACCTTCTCAATTGGACAGCAGGAAATTATATATAAATGGAACCCGAGGTTCTATTGGGAGGAAACCCTGGAAAAGGAGTCTCACTGGACCCATGTGTCCACATGGCTGGGATGGGCTGGAGCTGAGCAATCATTTATACACAAAGCAGATCACCTTCCATTTGTTCTACATTTCCCCCCTCCCTCTCACCTCCCCCCTGCCCCATTTCTTCCCATTCATGTTGACAGCTTGACACCTGTTTGAACTCTCTACTTCAGGTACTTTGATGGTGTTTCTCCATAATTATGTGCATTCTTTTTAAAAATTTTTTAATGTTCTTATTTATTTTTGAGAGACAGAGGGTGAGCAGGGGAGGGGCAGAGAGAGAGAGAGAAAGAGAGAGAGGTAGACACAGAATCTGAAGCAGGCTCCAGGCTCTGAGCTGTCAGTACAAAGCCCAACGCAGGTTGAACCCATGAACTCTGAGATCATGACCTGAGCCAAAGTTGGACACTTAACCAACTGAGCCCTCCTGGTGCCCCTGATGATGATCATTCTTAAAATGAATAAACACAGTGACCACTAAGTCATCTCGTGGGACTTGTGTTTATGAAAATAGTGGTTGACTATCTTCAAGAACAGCATTCATTCATCAGCAACTGACAGTCAGTAGTGTCCACATATCAATTCTTTCCAAATGTTCACAGGTTCAGCCCCACTAGAAGCAGATGCTGATGCAAGATGTTTATTAGAAATCCACCCAAAAAAGCAGATTATTCAACAAATCATGTGGGCATAATTACTCATTCATTTGAACAACAACAATAAAAATACATTGCAGCCACTACTTTACACCATTCACTGAAATAAATTCTAGTTGGATTTAAGAGTAAAACATAAAAACAGCCCTTAAAACAGTAATGCCATTTTATAAATAATTTAAGTTATAATAAAATAAATTTCATTTTATAGTGTTTTGCTGACTGGGGAATAACTTCCAAGACCAAACATCATCTAGATTCCATGTCTATCAAGACAGAGAGATTTTACTATATGAAAGTGAAAGCTCTGTGTCATAAAGTAAACGAGACGTAACATTTAAAGGCAAAAGATAGACTAAGAGAAAGTATTTGCAACATATACAACATATCCGGTATAAAGAAGTCTAACATATAAGATTCCCTAAAAATCTAAGGGTACCTGTGGAGCATGTGAATTTTGATCTCAGGTTTGTGATCCACATTGTGTATAGAAATTACTTAAAAATAAAATCTTAAAAAACAAACTACAAATAAAATGACATGGGTTCATACTTCTAGATCTTCAGACCCTACAAATATTTAATGGTTGATTGATCAATACTGATCAAGCAATATTGAGTATAGTATACGTCAATGTGTATCCCTATCACTAATTCTAATTGTATAAATAGTTACAGCTTTTCAGAGCATGACAATATCTGACTGACTCCACGTAAAATCTGCCTTGAGTACAAAAATATAAGCTATCAATTTAAGATAGTCTCTTGCCATTATTTTATATACATTAACACTTAGAAGCGATACCAGTTCTGTTATCAGGAAAACAATTGAATTTAAAAGTCATACATACAGGGTCACCTGGGTGGCTCAGTCAGTTAAGTGTCAGACTTTGGCTCAGGTCATGGTCTCATGATTTGCGCATTCCAGCCCCATATTCATCGGGCTCTCTACCGTCAGCACAGAGCCAGTTTCAGATCCTCTCTCTCCCTTCTCTCTGCACCTTACTTGCACTCTCTTTTTCTCTCTCTCTCAAAATAAACAAATAAAACATTAAAATAATCACACATATATACAATTTGAGGTAGTCTTGAAATGCTAGAGTATGCTGGAGACCACTTCAATATCTCATTGGCTTAAACGCTTAGGTTATTTCTTGCTCAGACCTGGCCCTCCCAGGTCCTCTGGGGACTCTGGATCTAGGCAGATGGAGCAGTCACCAATCTGGATCATTTCACCAGACTCTGCAGCAGAGAAGGCATGGTGACTTACAGACAGCATGGAAAGCTCCCACTGGAAATCGATTCAATTCTCTGCCACTCACATCTTACTCACTGGACCACACCTAACCCCACAGATGCCCTGAATTAGGCTTATGCCTCTGAAAAATACTAGAAACTAAGGTACAACTGTAGAATAAAATATATTACAGTTATCATGAGGCAAATAAGCATGTTCATATTTTAGTTGAAAAGTCATCCAGCTCTATGGGATATTTAAATTCCACTGCCATTTTGAAAACACATATATTTGCATATGTACATATGTATTTATGTAAATGAACAGACAGTTTTGAAATCATAAGCCATTAACAAAAGGAAGTGGTACATCCTTGGTCAAGAGCAGTGAGGGCGTACTTTTATTTTTACTTTCTATGTTGCAAACTACTTTTCAAAAGGTAATTGTACTAGTGCATCAATACGATATTTGTTTGATTTAAAAACAAATTAAAAGAAAGGCACTGTAGGTTCTTGAAATGTTTTCTACTTCTCCAGAAGGGGGGAAAATGTCAAAAACTGACTCGAACAATAAATAATAACTATCTACATCTTGTGTGTCCCGAATAATATTTGTGTGGAATTGTTATCTGTGTCTTGAATCCACCAAGAAATATTTGTGTGGATTTATTACCTGCATCTTGTATGCAAGCCATATTTGTGAGGATTGGTAAAGATGTCAAGATTCTATTAGCTGCTCCCAAATGAAGGAGTCGTTAACTTTTGGCTTTATCAGACCAAACGGTATTTTACTAGGGAGCGTCAGCCCCTAGTCTCTTCCCTATGGCTCACTGCTTCTTCTTCTTCTTCTTTTTTTTTTTAACATTTATTCATTTTTGAGAGTCAGAGAGAGAGACATATGAGCAGGGGAGGGGCAGAGAGAGGGAGACACAGAATCTGAAACAGGCTCCAAGCTCTGAGCTGTCAGCACAGAGCCCAACGCAGGGCTTGAACTCATGAACTGCGAGATCATGACCTGAGCTGATCAGACACACAGCCAATTGAGTCACTCAAGTGCCCCTGGCTCACTGCTTCTTAAGAAAGGGTTATTTAGGGGAAAAGTTCAGGCCCATTTTCCTCAAAGTCATCAATTTCTAAACCCAAACATGAATACACACAGTGCTGTTAACTGTGGTCTCTCTCAATTATTACTTTGTTTTTACCAGGCATCAGCACCTTCCTGCAGTTAGAGGCAGATGAGAGCCCCTTGCCCACCCCTTGCTGCTGAGCGATCTGCTAGAGATGAAGCAAGTGTAGAATTTGGCCACACTTGGAAACAGCTCTTATCAAGTGGACCCAAATACAGTCGCAGGTGCAGCACGACCAACTCACTAAAGGTCGGCTCTCTGAAGAGCAGCTTACATACAGGCCTGCTAGAAGTAGGGAGACAATATTAAAGGACAAGTGTCAGCTACTCCCAGTCAGCTCAGGTGACCCAATCCAGTAAAGATGGCTAGAGGCAGGGCCCGCGTGGAAGTCATCCTTAAGCCGAGGGTGCACTCTGAGAAGTGTGGATTTTGAAATTGAGTTCATGCAAGGGTGGCCTTCCTGGGTGATGCTCACAATTTGCACATTACTCCCTTCTCTGGTACAACACGTTTCTAGAAACTATTCTGCCACATGAACAGCCCTCAGTTGCTACATAGGGATGTAACTGGGAGATATGCTGGTGGCATCGCTTCCTGATTAGAGTTCACGTGATCACCTTCTCCTGGACGGCACATGCTTTATGCGGGGAAATCAGATGCTAGCTAGTCATCACTGGGACGTGTTTAAGGAAGCACAAACACAGACACTGCTGCCTATTCCAAAGTATTTGCAAGTGAATTACATACACCGTCACCTTTGGCATGTC
The DNA here is from genome assembly GCF_006229205.1 of Suricata suricatta. NCBI lineage: Eukaryota > Metazoa > Chordata > Mammalia > Carnivora > Herpestidae > Suricata > Suricata suricatta. The sequence goes on along the minus strand of NC_043702.1, from coordinate 12,148,423 downwards.
AAAGGTACAGTGGCAGAGATGACTGAAGCAAGCAATGAGGAGGTGTGTCCTACCTGAAACTGACTTCTAAATAATCACATAACCAACAAGTTGCCCTGCTTTTGATAACCATGTGCTTGGGGTGGGGGGAGGGTGGGGGCTAATAAACATGAGCAATAAACTACTTCTTTCCTGAAAATATCTTTTGTGGTTTAAATTCAAAACCATCTTTATAGTTTTTTGGGGTATAAGTGATACGTGCATAAACACCAAATTAGTCATTATTATCATTACTTTTAATAAACATTGTATTTTACATGAAAGTTCATTTAGAGGACTCCCAATTATACAGCTCAAAACATACAGAGACAAGGTTACCAATGTATTTTTTTTTAATTTTAAATACTTTTTTTATATTTATTTATTTTTGAGAGACAGCATGAGCAGAGAGAGAGGGAGACACAGAATGTGAAGCAGGCTCCAGGTTCTGAGCTAGCTGTCAGCATAGAGCCCGACGCGGGGCTCGAACCCACAAACCGTGAGATCATGACCTGAGCCGAAACCTGGACGCTCAACCGACTGAGCCACCCAGGCCCCCCACCAATGTGATTTTTTGAGAATAAGTTTATAGTGGTTCAGAATCATTAGGCTTTACGTGCGGCACACTTATATCTCCAACTCCAATGGACTTCCTAGTCTTGAGTTTCAGCAGCCAACCCCAAATAAACAATTCTTGCACAGTGATTGTAAAGACACATAAAGAGAAGTTGAGTTATTGCAGCTTGTTTACACTGTTTTCAAATGTAAATAGTGAAACAGCGTGAATTGTAATGTGTAATAGTTTTGTATGGCAGAGTGAGTTTTAACTTGCACACGAAATATTTTACTGAATGAATATGATTCATTACATTTATATGATGAAATTTATGTGAATTTTAGATGCATAAAAATAAAATAAAAAATTTGCTCTACTTTCTTAAATATTATTATTTTTTCTGAAACAGAAATAAAATGTTATAACAGCGGTATGGTTTAGTAATTTTCTAAATTATACTTTCTTTTGCTTACATTAGCAAAAAGTTAGAGTGCATTTCATTAATATTTCATTAGGATAATTAAGTTAGTGTACATGTCACCAAATGTATATTAGTGTATATTTCACTAATATTATCTACAAAGTGAATAAGCGATTATTTATATAGTTTATGTAGAACTGTCCCTTAAAGATCAAAGTTCAAACTGCTTAGTAGGTTGTAAAAAAAATTTTTTTTATTATTGAAGTATAGTTGACGCACAATGTTACAGGGGTTTCCGGTTACAGCATAGGGTTTCCACAACTCTCTACCTTACGCTAGGCTCACTACAAGTGTATTGCCACCTGTTACTGTCGACACCATTGACTCTATGCCCTACACTGTACCTTTCATCCCCATGGCTTATTTTTTCCATAATGGAAATCCTATACCCTCTACTCCCCTTCACACATTCTTCCCAACCCCTCATCCCCACCCCCAGCTTTTTAATTTTTATACTGAAAAATTATTTTATTTTGTTTTACGTCACTTTTACTGATAGAATGATGTATGCAAAGTTCAACAAAAGCAACTTTTTACCATCTGTTCTTCCTTTCTGGCTCTTTTTTTAAATTAGTTTCATTTCATAATTATTACTGAAACAATTTTTTCCTATAGAGGAGAGGGTATTAAAAAGCGATTCATGGGGCACCTGGGTGGCTCAGTCGGTTCAGCATCCAACTTTGGCTCAGGACATAATCTCATGGTTCGTGAGCTCAGAGCCTGGAGCCTGCTTCGGATTCTGTGTCTCCCTCTCTCTCTCTCCGCCCCTCCCCTCTTTCTCTCTCTCTCAAAAATAAATAAAACATTAAAAAAAAACTTTAAAAAGCAATTCACTACAGACAAAAAAATACATTAGGTACTGATTATAACACACATCCAGACACACAGACTCTCACACACACCAACTCATTTAGTATTCTGGATATTTCTCTGCCCTTCAAGCTTAACTGTCAACAGAGGACCTCAGAGGCACACAGCTCACTGCTCCCGGCACTTTTCCCAAGACTTCCTCTGAGCATCCTCCATTTATTGGAGGGCCCAGCCTGCAGAGAAGAGGGGACAGAAGACAAGTACGCCTTTGGGTTTCTCACATGTGACAGATATGGAAGACTTTATTTTTTCTTTAGTTCAGTCTTTCTGTGTTTCTGTTTTCAGAAAAAAAAAACCATAAGAACCATATAAGGATATGCTTTTTATGTTTTGTTAACGTTTATTTATTTTTGAGAGAGAGAGAGAGACAGACAGAGTCGAGTGGAGGAGTAACAGAGAGAGAGGGAGGCACAGAATCAGAAGCTGACTCCAGGCCCTGAGCTGTCAGCACAGAGCCCGACGCGAGGCTCGAACCCACGAACCATGAGATCATGACCTGAGCCGAAGTCGGCCGCTTAACCAACTGAGCCGCCCAGGTGCCCCAAGGATATGCTTTTTAAACAGAACCCTTTGATACTGCCTACTCTGCCTCCAACGCTGGTTTCCTCAGCATCCCAGGAGTAGCAAATGTAGAAAGACAGTATATTTGAGGCCAAATGAATTTCCAGAAATCTTTGCCATCTCTTCCTGTTGGTGGCTGAAGCTGGACTTTTGGTCAGTTGCTAGGCAGGAGCAGGAATGGTGAGCTATCTTACTTTTCCTCGCCTGATGAAAAATGAAAGTGACTTCTGCTGCCATGGATAGGCATACTGTCCACGTGAGCCACACACCACCACGTCCACATGTTCTGTCCACATGAGCCACACCACGTCCACATGTTCTGTCCACGTGAGCCACACACCACGTACACGTGTAATGTCCACGTGAGCCACACACCACGTGCACCTATACTGTCCACGTGAGCCACACAATCCTATGGGGGGTTCTTTTTTTTTATTTAATTTTTTATGTCTATTTCACAAATAAGGCAGCATGCTTTTCAGAGTGCTAGAATAATCTGCCTAGGACCACTCATTCACTTAGCAGCAGACCAAGGATTTGACTTTAAATCTGGTTTTAAAAATCCATTTGCTTTATACCACTTTGCTGTTATCCACTGTGAATATTAACTTAGCAAATGCCGAATAGCACTGAATGTTATTTTAAAACCATGAGAGGGGCGCCTGGGTGGCTCAGTTGGTTAAGCCTCCGACTTCAGCTCAGGTCAGATCTCACGTTAGTGGGTTCGAGCCCCGCATCAGGCTCTGTGCTGACAGCTAGCTCAGAGCCTGGAGCCTGTTTCCGGTTCTGTGCCTCCTTCTCTCTCTGCCTCTCTGTATCAAAAATAAATTAAAAAAAACATTAAAAAAATAAAAAAATAAAAAATAAAAAAATAAAACCATGAGAATATAAATTTTCACAGGATAATACTTGGGAATGGAGACTGTTTTAGTCAGGGTTCCCCAGTAAGGATTCATTATAAGGATTTAGCTCATGTGATCAGGGAGGCTGAGACGTCCCAAGATCTGCAGGGAGAAATGTTCTGCTGGAGACCCAAGAGAGCCAATAAATAGGTGGTGTAGTTCCAGTCCTAAGGCTAGCAAGCTTGAGACCCAGGGAGAGTTGATGTTTTTTGTTTTGTTTTGTTTTTGAGGAGAGAGAGGCAGAGAGAGAGAGAGAGAGAGAGAGAGAGTCAGCTTGAGTGGGGAGAGGCAGAGGGAGAAAAAGAAATCTTCAGCACACCCAGTGCAGAGCCTGACACAGAGCTTGATCTCACAACTGTGAGAACATGACCTGAGCCAGACTCAAGAGTCAGATGCTTAACCAACTGGGCCACCATGGCCCCCAAAGCTTATGTTTTCATGTAAGTCTGAAGGCAGGAAAGAAGCTGACATCACAGTCTTAAAGCTTTCAGGAAAGAGGTATTCTCTCTTACTTGTGCAGGGTAGATGTGGGGAGGTGGGCAGGGGCATAGTATTCTTGTCAGCCTTTTTGTTTTAGTCAGCCCTTCAACTGATTGATGAGGCCCACCCACATTAGAGAGGTCAGTCTGCTTTATTAATCCACTGATTCAAATGTTAATCTTACCTCAAAACATGTTCACAGGAATACTCAGGACAATGATCAAGTTTCTAGGCACCCTGTGGTCCAGTCAAGTTGATACATAAAATTAATCATCACAGAAATCTCATAGTACAACAAGCTTGCTTTGCAGACTGTTAGTTTTACTAGATATTAACTTTCTAATAATTAGATTGTGGGATAGCATAGTACACCACCTTTCTCATCTTCTCAGAAATGCATTATAAGTGTATTTTTTAGGAACTATTCTTTCATATTATGACAAATCTGTTTGTACTGAATTTCATTTATATTGTTCTCTGTGCAGTGATTAACCTGATTCTTAAATAAATTGTGAAAATCTTCAAGAACCTTTTTTAAAAATTCCTTTGGGTGGCATTAAGCACTAAGGATGTTAATTGAATCCTTAAATTTTCATTTAAGTCAGGTTATTTTTACCCACAGGCCATCTAGTTATCAAATGCCTATTTATCAAAATATATCTCTCCACTTACCTTTTAAACCTTATTCTCATTTTTTAGAGGATAAATGATCTCTATTGATTTTTCTTTGTAAGGTTCTATCTTATAAGTCATACTAAGAAACCGCTCATTCCCTAGTTAATTTCTTATCCTATATTACAGGCGAAATGGAGAAACGTCTAAAAATATAATTCTAAATATATTGGATGTGGTATATTGTGTGCAGAAAACACTTTTGTTCAATGATCACTGCTCATGAAAACTGTCAGAATTTTTTATGGCTGCACTTAGTTAAAATCATCAAGGTAATAATTTTAGGTACTTAATATTTTCAGATGGAATTACATTTATTAAATCTGATTAGTAGTCAATGGACCCATGAAGCTTGAAGCAAAGTGGTATCAGACTCATCAATCAAAGCATTAAAAGGTTAGAAGGTTTTGCAAGATTATTTTGCCAGCACCTTTCCTGTACTTAGATCTTAATGATTCTAGGTTGTAAGGATGTTTTGTACTTTAAAATCCCTCAGGGTTCCCTAAGGATTTATTCTGAAAAGGGCTATCACATGACAGTGTGTAGCAATAATATAATATGTTCTTCATGTTTTCAAGCATAAAACTGAAGTGCTTTGAAGATTCATTTTCTCTTCACTTTCAACGTTTATGTAATACCTGATAATACTTACTTTCTTTTTTTAATAGTTGGTAGTTAAAACATTTTTTTTAAATGTTTTATTTTTTGAAAGAGTGTGAGCAGGTGAGGGGCAGATAAAGAGGGAGTCACAGAATCCAAAGCAGACTCCAGGCTCTGAGCTTTAGGTCAGACAACTCAGAGCCCAATGCGGGGCTCGAACTCGCAAACTGCAAGATCATTACCTGAGCTGAAGTCAGATGCTTAGCCGACGGAGTCACTGAGGGGCCCCTTGTATTTTCTTACTTTGAAAAAATTCTTTAAACATTATTACTTTTATTTAAAAAATTGTTTTTAATGTTTATTTTTGAGAGAGAGAAAGAGCACAAGAAGGGGAGGAGCAGACAGAGATGGAGACACAGAATCTGAAGCAGGCTCCAGGCTCTGAGCTGTCAGCACAGAGCCCGACATGGGGCTCAAACCCATGAGCAGTGAGATCATGACCTGAGCTGAAGTCGGACACCCAACCCACTGAGCCACCCAGGTGCCCCAAATTCTTTAAAATTTAATGATAACTGTTAGAACATCAGTTTAAATACAACCACAGCTCCTGCTCAACCCATTTAAATGGTCTCCCAAAGACAGAAGAGAATGTCTGATATTTTCAGGCCCCTGAAGGTTGAGTGTTAATCTGAAGGGCCTTTTAGAGCCTCTGGATTATGGAGTGAACAGATCACAGGAACCAAGCCAGCCAGGTGGCAAAAACTGATTGTCTGTCATCTGCTAGAAGCTTTTTTCCCTAGCAGATCCCAGAGGGGCTGAGAAGAAAGTCAGGGGATGCACACAGCAGGCCTCTGGGTACCTAGAATACAGGTGCTGGAGAACTGAACTTGGAATGAGTAATGATCTTGACCTGAGGTTGAAACTCAAAACCATTTTATTTCTGGGACTGAACCAGGAGGATTTATCAGTTCGGGTGAAGTTCAGTTGTGAAAATATTTTTAATTGACCACTTTTAGGAAGTTGTATAGGTTTAGTCTTACTGGTGAAGGCTGGTCCATATAACTACTTTGCAACTTGAGTCTGAATTGCAATTTGGACATTCTGATGTGTAGTGTGTAGTGTATAGATCATCAGGAAGTCACTGGAAGAACGAGAAGAACGAGCTGCCAGGAGAGGTTTGTTCTAAAGGATGCTCTGCACACAACATAGGATTAAAGGAATAAAGTGAAAGGAACCAAAAGGAGCTACTTATTGAAGTACTGGCCCAAATGAGAGACTGAGAAGCAGCATTGAGAATGGGGCTTTCTAGCTGTTGGGGGAGATCAAAATGCTTTGGACTGGGTAAGCAGTGTGAAAGTTCGTTTATTAAAAAAATAAAGGGGGGGGCACCTGGGTGGCTCAGTCAGTTAAGCATTCAACTCTTTTTTTTTTTTTAACATTTATTTATTTTTGAGAGAAAGAGAGACAGAGCATAATTGGGGAGGGGCAGAGAGAAAGAGGGAGACACAGAATCCAAAGCAGGCCCCAGGCTCCCAACTGTCAGCACAGAGCTTGACGCAGGGCTCAAACTCACAAACTGCGAGATCATGACCTGAGCCGAAATCCGATGCTCAGCCAACGGAGCCACTCAGGCGCCCCAAGCATCAACTCTTGATTCCAGCTCAGGTCATGATCTCAGCATTCATGGGATTGAGCTGTGCTCCACCTCAGGCTCTACGCTGACTGTGTGAAGCCTGCTTGGGACTCTCTCTCTCCCTCTCTGTCTGCTTCCCCCCTGCTCACATGCACCTGCATGTGCTCTCTTTCTCTCTCTCTCTTTCAAAATAAGTAAACATAAAAAAAAAAAAAGAGGCATCCAGTAAGTCACCGATACTGTCTCTGATGAAGGGACTTGTGCCTTATACTGTCCCCTAAAGCTCAATTCCTGAGTGGTAATGGGGAGTGGGGTTAGAATAGATTTTCTATAGTTTGGTGAACTCAGAAGCTGAAGAGATTTTTATAGTATTTCTATCTAAATCCCTGGAATCTGGCAAGGCTCACAGAGTCCCTCATGCATGACCCAGAAATAGAAGAGCGTGATGGAGCCGTGCAGATATTTCAAAACAGACTTCAATAGCACTGCCAAGTTTTCCTGACCACAGAGCGGAGCAGGGGAGGGGCTGAGTGTCGTCAGCACTCAGGGTGCAGATCAGCTGACCAGGGACTGGGGAAAACTGGATGGCTCCCTGTCAGCCTGGGCAGATGTGGGTCGAGGACCCGCATACTTCCTCCTTCTTATGCTTTCACCATCCTGAAGCATAAGCATTATTCATGCTTTCTCAGAACAGGAGAAAGAGGGCAAACCCATACTTCCCAAGAAAGTCCTGAAGCAACTGCTATTTCTCTGAAGGGGAAGTTTGGAAAATCACAGGGTGCTAGCACTGCACATAGTTTGAGGAGAGAGGATGGGGGAGGAGGAAGAGGGGGAGGAAGGGGAGGGAGGAAAAGAGGACTACAAGGACCAAAAGGAAGGAAGGAAAAGGAATGGAATAGAAAAGGAAAAGAAAACAAAATAAATAGGCAATTGGAAAAGATGAATCTGAAATGCATGAAGCAATTATAACATACATAGAAACAAATTACAGTGTGGTATGATTTAGTAAAATAAAATAAAACCAACTTGACCTTGATACTTGGAGCATATCTTTCAGCTTTCACCAAGGTCCTAACATTAAATCTGAGATAAAGATGCAGTTCTAATACACCTGCACTGTCATAATCATGCGGCCATTTAGGTGCTCTAGAGCTTGGGAGTGAGTAAGTGTATAGAAAAGAAACAAGGCCAGCTTGGGTATGGGTGCAGAACAGTGTGAAAGTTGACAAAGTTAATTACTTACAAAGGAAAAATTTCCCTGGCAAGGTGGGAGATGATGGAAGGAATTTCTGTGGGCAAACATGTGTAAGAGTAGTGACACCTTCAATTTAAGAAGCAGAGAAGTGGTAACAGATACCATGAAAATTCTGTGTAATAAGAACTAGAAATGTATGTACAATACTAATCTTATAAAAGGTCAGTATAAAAATTAGAGCAATCATACATCAAACACAGGGGCCAGCGATGGGTCAAAGTGTTAAGCTAAATCATTGATCATCATGAGGAGAAAATAGGTATTGCTTTTATTAAAGAGGATCAAGAAGCATATTATCCAAAATTATGGAGGAAAATCTTTAAGATGTATTTAAAAAAATTAAAAGGGAACTGCACAGTATGGGATTAGGAAAGAATGAATTCCAGAACTATATAATTCTTCTGTACAGCTTGATGTTACTGGGAGCGAGATTCCATGACTGTAATGATAATGCCAGTTGGTGTGATGGATAAATACCTGGATTTTAAGGCCATCACTCGTGGCTGGAAGCTTGAGAAATTTTCTTTGACTCTTCTCTGTCTTAGCTTCTTCATCTATAAAATGGGAGAGAGTTATAGGATTATTGCAAGGACTTAATTTGTGTATTTAATCTCTAAATGTTAATCTGCATCTTCAGATGTTGGAAGTACTTGATGAATGTTGGATTTTACTAGTTAGCTCTTCTGACCCTTAACGGATTTATATTTGCCTATAAAATGGTGACTTTAAAGTTTATATAACTAGGCTATCTTTAGGCTTTTAATTTATATGTTGATAGGGGCATAAGACCTCTTCTGAATGAGTTACTTCCTTTTCATCCCCCGCCTCAGAGTGGCTGGCTGAGGTTCCATCTTCTCTCCTATGGGTCTTTGTGGTAGCCTTCATGGGCTTCTCCCCTCACCCCAGGCTTCTAGCCCTCTATTCACCATCCACACTAGCTCAGGAAGATATTTTTAACTTAGCCACATCCCTCTCCTCCTTAAAAGTCTTCAGTGTTTCCCTGGGTGTCTGAATGACTCAGTTGGTCTAACCTTGATCTAACCTTGATTTTAGCTCCGGTCGTGATCTTGCCATCACGAGACAGAGCCCGGAGTAGGGCTCTCTACTAACAACACAGAGCCTGCTTGGGATTCTCTCTCTCTCCCTCTCTTTCTGTCCCTCCCCACTTGCCCTCTCTCTCTCTCTCTCTCTCTCTCTCTCTCTCTCTCTCTTGCTATCTCTCAAAATAAATAAACTTAGAAAGTATACATGTTTAAAAAAAAAAGTCTTCAGTGTTTTCCAGCTACCTAAGGAGACAGTTTCTACCTCAAGACAAAGCGACAAACTTATTCCTTTTCCCTGTTAAACATCTCGTGAGCAAGCCGTGCTAAACACTTACACTTCCTGAAATAATCTATTGAGATAATTATTCTTCTCTGTAGGAAATGAGCTTCATCCAATATAGATAGTAGGATTTTAACACATGTTTACCAAATGAATAAATGAACGAATTAATAAATAAATGAATCAATGAGATTATTAAACCATAATAACCCTGTTGTTTGATTCCAGAAATAGATGATATTTATTCTACTTCTAAAGAGCTCAAAAAAATACATTATGCAATCTTTTTCTGTGCCATATAATTCCAATGTGATAAGAAAATACAACCCAATCTTTCCCTGCATGTTTAGGGCTCTGATTAGAATAGAGTCTTACTGTCAGTTGATTCTAAATACATATTTGTTGAATGAGTTAATACATGAATGGCTAAATGGATGAATGCATTAATATGTGTTCATTCCAAGCTCAAGAACTGCTATTTAACACAGTTAATTGAACTTTACTACTGGCTGTATTTGAGTTTCCTCATTTTAGAATTAAAAAGTTCAATCCCTAGTATAGTTAAATGTCTAGGTATTCTTAAAATAGATGATATGCAAATGCAAAACTAGATCCAAAACTGGGGTATTCAATGTTTTATCTATGCTAATTTACTGCAAAAGCTTCTCTATTAAAAATATCACTCACCTCGCCCCCAACATTAGTCTTCTTTTCAGCCTTTATTTGTTCTTGTTACAGTAATGATAACAGAAGATCCCAGCTCACCAGGAGTTGAAAACCACCTTAATCACATCACCTACAAGTGTGGACTCTGTGAGAGGAAGATCTTTCCAAAGAAGAGTGAACTAGGTTCAGGCAGTTTGAAGCAAGTGTGTGATTAATGCAGGATGGTGAATGGTAATGGCCGTCGTCCAAGGGCAGGAGGAAGCTGAGTAGTGGAACTCAGTGGGAAGACCTGACTGTGTGTACAAGGCAGATAAAGAAAGAGCTCAATAAATTGTTTGGACTGTAGTTACTGCAGCTTGCAAATATTTTTAATAGCAACCAGGTGAGTCAGACCAGAGCTTGGTGGGTATGACCCAGTTGTCAGCTTCTGGGTTTTTCTTATGCCCTCTCCTCCTCTCAAAATTAAAACCATTTTGGTGTTAAATCACCAAAGACCAGAGGTGCACATCCATTGCTTTTTGTTTGAGGCTGAAGGTATTGGGAGTTGGCATGATGAAAAATAGCTTGGTCATCAGGTAAGCAAATGAGTTCATCTCATTTCAATTATAGGATTTATGTTTCCCATTTAGTTGTAAGAAGATGCGATAAAACTCTAATTGCCCAGAGGCAGAAAACTGTGACAAACTTCATTCTTATCCTTTATGTCATTTGTTGGATTTTGACAGCAGAGGCTCAAAGTAGAGTTTTCTGTCAAATAAACAACAATGTTGAAAAGGCAGTGGTTAAACTCATCAGTGATATAGAAACAATGTATGGATGAGTCACATCATGAAGTCAGCAAAGAACTTGAAATTTATTTCTTGCTCTCCATGGAGATGGCAGTGAAAATAATGGGTCTATGCCTGAGCAAGCATGGGTTTATGTGGACCTCAGAGCCATTCTATAAGTTGGTTTAGAGACTTTGTTTATTGTGTCACTGATTCTCCAAGACAAAACAGCCTAAGATTTCCATATGTCTCTCTAGGATTCTTTTGTTTGGGGATGATCTTGTATTTAGCTTTGACAGCCAAGTCATGGCTATCTGTTACATTCATTGTAGTAATCACATCTATTTACTTCCTTCCCTAGGAGACTTTCAGCTTTATGAGGAAAGGGCCACATAGGTTTTGTCCACTATAATTCACTGGTTCACAGCACAGTTCCTGTCTTGATTGGTGTTTAATTAATGGGCATTGAATAAAAGAGTCATGATGTAATTTTGAAGTCTAAACACTTGACAGAACAAGTCATCAGAGGCAGAACAAGTGTTCATAGTTGGCGTCTTCCAAGAAAATACTTTGGATAAATGTAAGCAAAAACTAGCTACAGTTTTTCAAAAATGAAATATAATTCATTGTGAACTGTTGACTCACTTTTCATCCAGTAAAATTTCTGCACTTGGCTCATGGTAATGTAAAGCCCAGAATTCGGGAGTCCCCCAGAAATGAACCACCAGAGTCCAGAGTCAAAGCCAAAAAGCAAGGGTCGTTTATTGCAGGTTCGATCCCGGGCCTCTGCTCACTCCAAGCTGGTGGAACGGAGAGAGCCAGAGAGCCCCGAACAAAGGTGGGAAGGGGGAGTTACAGGAAATTGTGACATAGGTACAGTGATCCAATTATTATACAATATTATTGACAGCAGGTTTATCCAATTACAACATTTAGAGTGTTAACCAATCACAGAGTAGACTCAGGACCCAGGACCCTCACTAGGGTGTAACCAGCCTTAGGCAATAACTGATTACCTATAGCTTCTATTTCTAGGCCTGCCCTTAGGAATGTTAAGGGTATTACAAGGGTGGTCCCTCTTGCCTCGGGCAATGTGTAACTGCCTAATAGTTCTGGAGAGACTGACCTTTAGACCTAGTTTAGAGGGGAAACTTAAAGCCTGTCATGGCGTCTGCTAGGTTCAGACTCGTGTTCTTACAGTAACAATCCAGGAGCAATGCTCAGTGTCTATAACGCCTTTTGTCACATAACTTTCCACTGTCACTTGAGCTTCTCTTCACAGTACAGGGTCCTGGCCGTTCCTTAGTCCACTTGCCTTTCCCACTTTCCTTTCTGATACAAGGCATTTCTTTGAACGGAGCAATCCTTCTCCATGGGAAGCTTATCTCCTCTTTGCAGGTAATCTCATTACCATCATCTAAATTTTAAAGTATTTTTTTAATGTGTATGTATTTACTTTGAGAGAGAGAGGTAGAGAGAGCATGCATGCACACAAGCTGGGGAGGGCAGAGAGAGAAGGAGAGAGAATCCTAAGAAAGCTCAGAGCTGTCAGTACAGAGCCAGACTTAGGGCTCAATCTCACACACTGTGAGATCGTGACCCGAGCTGAAATCAAGAATCAGACACTTAACCAACTGAGCTGCCCAGGTGCTCCACCATTCTCTAAATTTTAGAGTTATGACTCTTAATACTTATCTTTCCAATCCATTCCCTTTAGTAACTGTCTCACAGCATTTTGATTATGTATGCATGCTGTTTCTTTTTTGAGAGACAGAGAGACAGAGCATGAGCGGGGGAGGGGCAGAGAGAAGGAGACACAGAATCTGAAGCAGGATCCTGGCTCTGAGCTGTCAGCACAGAGCCTGACGTGGGGCTTGAACTCATGAAATGTGAGATCATGAACTGAGCCGAAGTCAGCTGCTTAACCAACTGAGCCACCCAGGCACCCCTGTATGCTGTTTCCCAAGAGCCACTGAAGTCAGAGATTATTTGTTACACTCCCTGGATCGCTAGCACCCAAAATGGATCTAATGCTTATCAAAGAATCAATAAATGTTGATAGGATGACTGGGTTGCCCAGAGATTTAGACAAATATTCTAGGTGTTTCTGTGAGAGTGTTTTTGGATGAGGTGAATGAACATTTAAATTGGATAGATTGAATAAAGCAGACTATCTTCCCTAGTATGGGTGGATCTCATCCAATCAGTTGAAAAGGCCTGAATGGAACAAAAGGCCTCTCTCAAGTAAGAGAAAATTCCTTCCCATTTGCCTTTGCACTGGGACATTGGCTTTTTTTCTGTCTTCAGACTTGAACTGAAACCTTGGCTCTTTTGGGTCATTAGCTTACTAACTGTATATTTTGGAACGTGTCATCTTCCATAATCATATGACCTGATTCTTTTCAATAAATCTGTTTACATATTTGTATATCCTATTGGTTTTATCTTTTTCTTAATGTTTTTATTTTTGAGACAGAAACAGAGCATGAACAGGGAGGGACAGAGAGAGAGGGAGACCAGAATCGGAAACAGGCTCCAGTCTCTGAGCTGTCAGCACAGAGCCTGACTTGGGGCTTGAACACACGAACATGAGATCATGACCTGAGCCAAATTCGGAAGCTTAACCGACTGAGCCACCCAGGCACCCCCCTATTGGTTTTATCTTTCTGGAGAATGCTGATTAATGTACCACTTATTAGTCAAAACATAATAACCTGGAACATTTTTCTCTTTGACCACAAGGTCTTCTGACATTTTCTTTTGTATTATAGGATATAGTTATCTGGGTGACTGAGGTTTTAAGATAAACATCTTTGATTTCCTAGTTGTGTTTCTTTTCCTTTTCATACCTGTATCATTTTCTAGCTTGCCCTTATTTCTAATAACCAGTTGAAGTTTTTTAAATTAAAAACAGACAAATGCAAAGAAAGAACAGTATCATTTACTTCTGAACTTTATGCACATTTTTCAACAAAAAAGAACCAATATTTAATAACATTTTTTCATATCAGTATATAACCTCTTGCCCTGTCAATTTTTATTGATCCACATTTATTGCTTGTATGAGCTTGGAGATTTGCAAAGTTAACCCTGTATCTTCCATGGTCAGTCATTATTAAAAGAGTTTGAAAGACTATAAAATTTTTATATTAGTTTGAATACAGCTGCATTTGTATAAAACAGCAATATCCGTTGATAGGGAAAGAAAGTGTCACATATAGAATTAAAATGTTAAAGATATTAAGGCCTATGTTCTGGGAGACAAAACTACATTAAAGCCTCCATTATTTCAAAGCCGGTTTTTGGCAGTGCAGAAGGCATATCCTAATTATTATAGATGACATTAATGATTATGGTGATGACTGAAAATGAAAATAAAATAGGAAGATAGTCGTTAAAAATGAAGCCACAATTAAAGCTGCTAATTACACTTAATGTGCCATAGGTTAGCAGATTAGCCAGCCAGAAGTAAAGAATATTACTGTTATGGGTGTTCTGTTTTAGAACACTGGCAGGAAGAGATAGTATTCAAAATTAGTAAGATCATGTCATTCTATGGCTTAAAACTTACCAATGGCTTCTTGCCTTTGGCATAGAAACTAATTTCCTTTTTAATCTCTAAATCCCCATGTGTCCTGGCCCCTTGCCCATCTGTTCCTGATCACTAAGATTCAGCTCCCCTGGTTCTGTTTCTGTTCGGTTTATTTCTCCTTCAGTGGGTTTCTACTTACTGTTTCCTCCTCTTCAACTGCTTTTGAGCAAATGTTGTTTGCTTTCATCTTTCCATTCTGAGCCCAGAAGTCACCCGCATGGCTTTCTCTGAGAATTTCATCTGATAGGTGGTTTTTCCCTTGTGCTTCAACTAGCACTCTGTATCGCTGTGTTTGTTTTATTAAATGCACTTGTCAGACATATTGTTCATTTATTTCTCTGACTCTCCATGTTAGAATTCAAATGTCATGGGAGGAGGGACCCTGTCTGTCTTGGTCATTGCTTCATTCACAGTTCCTAGGAAAGTGCCCGTGCATAGTAACTGCAGGCTTGATGAACAAGTGGGTCATGCGCAAATCCTAATGCCATCAAGACCTTTAGGAAAAACTATGAAAGACTTCATTTGGCATTCGAGAATCAATGCTGTGTGGTGATCAACTTTGTTTTCCTTTTACCCTGATACCACTGCTCAATTTCATTCAGGGAATTCTCCCTTTCAGTTCGCTTTTGATGTTTTAAATTGGGTATCTATTTCTCAATTTACAAATATGCAAATTACATAAGTATGGGTAATACCAGTACTTTGCTCTGGTCATGGATTCGTGATCTTATCCTTCATCCTACAAGAGGGCAGTTGAAGATTTATCATAGGATTGGATCAAGTAACTTTAATGTTATAGACAATGTTCACCAAAGATATGCAAAAAACCATAATCAAACATATTTGATATTTAAATGAATAATAACTAGGCATTGGCTCATCCTATGAAACTAAACAATTTTTAGTTTCAGGATTCAGTTCTAAGAAAGTTGAAAGATACATCTTTTTCTATAAAGAGACTGAGATAAAAATCACTATTATTATTAAAGACTAAAAATTTAATTTTTCCCTTAAGTAATAATTTGGTTGTCCTGAGATGTGTAGTTGTCAGAGGAAAGATATTGCCTGTAGATGTTTGGAAATAAAGGCTTCCTTGAAGTTACTCAGATACACAGTTTATAATGTTATTTATAGTTGACTTTCAGTAAATCAGAAGATTTAAGTCAGACGCCAGGAGCCAGATGAAGCCAGTATGGATAAAATCCAGTTCAGGGTGTGATTTTGGCAGATGTCCAATAGGTACATGAGTGTGTCAGGATTCCCTGGCCTCAGATCGAGAATTGGTGTCATGTGAGGAGCACTTGAAGTTTCTGAACTAGCCAAATCAGTGGATTTATGTCATGGTGGGATTTTAGCCATACTGGAAAAACCTTTCCTGCTATGACACCATAAAAATCAAACTTAGGAAACTTGGGGACATACTTGGAGGATTAATAGGATACAGCTATTTGAGTAACTCATAACTTAGAGGGTGGGATAAATATATCTATTTGCAATTACAATACAATATGTGCCTTTACAGAGACACGGTTATTGTAGAACACTGAACTCAACTTGAGAGAAGATGTGAAATAAGTATTCCTGTCAGCTGAGTTAAAAGATGAGTAGGCTTAGGAGTACAAAGACAAGTGGGGAAGCCTAGGACGTTTCACGTGAAGAAAGACAGTTCAACCTTTAAGTAGAAACCTTTTCACCTCCAAGACAGTGGGAAGAGGGTACCAGGTGGAACCTGACAGGAGTGAAGACTGAACCAACACTGAGAAGTACAATGGTTACCTTTGTAGTGGGGCTGTGGCCTAGGTGGAGGCCGGGGACAGCCTCGAACACAGAAGGTGACCCACATAGTGGACTTAGTCTAGTTAGCTCAGTGATTCTCAACGTGGGAGTATTTTCCCTCCACAAGACTTTTGACAATATGTGGAGATAATTTTGATTGTCATAATGGGGAAGAGGTGCATGGATTCTAATGGGTGGAGACCAAAGATGCTGCTAAATATCTTATAATACACAGGACAGCCCCTACAACAGAGAGTTACTTGGTTCCAGTGTCAATAGTGCTACAGTTAAAAGACCAAGATTAGACATACTCGTTTTCAATTATAGCAGGATAGAGTGTAAGTTTCGGCATTTAATGTAGAACTTCAGAAATGTTGGTTCTCTTGGGTGCCTGGGTGGATCAGTTAGTTGAACACCTGACTCTTGATTTCAGCTCAGATCATGATCTCATGGTATGTGGGATCAAGCCCTGCATCGGGCTCTGCACTGACAGTGTGGACTCTGCTTAATTCACTCTGTCCTTCTCTCTCTCAGCCCCTCCCTGGCTTATGCACATGCATACTCTCTCTTGCTCTCTCTCTCTCTCTCTCTCTCTTTCTTCTCTCTCAAAAAAAATAAATAAACTTTAATTAAAAAAATAGAAAGAAAGAAATGTTCCTTTTCCATTCTCTAAAAGATCATGTATTCTGTTGTCTGAGAAATTCTTTTGTATTTCTCTCGCCCAGACTTTCCTTCTAAATTTTGTCTCCTGGCTCAAATACTGATGAGACTGGTTGATGAATAACTAATACTCTAACATGCAAAAAAGGTTATATTTCAGATTACAAAAAAAAAAGACAGGTGAGGATTATTGATATTAATGAACCACTGCTAAATTGTCTGGTAGCTTTATCTTATATTGATTGTAAAAATTTGGCCTTTTTACATACTTAATGACTTCTTGATCCGAGTCCTTCTTGCCTTGCTTTCCCTACATGGATCTTAAAGAAGGATTTATACCCCATGGGAAAATGGACCCTGAGAAGTCAGAATTTCCAGACCTGATACTGGCAGTGGTTTTAGGCTGAACAGTTAAAGCCTTTTTTGTAAGTAAGCCCTGTCTTTCCTTCTTGATGTACACAGAATTTTGTTACTTTAATTCTCTGTCAATGTTTGTTCCTGTATTATTTAATTCTTCAAATATTGTAAAAATTAAAGTTGATATTAAAGAATAGAAAGTCTCTGGGTGGCTTAGTTGGTTGAGGGTCTGACTCTTGATTTTGGTTCAGGTCATTTTCATGGTTTGTGAGTTTGAGCCCTGTATCAAGCTCTATGCTAACAGCATGAAGCCTGCTTGGGATTCTCTCTCTGTCTCTCTCTGTCAAAATAAAAAATAAACTTAAAAAACTTAAAAAAAGAATGCAAAATCTGAGTTATGATTTTAAATTTGAGATGTTGGAAACATTAAGTCATCCTGAAAGAATCATAAAAGAGCAAATATTTCAGAGGTTTGCATTTGCTCATCTTGAAATATACATACGCATAATCCAATCCTGCCCCTAGACAGGAGATGTTCCAAGTTAGCAGAAACTCTACCAACTAATTCATAGGACAGAGCAGAATAAATCATTAAAATACAGGCAGAAACTTTAGTCAGACAAACTGATGGGAATGCTGCCTAAACAAGAACAAAAACAAAACACAGAATGAAACCAAACCAAACAAAAAAACCCCTCACTGTTGGGCCACCCTCATAGATTTCTTCAACAAACACCCTGGAATAGTCCTGTACTTGGTGACTTGATTCTATGGTCCTGAATTATCAGCACCTGTCACTTTACTGCTTCAGAGAAGGATCATTTGAGAGAAAATGTCATTTCAAAGCTAATAATGGAAAGAGAAAGAGATGGCACTCACTTGCCTGGCAGTATTTACCTTGTATTCCTGGAGATAACAAAGGATAAATTCAAGGTATTTGGGAATTTGAGTCAAGATTGTGAGCCAGAATGGCAAGCTTTGCCATCTGTAAGAGTTGCCCAAAATACATGTTAATAGTGCATTTTTCTGGGGTGCCTGGGTGGCTCAGTTGGTTGAGTTTACAACATAACTCAGGTCCTGATCTCACAGTTCATGAGTTTAAGCCCCATGTTGGCCTCTGGGATGACAGCTCAGAGCCTGGATTCTGCTTTGGATTCTGTGTCTCCCTCTCTTTCTGCCCCTCCCCTCTCCCTCTCCTCTGCCTGTACTCTGTCTTTCTCTCTCTCTCAAAAATAAATAAACACTGAAATTTCCTTTTAAAATGCATATCCCCCCCCCCACTAATTCTGACTCAACAGGTATTTTTCACATGTTCTAAAGGTACTTCTGGGCAAGTGCTGTGGACTCATCTATACAAAAAGGCTGTCAAAGTTGCCAGTTCAAGGATGTTGGGCAGCAGGAAAATAATGGGCACATGCTAACAGCTCAATAAATATTTGTTGAATGAACTATCTCTAGCTTTTTTCTTAGAAACAGATATTTCTTGCTGCTTTCATTATGAGTGGATTGCTGATGATTTTATTTGGATGTACAATATTTTACAGAAAGTCAACTCTTTACTAATTATTCTCCACTTTATGTTAGATAACTTTAAGTCTTTGGTGTTAGAAAACTCAGATTATGTTAACTCTTTCCTTTCCTAGTACTGTGATCCTGGGCACTTCTGTTGCCATCCCTTGGCCTTTTGGCCTTAGATTTTAAATTACTAAATGTCATGTAGCACAGAAAAGTCAAAAAGGAAACAATATATGGGACACAGTAAAGTGTGCCATGAATGTTATTTTATGATTCCTAGAAATCAGTTATAAACTGGACTTCTGAATTGCATAATAGAGGCAGTGGCAATGAGGTATTTTTAATCGATCTTCTGCTCTTAGGAAAATATGTTTTCCTCCATGGCTGGGAGGAAGCCTAAAGTAAATGCAACTTAAATGTCAGTTGTTAAGTTCAAGTTGTACCTTCCCTACGTCATTTTGCTTATTTGTTTCAAGAATCAATATCACTGAGGCATTAGTCACCTTAATGTTAGCTTGATTCCAAAGACAGTGGTCACCCCCCTCCCATAGAGGTCAGTTAATCTCTAATAAGAAAGTGGGTGGTCTGTGGATGGAGAAAGCTAGTTAAGATAACTAGCCAACTTCTGATCCCCACCCCCACCCCACTGGAAAAGTCCCCTTTACTATGTATACATGCAAACTTACACACACAAGTAGACACATGCCCCATTCCCGTGAATTCCTATCCTGTAAAAGAAGACTCAGATATGTTCGTCTTACCCCCACTTCAGGTGTATTATGTGAAATGTATGTGTCGGTATCCTTAAAGTGTATCTTTAAAGAAGAATAATTCTTTGAGGGTGTTGATGAGCAGTTAAATGTTGGAGTGGAGAAGGAGGTAAGTGTCTAAAAGTAATTCTGAAGCTTTTTTTTCCTTTCCTACTTCTTCTTTTTCTGGTAAAAGAGGTATAAACATCTCTGGGAAATGAATCATCCTATCGGCTGCATGAGAAATGTTTGCATGGAGCATATTACAGTAAAACAAAGGAAAAAAGAAAACATGGAGGTAAAATAAAACACAGTAAGGATAATCATATCAGCACAAGACAGTCAGACCTCACAAAACCTAGACAAATATCAGGGCAGGTGCTCCCTAACTCGAAGGGTGCAGTGATCCACCAGGATCTGGCTGAGCCCCAATTTTGGTCATCTGTGTGTCAGAACTCCCTGCACTGTAAGCCTCAGAAGCTGTCTTTGAATTAGCTGTGGAAAAGAAAGGATGTTTCCTGTCACCAGGAGAAGAAAGTTGGACATGAGAAGCATGGGGACTCAAACACCATCAGACCATCCACTCTGTTCTCTGCCTCTCCTGGAACATAAGCTTCATTCTTATAGAAGAACTGCCCTAAGACAATGAGGGGAACAGGAAAATCAAGTTCCTAAGTCTGTATCTTCCATCTTCAGAGTCCACAAGGAAAAAGGTATGACAGAGCTGGTTCGATTTTAGATACAGACAAGAGGTAAAGTCACAAAGACTTGGTGTAAGACTTGTGGATCATGTGTGTGTGTGTGTGTATGTGCACGTCTGTGTGTCTGTCTGTCCAGGGGAAATGTGTGGTGCACATGATGATGCGTTTCACAGCTCACACGTTTAATTCTTTATGAGTTAAAACCTCATGACCAAATCTTCTGAAGTGTTGCTACCACCATCTCCTGCAGCCACTTTTGGAGATTCCCACCACTGCAGAGACTGGCCTTTCCCAAGGTCAGATTCCTTTCCCAGAGTAGCCAACATCAGCAGCTGTGGACAGACTAACCATAAAACCCTGTTCCACCCACTCCAATTTGGCGACGTATTGAAAAGTCTCTTTGCCCACTTCTGCCCCCTCCCTCCCACAGGTGTTGAGTCCAAGATCATGCCCTAATGAAGCCCCTGTAAGATAGGCTCCATCTCAGAGTTGGCCACCCATGGAAGCCATCCAGCGACAGTTGAGAAGAAGCAAGAAAAGAAAACGTAGCTCTGTATGTCATCCTCCTTTAAGATGCAGAGAGAGAAATAGAATCTGCTTAAGAAAGGAAGAAGACATTGAGGAAGAGGAGCTTGACCCAGAGATAAGAGTATTATAAGATTGGATGGCTTCCCCCTGATATGCTCCATTTATTTGTTCAGGTGAGTATATTGGCTTATAGTAAGATGAGAGGATTAGACAGGGTGTTTGAGGCTTATGGTAAATGTTTAACAGCAGTAAGAGGGACTAGTCATTGCAATAATACATATAAGACTGACCATTGGTGTTGAGGATCCAGATGAGACAGAAAACCATGATAGATAGGCACCAAACTAAAGAGCAATGCCATCTACTCTTGTGTCACTTGGTGAAGACAATGGCTGAAGGCTTGATATATATTTGGGGATTTATATGGAGGAGTAGAATAGTTGCATAAAAACTAGAAAGCCAAGAGAGTTGAAGCAATAATTGGAAATAAACACACACACACTCACACACACACACACACACACACACACACACACACACACACACACACGATTATTGATTATTCTATATCAATTATATTTGTATTTTCATATTTTATTTCCAAATAATGGCCATAAAGCCACTTTTTCTTGCTAATTTTAAATAGGTATTCATTTGAAATAATGTGTTATATATGTATTAATATGATTGTATATTAATGAGGCTATAATTCTATTTTTCTTACCTAGGTCATAGGTGTACAATGATGAATAAAAAAACTACAATATGGACATGGAATTATATACACATTTAAAATAAAGGTAGAGATTAAATCCTCTTCAGCTTTTGACCAGCCAGAAATTTTACACTACATAAAATATGAAAAAGATGTTTTGAATTGATTATCTATTGGCATGATTTGACTTCCTTTCCTTTTTTTAAAAATTTTTAAATATTTTTTATTTATTTTTGAGAGACACAGACAGCACAAGCAGGGGAGGGTCAGAGAGAGACGGAGATACAGAATCTGAAGCAGCCTCCAGACTCTAAGCTAGCTGTCAGCACAGAGCTTGATGAGGGGCTTGAACCCATGAACAGTGAGATCATGACCTGAGCTGAAGCCAGATGCTTAACCGACTGAGCCACTCAGATGCCCCTTTGACTTCCTTTTCTAATAATTTATGTCATCTTTGGAGTCAGGGCAGGGGATAGAGGGTGAGAAGTTGGAGAAGAACTAGTGTCTCCTCTTTGGCTTTTCTACAAGATCAGTGGGGAGGGGTCTTACCTTAGGCTACTGTGCATTGATCTACCTAGCAAGCAGAGCATTAGTGACAAGAAAGGGTAACCATCTGAATGAAGGAAGGCCACTGATCCCAATGAAGCCAGTAGATAATGAGAACAGAGACACTGGAAGCCCACCAGGTTCAGAGTGGACAGTCCCCTCATCTGTGCCTCATGGTGCCCAACACGAACCACAGTCTTCTACCAAACTTCCTATTTGTCTACTGGTCTGTCTCTACCACTCGTTAGATGCTCCCGAAGCACAAGTTCTGTGTATCATTTGCCTTTTTGTCTCAAGAACCTGTCAAAGAGTTGACTTTTGATGTGGTGTGCAAGAAATGTAGGCTGCATGAAGTCACTCAGTGGATAAATCTCACCAATTATCTTGGAGGGATTGAACTCAAATGTCCCAAAGCTCAATTGTACTATAATAAGATTTCTTATATTGGCATTATCAGCATCTTTAGTAATTCATTCCAGAAAGACTTCATGCCTATGCAATTCAGGGTGTGGGATGGGTTGCATCCTTTCTGCTCAGCATAATGCCTGACATTTCACCTAGCATAAGGTTATCATACAGCCACTCTTTATTCTAGATCTTGGGAAAGCTCCAAGTAGTTTACTAAGGGAGGGTAGGGGGAACCAACTCCAGTGTTTAGATTCTCAAACTGTTTTCAATTAGGAAATGACTTCTGTGTTTCTCCCACTCAGGTGCCTTTGATTAGTGAGAAGCACAAATATGCAGACACACAGAAATGCATTCCCTCATCAGAGCCCACAGAAGCTAATCAGCTGCCCAGATGGCTTACATTTCTGTACATTCCTTGACACACACAGATGTATCTTGAACCTGGCTGGCCTTTCCTTGTGCTCTGCCGCCAAGCTCCACAAGGCTAACTGAGGAATGCTCAGAGTTGTTTTCATTTCTTATAGCAGGGGCCATGGCCTATAGGATGGAGCCATTCCTCTGAGCAGCTGTGTCAAAGTCCTGACTCTGCTGTCCCTGGAGTTGCTTTAAGATTGTAGGTGTGGTTATTTTTCACCACTGATGAATGATGGTGGATATTTAGATGGGAGGGCTGAATAATCAATAATAATAATAATAATAATAATAATAATAATAATAATAATAAGGTGTGTGTGTTACAGCATCCATTTTTGACCCTTTCACTATCTATTATGTTTATACTCTGAAATCAGATGAGAGCCACTGAGAAGAGCAAAAAGTGGTGGAGAGGTTTCTCTCATTCTCTTTCTTCAATTATTCCCCCCTTCGCAGTCAGATGGCCTTGCCCAGGTCTGATCAGCTTATTCTGCCGCTACAAGGCAAGGCCCTCCCATGACTTTACGCAGAAAGACAGAATCCTTTGTGCCCTGCAGGCTCCTGCTTCAGTCTAAAGTCACCTCTTACACCTGCTCTTCTTTATATCTGCTGTCCCCTTTCTCTGGCTCCTGTGACTTTCTGTCTCGTCCCACTTCACCTACTCTTCCTAGCACGGGCTTCCCTCTCATCATGTACTTGTCCTTCACCACATTCTTCCCAGGTGCAGCTTTACACACAACCACACCACCATTCACTACACATCTAGACACAGACAAGAGCTGGGTGGTTTCCTTCAGCACAGCACTCCAGTGGCCAGCTGAACGCCTGGCACAGCTCAGCCAGGTTATGTTGAGTTCCTATAATGCCCAGGGACTCTCTCTTATCCCCACCCCCTTCCTTCAGATATGCTTTTCCTGTGTCTTTGGCTGCTATCCTTTCTTCCCCCTCAGCCACAATTTCTCTCTTAAAGGAGGATATTTTACATTTTTAAGAAAATCAGTTTTGAGGACAAGGTATTATTTAAGACCAATTAGTTAGGAGATATACTAGATGAGCAAACCAATTTATAAATTTAGAGTCTGGCCCCAAGTGTATGTCTACTTTCCTAAACCAGCAAAACACATATTCTATTGTCTGGGCTTGAACTTAATATCTGATTCATGATAGGTTCTCAATATAACACACCATCTATCAATATCCATATATGTCTCTTTTCAGCTTTATTTAACTACTACACCAATAATTATTCTCTGTTTTACACCAAAATAGTGTACTTTTATAAATCCCTCACTTGATGATTTTACATTTGCTAACAACATAATCTCAATGACATCATTCACTTTCAACTATAAAATAAACATCTTCTGACACTAGGTCTGGTAAATGCAAAACCCTGGAAACGTAAACAAATATTTTGATTTTGTTTACTTATGTGCCACCAGCTGCTTCAGAAAATCTACTTGGAAAAAAATACAGAAACCCATATTGTAAACACCTGGATTTCAATCCTCAACAAAAAGCCAGAAAGTAAACACTGCAATATTAAACTCATTCATCTGGGGAGAAATCTACTCCCAAGTGTACTTGAGATATTGTTTAATTTTACATAAGAGAGACAGAGTGAGTGAGAGAACAGAGCAGACAAAAAAGAGAGGCTCTCTGTGGTGGGGGTGGCTGTGACTCAGAGTGGATTTTGATGGATTGTTGGAAAGTTCAGAGCACCCCAAATATACTGAGCTTCTCCTTTGCCTACACCCTTTACAGCTTATAAGAGGATAATTTGACCACACATTCATTTTCCATCAGCAGGAAGCCCATTTGGTAAGTCAGTGCCAGCAGCTTAATTCAGTTAAACACTTACTGAGAGCCAATGATGTGGTGAGCTTTGTGCTAAGTGTCAGGAATACAGAGATGAATAAAAAGGGTTCTTTCCTTTAGGGATCTACAATTCTGTGAGGTCTGAAATACTCGTGAATAATTGTGTAATATTCGTGATTCGCCTTGGAATAGAGGTTAGTGCCCAACCAGTGGTGGCTCTGAGGAAGAAATAATGAACTCTTGCAACGCTCAGGGAAGCTTCCATATGAGAAATGATGGTTCACTTGAGTCTTGGAGCATGTGTAGGGGTTTCTCCAATATTTAGATACTGAAAGATGAGTTGGCAAGTGAGAAGGTGATGTTGGAAACAAAGGCAGAAGGAAATGTAGATAAAATTAAATTTTCTTATAACCTGGAGCCCATTGACAAGGTAGAGAAATAAAACATTCTTTCAGGAACTCCCTACTCCCTTAATATTAATGCTTTGCTAGAGGGAAAAATAACCTTAGCTTGACAAGAGCTAGACCTCTAGGATCCTGTGAGTCTTCTTTAGCATATGAAAGTCTTTTGGAAAATTCCCCTTGACTTTACCTCCCCCAACCCCCAAGTATATAATCAGTCACTCCTCACAATCCTTGGGCAGCTCTTTCTGCCCATGGGTCCTGTCTCTGTGCTTTAATAAAACCATGTTTTTGCACAAAAGATGTCTTAACAATTCTTTCTTGGATGTCAGTTCTGGATCCCAATCTTTTCCACATCAAGGGGAGTTACAAGTTTGTGTTCCAGGCAAAGAAAACATCATTGCAAAAATGACGAGAGTTCCTCATAACTGCCGGGAGGGCTGGGGGGCACAGAAGCTCAAGGACCACTTGCACACTGCCCCCAGGTTACTAAACCTGTACTTGCTTGTCTGTCCCATTGTTTTGTGGCATATCCTTTCCAAATCACTAGGTCAAAGATAAAATTATTATGAACAGGAATTTCAGGATGGCAAGAACAAAACATTAAACCAAGCTTGGAGCCTTTCTCAGCCCTCAGTGAGGTCCCTGTGCTACCTCGCAGATTTCATGCCAAGAAGTCAGCTTAGCCTTAGTTCACTTCTCATCCCAGGGTAATGTAGTATATGGTCAACAAACATTGTTTCCCTTATATTCTCTCTCAGATTTAGTGTTAACTGGTCTTGGGACTCAAACCTATTAGGGAAGTCTGGAGGGGGAAGTCAGCAACAGTGGTGTGAAGCTAGACAGAGGCAGGACCCAGATCCTGCAAACCTTTCACAGCCTGTTGGAATTTGATGCTTAGCCTATGGGTGCAGGTACACTGTTAAATGATTTCAGGCAGGGGTGTTACAGATCAGATTTGTAGACTAAGAAATTTAATTTGGTGTTAAAGCGGTGGATGGAATTGAAATGGGAGAAACGGGATATAGCAAAACCAAGTTTGAGTGTTACAAGTTGGGGGAATCTTTGACCTCCCTTGCCTGTAGAGATTAGGATGTTAGACCCTACCCCTTTGGTTAAAACTGGACCCTAAAATACCAACCATTGTTTCACTCGCCCACTCCCATTCTGGTAAATAATGAAAGGTTGAGCAACTGGGCCCTGGAAAGACCCTAAGAATGTAACTGGCTAACAAACATTGTGACCTAAAGTTTAACTTGTTTTTCAAGATTTTGGTAAGCAACCCCACCCTTTTAATAAGAGCTGGTCGAGGCAAAGTCCAAGGTGAGGTTAAAGTTACCCAGCCCCTAGACACCTAACTATGATTGGTCATTTTAAAAGACTATGAACTTTAAAATAATAGGTTCCTGCCCAAACTAACATCTGTGTATTGCAATATAATTGGCTACAATGGAGTGTTGTAAATTGTAATTGGTTAACTACATGATGACCAATTTTGCCTAGCCAAAACCCTTAAGAACCCTGAGCTCCTACTCAGCAGGGCTCTCTTCTGAGAACTTCCAGCTACTTGGGAGGGGCCTTTTGGCCTAACTAAAATAAACCCATTAACCAAAGCTGTTTGTGCTGGTGGATTCTGGGTGACTCAACTGGGCAAAAGGGGTCTAAAAAGGGCACCAGCTGATACCTGGAGAAAGATCTAGTTCTGAATGTGCATGCCCCATTTCTCCCATTAAAGATTGGTGGTGCCTTTAACGTAGTAGATGCTTAATATACTATTTCCTATTAAACTGAGGTTTCCCTAGCTATGAGTAATCACATCAACATCTTAACTCACATAGAGACCTTAGCCTGAATTTTACCTTAAAATAGGTATTATCATAAGCATATGGATTTTTGAAGCACAATTGTATATTGCATGGGGGTACCCAGTGTTCACCAATGCTCTTGAATGAAGTTAAATACCCGAATGTAATCTTCACAGAGAAAAATATAAACATACCACTGTATTGTCTTAAAGTCATTACAAATCAATCAACTGATATTCATTGATAAAGGAAATTATAGTTCAATTTGCAGTGAAAAGGTGATACTTGTACCATTAATACTTTAGGCAGCGATTCTTTAGTGTCTATGGTTTCAATACCATAGTCAAAGGGGACTGGAACTTGTAATATGAATGGACCAATGGAGCAGATTTCAACTCCTCCTTTAGACTCAACCTATAGCTTTTTAGAAATTGTCCTTGCCTTCATTCCACAACTGATTTAGAATCTCTGGGAGTGAAACTTGGGTATCTGATTTTTGTTGAGTTGCCATTTACATGCACTAAAATACACCCATTTAAAGTGATTTCCAGCCCTCTGATGCAGTTTTGGAGTGGTGGTATGTCTGGAACTGAAGGCCAAGAAAGAATTCTTGAGAAGTCTCTGGTGCAAAAAGGTCATTTTGATGAAGTTTTGGGGTGATGGCCGGGTTTGTGGGATCTGGAACCGAAGACCTAGAAAGAATTCTTGAAGATATCTTTGGTGCAAAAAGGTGATTTCATTAAAGCATGGAGGAGGACCCAGGTACAGGAAGAGCTGCACTGTTAAGTGTTGGGGGGGTGGATTTTATGGAGTTGGGGAAGAGGGAGTTTTCAAAGAGACTTTTACATACTAAAGACTTACTGGAGGCCTAGGTATTGTCAAGCTAAGGTTGTTTTCCCTCTAGCAAATCATTAACATTTAGATAGTAGAGAGTTCCTTAACCTCAGGCTATGGTAGTTTAAGGACACAGGTCTGAAACTGACTCCTTGAGACAATAGAAGGGCACACATTGCCCAAGGCAGGAGGGACCACCCTTGTAAGGCCCAATCAGGAAAGGCCAGTTAACACCTTTAACATTTCTAAGGGCAGGCCTAAAGATGAAGGCTAAGGCTAGTCATGCCCTACGTGAGGGTGAGGGTCCTGGGCCCACTCTGTGATTGGTCAATATTCTAAATGTTGTGATTGGGTCCCCCCCCCAAAAGTAACAAATACTCTAGGCAATGTGAATGGTTAAACCTGCTTTCAATAATATTGTATAATAATAATTGGATCACTGTACCTATGTCACAATTTCCTGTAACTCCCCTTCCTAAACTCATAAAAGCCCTACCCTGCCTTTGTTCAGGGCTCTCAGCATGGATCCCCTGTGTTGGTAAAGTCTGTGAGCCCGAGCTTATAAGCCCGTAATAATAAAGCCCTTTGCTTTTGCATGCGTGACTTGGTCTCCCAGGTAGTCTCTGTTTTTTGGGGGCGATATTGGAAACTTGGGTATTACAATAGATAGGATTGCCTTTTTCTGGTAAACTGGTGGAGACTCTTATCAGTTTAGCCATTTGATTTTTGTCCTTTCCCACTTTTGGGAGGCCAGGAATGTCCAAGGAATATCATACATGTTCCACCTTGGGGTGGGGGTGTTTTTTGCCCTTCAACCTGCCTCAGGCTCCCTCAACAGTTTTACTGAAGCCAGAGGCAGGGCCCATGGGCAGAAAGAGCTGCCTAGGGATTGTGATGAGTGACTGACCATTCACTTAGGGGTTGGGGGCAGTAAATGCACTGGCGAGTTTCCAAAGGACTTCATATGCTAAAGAAGACTCACAAAACCCTGGAAACTTAGCTATTGTCAAGCTAAGCTTGTTTTTCCCTCTAGCAAAACATTAACTTTAAGAGAGTATGGAGTTTCTGAAGGAAGGTTATATTCCCTTGCCTCAAGTATTTGTCACTGAGCTCCAGGTTAGAAGGAAATTTATTTTTATCTACATTTCCTTCTGCCTTTGTTTCCAACTTCACCTAATGTTGGGTCTTTTCCAGAATGTCATGTAAATGTAATCAAAGTATTTAGTCTTTTGTACTTGGATTCTTTCACATAGCATCCTATGTTTGAGATTCATCCTAGTGTTAAATGTGATAGTAGTTTATTCCTTTACACTATATAGAGAATTCTGAGGGGTGATCCAGAGTATGGGTATACTACAATTTATTTTTCCATTCATTAGTTGATGGGAACAGCTGAACTTTTTAAAAGCCTCCCAGTTCATTGTAAAGCACAACAAAGGTTGAGAATCACTACCGTAGAGAACTTTAAATATGTATATTATTTTTTATTTTACCAAATGCTCTCAGCATGTCGCAGTTATCATACTTATACTCATTGATTCAACATGATATATGTGGAAGAAGTTAGAAGTACCACAGCTGTTTTGCAGACCACACTGTCTGATGCACATGGAAACTTTGGGTCATGTCTGCTTAATAATTATTTTCTACTTTACATTACCTAAAAATATATGTGCTTTTAAAAGGCGTGGTGAATTAGTACCACACACATCCAACTCTCCTTGTTATCAATAAGGTCTGATGTGCTGGTGGAAGATTGAAGAAAAACAAATTATTCACATTCCAAATCATATCTTGCCCATAAATGGAAAATTCTTGCCTATTTAGAGAAAGACCAGTTTTAGGATGCATGATTATTAAACTAGCATGTACATATTTCTTACCACTTGGAAAGCATTATGAGAGTATTTTAGTATCTAAGTCTACAAATTATGATTAAGAACAATTTATAAGGACGTAGTCATTTCCGTCATAAATGCTTGGCTGTGACATTTAATCTGGGTCTTTTAAAGGCAACACTTAGAAGAAATGGAATCAGGAATATCTTGGAAACTTCAACATCACAATGAAAAAATACATTTGCTAGTGCATTTTTTTTAAAAATGAGTTTTTAGGGTAGTTTTTAAATTGCTGTGATTTAATAGACTATTTGATGTTGGAAACATAATGCGAATGAATCATAATGAGATGGCTAGGGGCTCTGGATCCTCCACAGTCTTTCACAAGAGATCAGCTGCTTGAGAACAAAAGATTGGATTTGGCTTCCGGAAAGTAAAACACTATTTGAGGGAGTTTCTCTGAGTTAAATCAAACTTGAACTTTACACTTTTTAAAAAGAATGAAGTGCACAAGGTCCTGTGCTGATGAGGTAAGATCAAGCACAACCTGAATTTGAGTAGATTTAACATATGTTCTTAAATATTACGACCTCTCTCCACCCTGAAAATGGTACCATTGAGAACTGAACTCTTTGGGTCTGGCACTCTCCATGACTATTGTAATCGCTTGGCCTCTGGAAATAAAAAGTGTTACCTAGAATTTCTGATGTCTCTCTTTCTGCCGATTTAAGAAATAATAATAATAACCTCTTTTCAGAATTGTTATGCTTTAACTCCTCTACTCTTTAGAAGTTAATGTGGTGATACTCATTATACTTGAATAGCTAAAAAAGTTAGGGAGATTTATTCTTCATTTTTTGCAGGTTATTTATTATTTGCTGCAAAAATTCTTTCTTTTGGCAAACAAAGGAAAATGCAGTATTGATTTCCTGGGAGATTTTGATTCTGTTCTCCTACATACATGCACTCACAGATATATTATTAAGGAATTTCTAGTTTCTGAGAATGTGTCAAATCTTGCAAAGATAGCAATGAGGTAATTTAAAAGTCAATGATACTTGTGTCCTCTAACAAATAGAGGGAAATGCTTAAAAGAGAATCACCACAAGAATTAAACAAAAATCTTATTGAAGTGAAATAAAATTGGGAGAGAGCGGGTATTTTCTCATTTGCATATAAAGAACTTAACATTATTTCAAGGTAATATCTAATTAAGCAGTTTGAAGACTGTGTGCTGGGTTGAACAATGTCCTCCCCAAAATTCCTGTCCTTCCTAGGACTTCAGATAGTGACCTTATGTGGAAATAGAGTCATTGCCAATATCATTAGTTATGATAAGGTCACACTGGAATTGGGTGGACCAGTAATCCAACATGATTTGTGTCCTTATAAGAGGAGAAGAGACACAGATACACAGACACAGAAGGAAGACAGACTTGTGAATACTGACCAGAGATGACAGTGATGCTGCCACAGGCCAAGAACCACCTGGGGCTCCCAGAAGCTAGAATCTAGAGTAGGATCTTCTCTGGATACTTAGGAGGGAACTACTCTTCTAACACCTTGATTCTTGATGTCAAGCCTCCAGAACTGTCAGAGAATACGTTTCTGTGGTCCTAAGGCATCCATTTTCTTGTTCTTTGTTATGGGAGTCCTAGGAAACTAATACAACTCGCCACCAGAATTTTGTTTAAAGTGAGAGTTTGAGGCTTTTCTATAGACTGGTGGTCTAGGAGGAGTCAGGAAAACTTTAGAAAAAAAAAAGAGCATTTCTTCCTTTCTTCTTATTCATGACTTCCTCACCATGTCATATGTTATGATCTCTGAGCTAACAGTATCAGGATCACATGAAGTTCTCGATACGAAGATTTCCAGCCAGTTAGCTGGTTGGTTGAAAATATTTTTGGTTAGAGCCAAGGGATCTGCAATTTACTAAGTTCCTTATATCTTTGTCATGAATGTTAGAAGTTTGAAATTAGTACCATACAGAACCCCATCTATCACCACCTTTGATAGATAATCAGACAAAACCTCACCAATCAATTAAGGTCAGCAAAGGCTCAGTCTTGTCCTCAAAACTGTATATGGGACCATGTGAAATCCAAACACTGGACACAGTCTATTAATAGGACAAGGAACTTCCCAACAGCGTTTAAGCAGGTGACTCTTCATTTCCTTCCAACTCCCCCAATTTCTACAACAAGTCATGGAACAAGTACTTGGTCCTCTTACCTATGCCAAAATCATGGCAGCTGGAACTTGAAAAGGATGTAAGAGAAATATGGAAACTACCAAATGCCGAACTTGCTACCTACATGTTTTTCTTCTTTAACCCTTTGATAAAAATAAAAATCACCTGCCTTCAAACTAAATTAAAAATCATTACTAAAAGGAAATTCACAAAAGACAAAAAAAAAACTCTTCTGAAAGGGAAATCCCACTTCACAAAAGCTTTTGAAGAACATAAATCTGAAATTGCATTTATATGAAGTAAATGAGGCAAATAATTGGTTAAAGGACTTGAAATTGAAATTCTAAATGTCTCATTTTTATTTGAGACTATCAGGGTTCTTATATTTGCACCATATGTGTATGATTTATATGGAGTGAGATAACTCATGTGTGCTTCCTCTAAATATAGACATTTGTGACTGTAATGACAAGCTTTTCTCTTATTTCCTTTACAAACATTGGAATTTGAAAAGTTTTAAAAGTGCAGAAAAGACAATAATATAATGATTACTTTTGCAGCTACTCCCCAATTTTAACAGACTTTATAATATTTATCTGTAATATTATTGGTTGAAGTCCAGCTCCAGCAGGTCCAGGGCTCCTTGAAGGATGGATGGTGTCAGCAAAAGGGGGAGGGATGAGAGAGCTATGAGTTTCTTTCTGATCACCAGGCAGGCATCTCTGCACTGACCAGATAATCAACTTTATTTATGGTAAAAAAATGTATGGAGTACTGTACAGAAGTGGCATTTACCTTAGACAATGATTTTGGATGACAAATTGCTTTGGTATGTCAAAGTTTCCCAGAACATAGGTTGGTAGAAGACTCATGCATAATCTTTATCAAAAGTGATTGATGTAGGTGACTAGATGCTTATCATATGGGGAAGGAAGATATCTTTAGCATTTAAATACAAGACAATGTTTTTAGCATAGTAAAGGGAAAAAGTTAGTTCTTTGTGAGCAAGGGTCAATAGCCTGTTTGCTTAAGGGGAAGTATAAGAAAAACAGGATTCTCAGAAAATGCAAATGTTTGCTCCCATAAACACAAAAGAAGAAGTTCCCACAATAAGTTCCTTCACAAGGTGCAGTCAGCATATTTTAGGATAAGGGGACAAGTCACTCTCGATATCAATCAATAAGGTGCCTCGGAGGTCGGTACTCAAGCAAAAATAATTGAGTGGGGTGGATATTGGTCACCATCTGACTGGCTGGCTGGGGAGGGGCCTTGCAAAACCTGCCTTAACCTCACAACTTAGTGAGTTCAGAAATGGCTCCCAACAGTTACTATGAACAAAATACACCAGGAATTACAGAGCAAATTGTAGACCTTCTGTGGTAGGGCCCCTCTGTAAGGAATGTGGTGAAAACCTCAAGACAAGGGAAAGCAACCAGGCTATGTGTGTGTGCATGTGGCATTCCTCATGACTCTGTAACATAGACCACCCATTCAGACTGTATGTCGCATTATACAGGAGACAAAGGAGCAAAAATTATACAGAAGACAACTCCCATACTGTGCTCAGTTCTCAACCTTTTGGGTCTTAGCCTGTTGAGCCCATGCAGGCACAAATAAAGCTACTTCCGGGAAAGAAAAACTTCTGTGTCCCGACTCTCCGTGTGTGACTTACTACTACACTTCTTTATCTGCTTCTTGGGACCATTCTTTCACTTCTATAGAAGGAACTATTCTCACTCTCTCATCTCCCTATGGTCTGTCTTCTCTCTCCCTCTCACTTATACCTCCATGGTTATATATATGTTTACATAAATATATGTGTTTCTAGCAGCGTAATTGGTAAATAGTACTCTTAGAGTTTCTTCTAGATATTTCTGAAATCTTGGGTTATTTTTTTCCTAAGTATTCAAAATGTTGAAGTGCCATAACTTTTTAAATATCACAAATGATATCTGTTTTTCCTTTTATATTTTATAACTGGTATTGTTGGTGTAAGGACTTTTTATATGGTAGCCTTCCTTGTCGTCTGTGACCTTGCTCTTACTAGTTTTAATTGTGTTTTGGGTTTTTTTAAAGGCTTTTTATTTAGGTAATCATATCATTTGCATATAAAAATGTTTTTTCTTGGGGCATCTGGGTCATTTAGTCAGTTAAGCATCCAACTCTTGACCTCAGCACAGGTCTTGATCTCAGGGTCAAGAGTTCAAGCCCTGCACTGGGCTTTACCCTGGGTGTAGCCTGTTTAAAAAAAATATATCAGGGTGCCTTGTTGCCTTGGTTTCATGTCATGATCTCATCATTTGTGGGTTTGAACTCTGTGTAGAGCTCTTCACTGACAGAATGGAAACCACTTGGAATTCTCTCTCTCTCCCTCTCTCTGTACTTCCCCTGCTGGCTCACTCAGTCTCTCTCAAAATAAATAAATAAACATTAAAAAATGGTTACTTTTTCTTATCCTTTATTTGTATTGCTTATTGGATGACTTGGTGGTCTCTGGGAAACAGTTATGATTTCAGGTAGAGGTACAGTGTTCCTACATTAATAGGAATATTTTTGATGCTATAAATGGAAGCATAGTGATGATTAAAAACAGGCCTTTCTTCTAGCAAATTGCTGTTATACATATTTTCAGAGCTAGGCCAATAGGAGAAAGATATTGAGAGAGCTTTGAAAAGTTTGATAGAAAAAAAAAGCCAACACTTTATGGGAGAGAAAGCTATAACTCATAGCTATTTTTCATATAGAAATGTTGGTCATAATATCCTCATCAGTGACCTGAAGTATCTCTTCAGACAGTGGAATCTGGGCATAATTATCACACAGAAATCATGTTTTGCATCATTCTTTTCAATATACAACACAAATAATTTATCTAATAATGATAAAATCAAATGCATAATTACTATGACAGCAAAAGAAACACAGTGTTTTCTTTTCTGAATTTCCTATAACAATCATTAAAGTAAAAAATAATTAAAAGAAATAAACTTCACTGTATGAAAAAAAGAATTAAATAATACTTTAAAATTTTAATATTTGGGTTTTTAAAAAAATTTTTATGCCTTTATTTTATTTTATTTTATTTTGAGATAGAGACACAGAGAGTGAGTGGGGGAGGGGCAGAGAGAGGGAGACACAGAATCTGACGCAGGCGCCAAGCTCTGAGCTGTCAGCACAGAGCCCAACGTGGGGCTCGAATCCACAGACTGAGGTCATGACCTGAGCCGAAGTCGAACACTTAACGGACTGAGCCACCTAGGTGCCTCTAAATTATATTATTTGTCTTTTCCAAACAGAGTATAAAATGGTAAAACACACAGCGTATTGCAGTAATGGATAAAAACATCACAGTTTTTGTTTTTGAGCATTAAAAAGTGAAATATAATATTATTTTGATAAAAAATTTTATCAGCTTAAAAATATTTTCCTTTATTTCTAGCATGCTAGAGTTTTGTTTTTATCATAAAATGGTATTTACAATACTTTTCCTGCATCTGTTGAGATAATCACACAATGTTTGTACCACAACCTATAAAGTTGCTCAAATCCTGACCTTGAACATTCTTGTATTCCTTGGATAACTTCTACTTAATTATAATTTTTATTTATATAGTGGGAATTCATAGACAATATTTTCATTGCCATTCACAAGTGTGATTACTTTATTATTTTTCTTATGT
Source organism: Suricata suricatta (assembly GCF_006229205.1). Classification (NCBI taxonomy): domain Eukaryota; kingdom Metazoa; phylum Chordata; class Mammalia; order Carnivora; family Herpestidae; genus Suricata; species Suricata suricatta. The sequence continues at coordinate 12,113,111 of NC_043702.1, read as the reverse complement.
CATCCTTTCAAAGTATTACTATCAAATACATTACCACATGTACATTAAAATCGGTGGATTTCTCCCTTTTGTTTTCCTTGACACGATTTTAGAAGACACAAATAGTCTGCTTCTTAGAATTTTGACGTAAGCTTGCCTATAAAATCCTCCAAGCCTATTTTCTTTTGGGATTGTGGTGAGATAGGCTGGGAGGTAGTTTTATTTCTTTAATAAGAAATTTATTTACTTTAATGGTTTGGGTCAACTAGAGCACTTTATTTCTTATTTTTAACAGCTTTATTTAGGTACAATTTTCATACTGTAAAGTCCCCTGTAAAAATCAATGACAGTAAATTTGCAGACTTGTGCAATCACAATCCAACTTTAAAACACCTTTACACCACCAGAAGTTCTGTAGTGTTTGTGTGTGCGCATCTCCTAATTTCACCTCCAGCTTTGAGCAACTACTAATAATATATTTGCATATTCTGGGCATTTCATGTAAATGGAATCATACGAAATGTAACCTTCAGCACTTGCCTGTTCTTACACTGAACATATTGTTTTTGAGCTTCCTCATTGTGGTAGCAGGTATCACTAAGTTGATTCATTTCTTTTTTGTTTTAGTATTTATTACCAACTTTTCATGAGTCTGCTTTGAAATCTCTATTTTCTCCAATATTTCTTTAATGTTTTAAAATGGATTGATAAATACGCTGACTGAGTCTATTTTTCTGAAGTTTATTTATTTATTTTGAGAGAAAGACAGAAAGAGAGAGAGAGAACAAGCAAAGGACAGGCAGAGAGAGGGGGAGAGAATCCCAAGCAGACTCAGTACACAGAGCCCAGTGTGGGGCTCGAACTCATGAATGGTGAAATCATGACCTAAACAGAAATCAAGAGTTGGACGTTCAACCAACTGAACCATTCAGGCATCCCATTGACTGAATCCATTAATTTTACATAAATCTTTTATTTGTCATTTGATTCCTATTTTTGGTTCAAATATATATATATAGATGGATAAGATAAGAGAAAGAGAGAGAGAGAGAGAGAGAGAGAGAGAGAGAGAGAGAGAGAGAGAGAGAGAGAGAGAGAGAGAGAATCTTAAGCAGGCTCCAAGCTCAGTAAAGAGCTTGGATACAGGATTCAGTCATGTAATTCTGGGATCATGATTCTGAGCCAAGACCAAGAGTCAGATGCTTAACCAACTGAGCCGTCCAATAATTGCCCTCCCCCCATGATGCTTTTATTTGAACTTGTTCACATTTTTACTTGTTAAAAAACGATATAACAAAAGTTATGTTTTTAATATTTTTCAAATAACCGTTTCTTGGTTTTAATATTTCTATATCATTTGTTTCATTTTTATTTCTTATTTCTTTTCATTATTTTATTTTCCATGGGTTTTATTGTATGCTTATCTTTTCTTATTTCTTTTATGAAATAACTTATCCAATTTATTTTCAGTCTTTTAAGTTTTATTTAAGGCTATCATATATTTTCTACTCTCAGCAGTGCTTAAGTATCTCATAGCTTTTAATATGTGATTTCTTCATTCTCTTTTATACATACATATTAACGTTTTACAAATAGGTATGTCATCTACCATATATTTATAGTTCCTTTTTTCTCCTGACCCCACAACCAATAAAATAATTGCATGCTAACTTTGGTATTTATCAATCTCCTGTGTTTATTATACTTTTATTTTTTAAATTATTTTTAATTCAATAAAATATTTTTATTTTTTAAAGTTTTTATTTAAATTCCAGTTAGTTAACATACAGTATGATATTAGCTTCAGGTGTACAATATAGTGATTCAACAATTCCATACATCACCTAATGCTCATCATGACAAATGTCCTCCTTAATCCCCATCACCTGTTTTATCCATGTCCTTACCCACCTCCCCTCTGGTGACCATCAGTTTGTGCTCTAGAGTTAAGAGTGTATTTCTTTGATTTGCCTTCCCCCTCTCCATTTTTCCCCTTTAATTTCTTTTTCTTCTTTCCTTCCTTCCTTCCTTCTTTCCTTCCTTCCTTCCTTCCTTCCTTCCTTCCTTCCTTCCTTCCTTCCTTCCTTCCTT
>NC_043702.1:12109166-12110941 GCF_006229205.1 Suricata suricatta | reverse complement strand
CTTTCTTTCTTTCTTTCTTTCTTTCTTTCTTTCTTTCTTTCTTTCTTTTTCTTTCTTTCACTTCAAGTTAGTTAACATACAGTGTAGTCTTGGCTTCAGGAGTAGAACCCAGTGGTTGATTGCTAACATATAACTCCCACTGCTCATCCCAATAAGGGCCTTCCTTAATGTCTATCACCCATTTTCCAACTCCCTCACCCTCCACTTCTCCACCCCCATCAACCCTGTTTGTTCTCTGTATTTAAGAGTCTCTTATGGTTTGCTTTTCTCTCTGTTTTTATCTAATTTTTTCTTCCCTTCCCATACAATCATCTGTTAAGTTTTTAATACACATATATTTGTCCAAAATCCATGACTGCATGCCATTCAATAGCATTGATATAACACAATATATCCATTTCTTTTTTTTTTTTGAGAAACACTTAGATTTTTTTGAGAACTATTTCTATTATAAGTGATACTTTTGCAAATGTTGTAGCGTATGTCTCCTTACATATGACATGAGATTTTCTATAAGATAAAAAAAATTCCTTTATGAATCACAGGGTATGGGGCATCTTTAGCTTCACTAGAGATTTCCAAAAATTTCTATGACCAGCATTTCAGCCCAAATGAAAAGAGAACCATAGCACGGAAAGGAGAAAGCTTCATAATTCTTTGTCTGAAATTGAGTCACATGGGCAGTAGTTCCACGTAGCTACAAAGACAGCGTAAATTGTGTCTCTAGTTGAAATTATGTGCATAACTAAAACCTAGAGGTATGCAATTACTATTGCCAAAATAATATGGAGGAGGGGAGCATATATGGTAGGGAATAAGGTAGCCCCTGCAAAAGTACCCCAAAATCCATGTGCCTTTTCCCCATACCAGCACTCACTTACTCATCTGAAGGAGATGATTTAAAGTGCTTCTATACCAAAGAGGTAGAACCTATTGGATCTGTCTCTTCTCATACCCAGTGGACAGTAGGAGAAGGAATAGGAACACTTATATTTGAGGAAAGCAGGCTAACTATCACATGTCTGATATATGCCATTTCCTGAGAGTGAAGTTTTTTAGTTCTCATTGCTTGAGAGAGAAGAGTACATAATTTCCAGGCACCTGGATATCTCCATGCCAAGATCTATGGCTCACACCCTGAAAAGAAGAATAAATTCTTTGTGCACATCGGTATATTGCACCGTGTTATTCTGACACTCATGACTCCCCATCTTAATGATTCTGGGCATTTATCCAAAACTCTTTTGCCTTCTCTTGCTCTGGAAGGTTAAAAGCCAGGTTAATTGAAAATATATTGGCTTTTTGTACTTTTTGGTAAAAGTGCTCCATTAAATTGTGATCTTGAATTATATGTATCATCACTGTTTGATATTTCTACTTACAGTATTATGGAAGATGACAATAGTTTAATAAAATAATATGAAATTTTCTTGAAACCAGTGAAGTTCAATAGATGAAAGAGGTTTAACCATGTCTTATAAGAAAAGAACAGTTATACAAGTCAAGGCATTTTGCTAAGTTTTAGAGCTTTTGATTGGATGCAACCATTGTCTGATGCATATGATTTGGAAAATCAGTTTATTGATATGTTTTATGTAAGATAATTACCATCTAAGTTTAACATTAGATACATTAATGTATTACTATTGTGAAAAGGAATAAACTTGTCAAATATATTGTTAGTATTTTGGAAAATAGAAGCAATAGCAATGAAATACAATTTAGGGGAATGGAACTTTCATTCCACTTTCTGGAAAAAGCATAAAGTGATATAC
>NC_043702.1:12054957-12109066 GCF_006229205.1 Suricata suricatta | reverse complement strand
ACCACCCTAAGGTCTGTCTACCTGAACATCTATGAGCTGATAGAGAATGATTTCTAAGCTGTGTTACTAGTAGGAAAACATGTATTTATATGGTACACCTATGTATGTGTGCACACACATGCAGGTACTTGTTTTTGCTTCTGAAGAAAAATAGTGAAGGAAGAACTATATGGATTGGAAATAGGATTAACAAGTCAATTTCTGTCATTTTTTTAAATGTTGCAATTTGTATGCATTATACGTATATATATGTGTGTATATATATATATATATATATATATATTTACTGTGTTAATGAGTTAGTTGTTTCTTGGATTTCCTTTTTTTTTTTTTTTTGAGAGAGAGAGAGAGTAGGTGAGGGGCAGAGAGACAGAAGGAGAGTGTGAGAGAGTATCTTAAGCAGGCTTCATGTCCAGCACACAGCTGGAGAGAGGGCTTGATGCCACAACCCTGGGATCATGAAGTCAGACACTTAACCAACTAAACCGCCTAGGCACCCCAAAATAATTAATTTTTTTAAGTTTATGGTATTTTATGGCTATTTTGAAATATAAGCAGAAGCAATGACTTTTGCAACACAAGAAACAAATAAAAAAAACATTTTGCAAAGGGTTTGGGAATCTAAGCTCTCAGGTTTTACTTTCCTTTGAGCAATTTACAGAGTTGTCTAGGCATTCTGAGACTATTTTTTTAACTAGACTTGGAATACAAAAATCTCTTTGGGCACCTGTGTGGCCCAGTCAGTTATGCATTCAATTCTGGATTTCAGCTCAGGTCATGACCTCATGGCTTGTGAGATTGAGCCTTGTATCTGGATCTGCACTAACAGCACAGAGCCTGCTTGGGATTCTCTCTCTCTTTCTTTCTGCCTCTCCCCTGCTTGTGTGCACTCTCTCTCTCTCTCTCTCTCTCAAAATAAATAAATAAACTTAAAAAAATCTCTTAAATGTCTTTTAAATATAAAGCAATCAAATATTGAATAGGCAGTAACCTAAATACAATTATGAAAATATAACAAATATTTTTATAAGGAAAGATCTAAGTGTGAGGTGGACTTATACCAGGAGGGTGGGGGAAAGCCGCCCAGCACACAAAGATCTGATGGAGTTGAGGAAGGAAAGGGGGAAGGGAGAAGAAAATAACACCAAATCAAAGGGAGCAGAGCCTTGGAATTAAGGTAAAGCTTATGATGAAATGGGTCCACTAAAAGTGGAGACAGGTCATCTGAATAACATGAAGGTACATGATTTTACTTTTATTTTTACTTGAACCTTTTACTTTGATACGTTTGCAGATTCCTAGCACTTATAAGTAACAATACAGAGACAGTTTATACACCCTTGATTCAGTTTCTCCCAATGATTGTATCTTGCAAAACTATAGCACAATGTCATATTTGATATTGATACAGCCAAGATACAGAATGTTTCCATTATCACAAAGATTCTTGAAGTTGTCCCTTTAAAACCACACCTACTTTGTTCCTGCCACCCCCTGGTGGTCACTAATCTATTGCCCAGTTTTAGAATTTTGTCATTTCAAGTGTGTTATAGGAATGAAATCATATAGTATGTAGCAGCTTGGGCTTTGCTCACTAGCAGAATGGTTGGGATATTTGTTTATGTTGTAACATTTATTCATAGATTGTTTTCCTTTTTATTTCTGAGTAGTATTCCATGGTATTGATCTACAAACTGGTGTCACCATTCATCAGTGAAGACCTCTGAGTTTTGGAATGTTTTTAATGAAACAGTTGTAAATATGTGTGTATAGGTTTTTGTGTGAATATAAATCTTCATTTTTTTTGAAGTTTATTTATTTTCAGAGAGACAGAACACAGGTGGAGGAGGGGCAAAGAGAGAAGGGGACAGAGGATCTGAAGGGGGCTCTGCACTGGCAGCAGAGAGCCCAACGCAGGGCTTGACCTCGTGAACCTCAAGATCATGACCTGAGCCCAAGTCAAAAACTTAACCGACTGAGCCACCTAGGGGCTCCTAAATCTTCATTTCTTTGGGAAACTGCCTAGGAGGGCAATTGATGAGTCTTTTCGTGGTTGTCTGTTTAGTTTTTAAGAAATTGCCTTTTCTTTTCTATAGTGACCAAACCATTTCACATACTTGCCTTCAATGGATAAGCAGTTTAGTTTCTTCACATCCTCACCAGCATTTGATTTTAAAGCTAATCTCTCTTTTTTTAAGTGATTCTGATAGATGGCTTAGTTTTAATTTTTATCTCCTCAATGACTAATAATGTTGAATAAGCTTTTATGAACTTGTTTGCCATCTGTATATGCTTTTAGTGAAATATCTCCTCATGGTTTTTGCTCATGTTTCAATTGGGTTAGACTAAAAGAAAATCCAGGGACCTTGCCACCACGTTATTTCTCTAGTTCAAAGGTCTCTAGATAGTCTGCCTTCTCTCTGCCTTTTTGAGTGTCCTTATGCTTACTTGAGATGTAATATACAGGATTTATAGCTATACTTAGTAAAAAAGTAAATCTACTCCATTTTCCCAGAAGCAGAAGCCAAAGCTATCTTTTTAAAAGATGAATGAATTTATGTCTTACCTTATTTCTCCAAGGATTTGAGACAGGTTACAGAATGCTGATAACCAGACATATTTTTGAGAACATAGATTTAAGTGGATATAATTGCACCAAAAAATAATAAAATACCTAGGGATAAACCTCACCCAAGAGGTAAAAGATATCTCTGCTGAAAACTATAGAAACCTTGTGAAAGAAATTGAAGAAGACATTAAAAAAATAGAAAAACATCCCATGCTCATGGATTGGAAAAACAAATATCATTAAATGTTGTTACTAACCAAGCAATCTACACATTTAATGCAATACCTATCAAAATAACACCAGCATTCTTCACAGAGCTAGAACAAACAATACTAAATATTTTTGGAACCACAAAAGACCCTGAATAACTAATGTTGAAAAAGAAAACCAAACATCAAGCTGTATTACAAATCTGTAATCATCAAGATATTTGTGCCAATATAGTATTGGCACAAAAACAGACACAGATCAATGGAACAAAATAGAGAACCCAGAAATGGACCCACAAATGTATGGCCAACTAACCTTTGACAAAGCAAGAAAGAATATCCAATAGAAAAAAACAGTTTCTTCAGCAACTGGTATTGGGAAAAATTGACAGTGACATGAAGAAAAGTGAATCTGGGCCACTTTCTTACACCACACACAAAAATAAACTCAAAATGGATGTAGACAGGAAGTCATCAAAATCCTAAGGGAGAACACGGGCAGCACCATCTTTGACCATGGTTATAGAAACTTCTTGCTAGACATGTTTCTAGAGGCAAGGGAAATGAAAGTAAAACGGATCTATTAGAACCTCATCAAGATAAAAATCTGCATACCAAAGGAAAAAAAATAAATAAAAAACTGAAAGGCAACTGATGGAATGGGAGAAGTTATTTGCAAATGACATATCTGATAAAGATTTAGTATCCAAAATCTATATAAAGTTTATCAAACTCAACACCCAACAGACAAATAATCCAGTGAAGAAATGGGCAAAAGATATGAACAGAGACTTTTCCAAAGAAGACACCCAGATGGCTAACAGACACATGAAAAGATGCTCAACATCATTCATCATCAGGGAAATACAAATCAAAAGCATAATGAGATATCATGTTATACCTGTCAGAATGGCTAAAATGAACAAGTAGGGAAACACAAATGTTGACAAAGATTTAGAGAAAGGAGAACACTTTTGGATTGCTGGTGGGAATGCAAACCTGGTGTAGCAACTCTGGAAAACAATATGGAGATTCCTCAAAAAATTAATAATAAAGCTGCCCTGTGACTCAGCAATTGCACTACTATGTATTTATCTAAAGGATATAAAGTCACTGATTCAAAGGGCACATGCACCCCAATGTTTATAGCAGCACTATCAAAAATAGCCAAATTATGAAAAGAGCCCAAATGTCCATTACCAGATGAATGGATGAAGAAAATGTAGCATACATATACAATGGAATATTAGTTGGTGATCAAAAAGAATGAAATCTTGCCATTTGCAACAACATGGATGGACTAGAATGCATGATTCTAAGCAAAATAAATCAGAGAATGATAAATATCAGTTGTGGAATTTAGGAAACAAAACAGATGAACATAGGGAAAGGGAAGGAAAAATAAAAAAAAAAGAGAGGGAAGCAAACCAAAAGAAACTCTTAAATACGGAGAACAAACTGAGGGTTGCTGGAGGGGTGTTATTTGGGGGATGAGTTAAATGGATGGTGGACATTAAGGAGGGCACTTGGGATGAGCACCAGGTATTGTATGTTAGTAATGAATCACTGGCTTCTACTCCTGAAACCATTATTAAACTATATGTTAACTTATTTGGATTTAAATAAAATTCAAAATAAAAAAACAGATAACTCAAGTCTGAATACTTCCAAGACCTCTTTTCCTCTGTTCCCAATCCTTAGGAAATATTCCCTGTTCTAACAGAGCACATCACCTGGGAATTTAGTATTTGTTATTGCATAAATAATTTAAAATATATAGACAATAGAAATATTTATAGGAATTTTCTGTTTCTTCTCATAATTTAATGACCTACCACTGAGCTTCCCAAAAGGTGTGAATCTAACACACTGCTGTGTGTAGATAAAAATGTCCCAAGTATTGAACACATCACTCCTCAGGGTGACTGGGTGGTTCACTGGTGGTGAATTTGACGACCTCATGCCACAAAATCTTCCTCAGTTTTCCTCAGTGTGCTAAACAAACATTGGTTTCTGTATACTACAATATGTAAATGTTTGGGAATGCCTGCCCTGCATTAAAAAAAATCACAATAAACAAATAAAATAAAATTATAAAAATAAAATAAATAAAATAATTACAAAAGTATACAGTGTCCTGAAAAGTGTATGCAAAGGCTCTCCAGTAGCAGTTATTACCAAACACCTTTCTAAAGTGTTGTGTGAATTTTTTTTCTTACCACCAATCTGCGAGGGGTCCAGTTCTTCTATACCCTCACGAACAGTTGTTATTATCAGTGTTTTAATTATAGTTATTCTGGTGCTCATGTGCTCATTCATTATGGTCTCCATTTTCATTTCCTACATTTACTATCAGTTTGGAACCTTTTCACATATGTCTTGGTGATGTGGCTGTCTTCTTTGGCTAAGTGCTAAATTATCCTTAAAAAATATTTTTTATTGGCAGGTCTCTCTTGTTCTAATTGACTTTAAATGTTCTTTATATATTTCAAACACAAGCATCTTCCTGCTCTTTTTTTCCTTATTTCTTGATACAGATTCCCAGAGAATTCATTTCCAACATTTATTCTTTTCAAATGTCCATTTAAGGCTATAAGTTTTTGTTGAACCACAAGCTGTGTCCCACAAGTTTTGATAGGTTGTGTTTTCATTACAACTTAGTTAAAAACATTTCTGATTTCTATTTTAATTTCCCTTTTCTCCTCATGGATCAATTAAAAACACATTACTTAATTTCCAAACATTTGATTTTTTGCTAGCTATTTCATTTTTTACTTCTAAGCTAATGTCTATTGGGATGAGAGAATGTACTCTGCATGAATTCAGTCCTTTCAATTTTGTTGACTTGCTTTATGGTTCAGTATATTTTCTTTCTTTGATCTGCCTGATTTTCATTCTAGATAGATTGTTACATTCATTTCTTCATTCAATTTTTGAATGATTTCTTCAGGGACAAACAATGGAATGGTAAGCATAAAGCAAATATCATTTAAAAGTTCCCCAGACTGTGAAACATGAAGATTAGCAGGATGAGGGCCTGTGTGTGTGTGTGTGTGTGTGTATTTCACAAATAATTTGATATGTTTGTGCTGTATTTGAATGTGTATGCATGTATATATTTCATGAATAATTTGACTCAATTTCCTTAATAACTCTGAATATATTGCTTCTGTATTTTTAAAATTGATATCCCCAATTCTCTCTTTATCTTTAGTGCAATAAAATATGCATTAGATTCTAGTTTAATTTTTTCTCATGTCTGTCATAAGAGACAGACATAGGATTGTTTTATTCTCCACAATACAAAGGGTTAGGCACATCAAATGTTATTTATTATTGCCATTTTACAAAGACAAAAGGAGATTCAGAGACCTCTCTGAGGGGTGTAAATCTTGCCTCCCTATGTTGTAAGGACAGTGTCAACATTAAATGGAACAACATGGTGAGAGTATTTTGTAAAATTGTAGGCTTTGTGAATCTGAATGCTGTATGGTACTCTCACAAAGACTTCTCAAAAAAATTAGCTCAGATACTATTTAAAACTATAACTCTCATTACCAATATCTCTCCTTTTGGAGTTAACTTTAATACTGATAGTTCTTTTCCAAACATTTAATTGGTGAGAATTTTCGAGAATGTTGGAGCCAAATTAGAAATTAGTTATTTCCATGGTTTATTTCTCCAATGATTTTGACGCATTAATATTTGGGTTTTGAGACTAAATTTGCCAAAGTTCCTTCCAGTCTTTGTGGAGGAAGAAACCAAGAACTCCAAATCATCCTCTATGGAAGTATATTTTTTAAAAAAAAACCTAGAACTTAGTTAGATTTAAGGGCCCTTTTTGGGAGGAGACTCTGTGGCAGTTGTAGCTTTAATCTTGACTTAAATTTCCTCTCCTTCTTAAAAATAAACTCTAAGCATTGTTTCTTGGATATAATTGTAAGTGATGTTTCCAGAAAAAGAACAACTCTGTTTTGAAAGAACCTAGTAAGTACTACTGAAACCTATGTGATGGAAGGTTGGTCAGACTCTAAATGGCTAAAACTGGAAATTCCTTGAAACCATAACATTCTTTAATTGTAGCCAAGTGGTATGCAGCAAGGGAAGAATCCTTTCTAGTCCTAAGCCATTTGGACTAAGATATTTTATAGAATTTTGGTTTTCTTTTAAATCATTTTAGTAAAACTTTTATTTTAAGAACTGGTATGCAAGTTAGTGCCATTATAAACATAGGTTTTGTGTTGTTTTTCCTCCAAAAATGATGCATGCATTTGAGCATAACTGGAAAACTCAGAATGAGCCAATATTAATTTCATGGCATTCAGCTCATCTAAACAAGCAATGTGTTATACTCTCTTGAAATAAAATGCTTGGTCCCTCATCTCTAACATGGCGGACACGTTCTGGAATTTAAAGAACCTTTGTTTACAAGAGGCAAATAATGGCATCATTGTCCTGTAATTGATTTTCAGGGCCCAATACTGGAGCAAGTAGTACAGTCTTCCATTAGTATAGCTGATTTCACGAATCAGTCTAAATAAATGTGCTTGCTTTGCAATCGTGAATCAATACATGTAAGAGTTCTTACATGGTGGGGAGAAAAGTGCCAATTACATGAGTTTGTGAAGGCTTTTTGTTGTTCTGAAATATCATTTTAAAAATGTTCCCAGATCTTGAATCTTTAAAGTAAAACTCTGAAACTACATTCCTTTACCAAATAAGATTACATGCTGGATGCTTTTGATCATATATATACATATATATATATATAAATAAAATTTATCCAAAGTGTTTTTCATTACTGTAATTCAAAGTTGTCTTACTTTTATAAAATGTAGTGTTTTAAATTGAAACATGAAAAGACAAAAATAAAACAAAACATGAAAAGGCATGCAAGTATTTAGGTTTAGCAAAATACAGAGTTCTTGACAACTAGATGAAGAATAATCTCTCTTCCAGTTATCCTTGCCTGTCTACTGACCACAGAACATGTGCAAGATTTTTTAACATCGATACCAGGACATTCACATATGCCTACCTGCCTGCTTGTTTTTCTCCTATTAAATATTTATTGACAGTCTATCCTACTTCAGACAATTTGGTAAAAAATGTTGATATAAAGGTGCAACACCAGGCATGTGCCTTCATTCAGGTTGTTTATAAACAACAAAACGTATTTCTCACAATTCTTGGGGAAGCCAAGATCAAGGCACTGGTAGACACTGTCTGGTGAGGTCTTGTTTCCTGGTTCATAGACAGCTTCTTCTCACTGTGTCCTTACTACATAAAGGAAGGAGTGAAGAAACTCCCTGGACCTCTTTTATGAGAGCACAGTCCTGATGACCTACTCAACCCCTAAAAGTCCCACCTCCAAATACCATCACATTGGGAATTAGATCTCCACATATGAATTTTAGTGAAGATACACACATTCAGTCTATAGCAACATGTAAGCAAAAAATTCCAATATAGGTTATGTGACACAGAGTTTTAATCAAAGTGGTGCAGATCATCAATAGACAGAATATTTTTAATTTTTATTTTAATGTTTTAATGTTTATTTATTTTGAGAAAGAGAAAGAGAGAGCAGGGGAGTGGTAGAGAGAGAGAAGGAGAGAGAAAACCTGAAGCAGACTCCATGCTGTCAACACAGAACTGTGAGATTATGACCTGGGCTGAAATCAAGAGTCAGGTACTTAACTGACTGAGCCACCAAGGTGCCCTGGGATAGAATAATTTTAGAGGTAAGAATTAGAAATGACTTTGCAGAGGTTGCATAATTTGAGCAGGGCATTAAAGAAAGATTAGACAAACTTAAAAGGAAGAGAATGCTTATAAATACTATGTGCACAGGCTAATTCTTAATTCAGAAAAATAATCCAAATAAAATTTTAATGGGCATTAGAATCATCTATGAGATTCTTTCAAATGGCATTTACGTCTCTTCCTCATCACTCATTACTCCAAGATTATCTTAAGCCTGACAATTCCTGTTCAAGATCTTTGCCAAAAGAAGTGATCTCAAGAGATGCAAGAACATTATGTCCTTTAGGTGCATGGGAGACAGAAGAATTTAGAATCACTGGTTAGTACAAAACTACCATTGATACCTGGATGAAGTGCTTAAAATTTAAGAGTCAGCTAGTTCAGCAAGAAGATTCTATATGCAATGACTGATGGCAAGTCAGTCCCTAGGAATGAAGATAACCACACAAGATTTCTCTAGGTGTGTGGGTAAAACTTTTAAATGTGGAAATATATAGTAAGTGTCTTGTTTGGTTTAGCATAGATATCTCTGACACAGAGTTACGCAGAGTACAATCCAAGACCATGTACATCAACATCACCTAGCACATTAAATAAAAACCAATTCCCTAGGCCACTTATAAGATTCACTGTCCCAGAACCTCTGGGGATGAGAGCAGTGCACCTGAACTTTAAACATCTTTCCAGAGGATTCTTTTGCCTGTTAAAGTTTGCAATGGAATGAGATAAATTTAATCATGATGAATTCAGTGCTACTTCACCACTGAAATCTTCGCCCTTCATTTCAAACAGACTATGGTAAAGATAAGCCTGATATAGAAATTATTGAACTACCACTAAAGTCTCTGGACTTCTTTGTCTTTAAATCTAGTTATTAACCAATGAACTAGATGGTTTTTAAATCACTCAATTATCCATGCTTTCATCCAGATAATAAATATTTCTGTAGTACCTTCTGTGTGTTAAGCACTGCTATATGAGGGCCATAAACACAACATTTTCTGTGAGAATCTTGCTTCAAACACTGTGTTCAGTTATCAGATGAAAGATACTCTAATGTGGGTGCTCTACATTGGGCTGCAACTCTCAGAAAGACTATTTTTCTCCATAAGGCAATTTTTCTTCCCTGAGTAAGCTTTGAAAATTAAATTTTCTCTATGCTGAAAGCTCTGTCTAGGCAGACTATACTTGCCCTTTGGTGCTTTGGGGGAACTCTTACTCTCCAAGAGTCTTAATGCATACAAGAGCGTTTATTACTCAAATCTTGAGGGCACAAGTGGGCAGTTCCTTGAATTAATTTTTAGTGTAGTGCAGACGGTTAAAAAACAAAATTCCCTTTTGGGATTTAGAACGACAAACTTTTGGATAGATAGTAATCCTTTAGGGAATCAAAGAGAATATATTATAATAGAAGCCCATAAAATTCTGAAGGTAAGGTAAAAGATTGTACATTAGGATTTTCAGGGGCCTTGTAGACATTTTCTTGATTCAGTAAATAAATATTTAGTTTCTTCCTTCCAGGGACAACTGCCCACAGTGACATTTTGGATGATCGTGGAATGTCATGAAGGGGTTTGTATGCCATGAAATAAAGGTAAGTACATTTCTACAGAACAAAATATTAAAAGGCACAATTTAGAAATCTTCATCCAATAATGAAGCTTGGTGTAAACAGTCTTCTTTTTTTCATTATAATTTGTTTCTCTCTTTGATCTCAAGAAGCATTAACTTAGTGAAACATCACAAACAGTGTTATAAGAGGGTCAAAACAAAACATATTGAGAATAGAAGATGAAAAGTGGTTTTGCTTCAAGGAAAATTCCTTTCATGGTTAGGGCCTGAAAAGGTCTTTTCTGCTCGTACCTTCATTCAGAAATGAAGCTTAAATTTCAACAGGGAAACCACCTGTTTTTGTTTTTGACTTTATTTTTTCTCTTTTTTCACAGAACATGAGGTTCTTTGATGCCATTTGCTCAACTTTGCTTCAACCACATTTCATACCATTGTCAGTTCTCTTACCACTTGAAATCTTTGCTCACAGTTCTGCCTTATACTTCAAGTTCTTGATTAAGAGCACCCACAGTTCTCAAGTCTTACTTTTGTTCCATAATTTCTGCCCCTGCATGGTCACTGTTCCTATGGCTTCAACTCTCATCTCTAGATTGACACTGTATCCTGAGCCTACAAATTCAACTCCCTTAGAGAATCTTCTCTTGTTTTTTCCTACCCTCAGGGCTCCCTATCACCCAGCAAATGTCATCTCAAATCTGCCTCTGTTGTGAGGCTCTCTCTCACCTTTTCAAGCCCAACTAATGACTTCTTTCTCTGTGTTGTCTTGGTCTGTTCCACAAAGTTTCACCAATATATCCCAATTCAGGGCTCATCTCTCTGTCCTCTGGCAGATTCTGAGGACGCCACCCATCTATTATTTAGTGTCCCATTCATCATAGATGGGAAGAAGGATTGTGCTGTAGGGATTGAATAAGAGATCCAGTTTGGGGAAAATGGTAGTATTGCCAAAGACAAACCCCTAATTCTACTAAAAAGCACATGAAAATGCTGGAAAAAGACAGGGAAGATGGCTTTAATGATTCCAAATGCACACATATGGAGAGACTAGTATAATTTGATGAGTTGGTAGATACCAATGTGACTTATGGAGGAATTGGAATGTTAGACTCTCTTACTGCTGGGACCTGAAATTTTAACCTGTATGAAAGGAGAAGATATATAACCTTGAGCTCACAGAAGGTGAGGAGCCAGAACAGAGAACTCTTCTTGAAATATAATCTTAGAAGGACAGCTCCTACTGAGCAGCTAAGCCTGCATCATGAGTTGCCATGGAGATTAAATTTACATTAAGGGCCTGTTTTAATTCTTCATCTTAGGAATTGTCAAATATGTTTTGGACTGCTTAAATCCATGGATGTTCCTCACAAACACAATACCATTTGTTAGGGATAATTGCACAGTCCTGATTCTGAGAGACTGCTGTAGATAAATCAGTCACTCCTAAAATAATTTCACTAACACAAATGACAAGGCAACTATCCACCATGAGTAAAAGCTAGCAGACAAAATATATAGAAGGACCACAAAGTGTAATGATAATACAATCATATGAAAAAGTTATAAAATAAAATGTTTACAGCTATTAAAGGCGTTTTTAAAAAGAATGGAAATTTTATCATCAATATTTTATGTTAACAAAGAAAGGACACATTAAGAACAAAATTAGGGCATCCGGCTGGCTCAGTTGGTGGTAAAAGTGACTCTTGATCTTGGGGTTATAAATTTGAGCCCCACATTGAGTGTAGAAATTATTTAACATTAAAATCTTAAAAAGAAAGAAAAGAACCAAATAGATCTTAAGCAAAGGAAAAACAAAGTAATTCAATTAAAATTTCAGAGGACAGGTTTGACAGTTCAAGATTTGGCTTATATGTGTATCTGCAACCTCGTGAAGGGATGCAGACGTTCTATTCTGCCATTAGAATGCAGAACCGCCATAATTCTTGAACATAGTAAAATAAGGCCCAGCACAGTGAGTGTGATGGCAAAGCCCTAAATACAAAGGAAAATTTGTTTTAAAGTTACCAGAGGAAAAGACTGACTGACTTAGATGTAAAAAACTGACTAGTAGACGGATAATACTTTTCATCACTTTAGGTGGGCCAGAGAGTAATTTAATTATAAAATTAAAAAGCAAAATCAGAAGGCCTGTAAGAAAAAGGCAGGCTGCATCATATCCTGACTAAAAGCAAGTTGTCACGGAAATGGAGCTGTCAGAAAAAGCGTCCTTCAAGGCCAAAAGCCCTGTGAGGGATGAAGAGAATCAACATATGGAAGAAAAGGAAAAATTTGCCAGGAAGTTATAGCAATCCTACACTCTACTCTTCTACTGACACAAAGCAAAATATATAAAACAATAATTAACTGGAATATAAGACTGGCAGATTTATACATGTATTAGGTAATATTAAGGGATTTAAAAATATTTATTTCAGAAATTG
Source organism: Suricata suricatta (assembly GCF_006229205.1). NCBI lineage: Eukaryota > Metazoa > Chordata > Mammalia > Carnivora > Herpestidae > Suricata > Suricata suricatta. Next base: position 12,096,509 of record NC_043702.1, on the reverse strand, counting down.
ATAGACTTCTTAGACAAAGAATTACAATTTTGAACAAAATTTTAATATGCTGACCTAGCACATACATATACACACATATACATACAAATATGCATGTAATATGGGAAATAAGGTAATAGAAAATTAGGAAAAATTAGGTTATACATATTATTTTCAAAGAAACATGGTACATTTTAATAAATTAATTGTATTATTCTGTACTTCAAAAGAAATACTAGGGGTGCCTGGATGGCTCAGTTGGTTAAGTGTCTGACTTTGGCTCAGGTCATGACCTCACAGTTCATTGGTTCAAGCCCCATGTCGGGTTCTGTGCTGACAGCTCAGAGCCTGGAGTCTGCTTCAGACTTCCCCATTCATTCTCTGTCTCTCAAAAATAAATAAACATTAAAAATAAGATAAAAATAAAAATAAAGTACTGAATGTAATGACCATGATCTCTAAATAAATGTAATAACATTAGACACCAGTAAGAAAACAACCCAAAAAAACCCTTTAAGAATAAAAAAAACTTTTAATCAATCTAAAATAATTAACTTGAATCAGAAAAGAAAGGAACCCATTTTCTTAGTCTACATAAACAAAAATACCATAGACTGGATGGTTTTTAAACAACAGAAATTTATTTCTGACAGTGCTGGAAGCTGGGAAATCCAAGATCAAGGTATCAGTGGATTTGACGTCTGATGAGGATCTCCTTTTTGGTTCAGACACAACTATCTTATAGCTGTGTCCTCAGCTGGGCCTCACCAATCTCCTTCATGAGGGCTCCATCCTCATGATATCATCACCCCCAAAGGCTCCACCTCCAATCACCCTCATCTTGAAGATTAGGCTTTAACCTACGAGTTTTGTGGGGACACAAGCTCTCAGTTTATGGCAACCATCAACTCTGTTTCCATTGGAAATGAAATGTGATTCCTACCCCACATGGACACATCAGTTCAAGATGGATTAATGGCCTACCTATGAATGTAGAATTTCTAAATGATAGAAGAAAATATAGATAATTTTTTAAAAGATGACAATTGTTGATGTAATTAAATAAGGCCATTAAACTGAGGGGCTCTAAATCCTTGGAAGCTGACACAGACAGACCAAGACCTGGGTCTGAATCTGTGCACCAGAATCTGAGAAATTGAAACAAGAAAAACAAATCCCAAACACTGATTAGTCTTTCTGAAACAAAGCAACTGTTGACATTTTAGCCAATCAAATTATTTCCTGTTTGCTTTTGTGTCTTCTCTACAAGAAACTTTCCCTAGCTCCTTTGGAGAATCACTTCTTTAAAAAAAATTTTTTTTTAACATTTATTCATTTTTGAGAGATAGAGTGTGAGTGGAGGAGTGGCAGAGAGAGAAGGAGACACAGAATCAGAAGCAGGCTCTAGGCTCTGACCTGTCAGCACAGAGCCTGACACGGGGCTTGAACCCACGAGTGGTGAGATCATGACTTGAGCTGAAGTTGGATGCTTAACTGACTGAGCCACCCAGGAGCCCCTGGAGGATCACTTCTAACCACTTTTGGTCTGGCACTGCCCTGTTCAAATCAATGTATACCCAAGGAAATTCTTGAAGATTTTAATGTGCCTCACTTTACCTTTCCACACAAGGTCAAAAAAAAAAGAATTACTAAATAAGACAGAATGTATAAATAATACAGAACGAACATGCACATTATTTATATGTGTTCTGACAGTAGTTATGAAATATTTTTTCAACTTAAAGGATAGTAGTGAGGGCTAATAGGAAAAGGGATGACCTAAAAATATTCGATGTTTCAATTTCTGCAGATTGTGTTTCCCAGGGTTGCTTGTTCTAAAGTAGATTCCCAAATAGCACTGTGTCACAATCTTAACTTGGAGTGGACTTTACTCCATGCTCTGTAGACATTTGGGAATGGGGGTGGGCAAGCATTTTTGTGGTTTCTAAATTTAGAGACCAGAAGTGCTAAGTGCAAGGCACACGGCAATGCAGAACAATGAAAAAATGTCTTGTACAACTAAGTGACAACTCAAACTTCAGTATAAATACTTTCTTCAAATGCAATTGTCATCCCCAAACATCTTCTTATGCAGAAATGTAGGATAACTACGCACAAAGAGAGTTCTGGAGTGTTCACTCTGCCAAGACTGAGAGACCCAAGTCTCCTAAGGCTGGACTTCAATAAGAATGCCCTTTCAGGAGGCCTGTTGGTATTGATGTGGCATTAGAAATGTCAGCATTGTCTCAATAGACCGTGTGGAGGTGAGGGGTTGACTTTGTGTGTCAGACCTCGTGCTAGATGCTTTAGTTCACTACCCTGGGAGAATGAGGCCAAGAGAGACTAGCACCAGGATTCAGTAGAGCCTTTCTGATCACAAAGATGTTCTTTATTTTTCAGGATCATTTTGAAATAGGTGTGTTTATGCCCACTTATCAGTTGAAGAAGCTAATGGTCAGAAAATTTAGGTGACATTGGTGGGCGCCTGAATTTCAACCTAGAGTTTTCTTTTTAATATTCCAATATTCCCCAAATTGGTTTTGACTCTATAATCCCTTTTATTTCAGTCTGTGATACGTTTGTGTGTGTGTATGTGAGAAAGAGAGAGAGAGAGAGATTAGAAAAACAGGAACATTTGCATCTTTCTGGTTTAGAATTTTTACATTTTTTTAGTTAGAAGAGTTACTGGAATAGTATTCTTCTTTTTCTATGCCTTAAGATTCAACCGACATTAAAGCAAATCAAAGGTATCCATACATTAGGATGTCAGAAAGACAAATTGCCTTTTTTCCAGCTGATTGACTCATGAACCAGGGTAACATTGTGGACTTACTGCCAATCACTCTATCCAACCCACTTGCAAAAACAAATAAAGGAATCAAGGTCACTGCACTATATCTAATTGTTCGGTCTCTTAACCCAAAGTTCAGATGATCAGCTCTCTTGTTTTCATTTTACCATAGAATTAAGGCATAGAGTTCCTCAGTAAATCAAATACTCCCATGTTTTTCTTCCTAATTTATATATATTTTTTAATTTGAAAAGTCTGCAACTGTGTATCAGAGGGATTATTCTGCTCAAACTGTTTTCTTTGGATTCCAACGGAGTGACAGAACACATTTGGATACTTCACTGAACATGTAGTTAGTGAACAGCATCCCTGTCAATATTAGAGCCTCTTCAACCACAGACCAGATAATTTGGCTGTTTCTTGGTAGCTAATCCTTGCCTCTAATGAGATAATACTTTTCAAACACCATGGATTTCTCCAGGTTTGTGGCGTAACTGAAAATCACTTTCCCGTAATTTTATATTTTGACTGGCTAGCTTCATGGTGAAGTCAGGTTAAAAAAACGATGGAAAACTGTGGGTGGTTTCCCTCTAACACTTTCTTAGAATGGGAGAAACCACTCAGTTCCTCTCATGACAGGGACATGTTCCTTTTCATGTGGTGATTTCTTCCTATTACAAAAACAGAGTTTGATTTGTGGGCCTTTGCACATTGTTTTTGTATTGGTTAAAATCTTTGTGTTTTAAAATACGTGAATTTAGGAGAAAGAGAGTAAGTTGAACAAGTGGAGTAGGAATTTTTTTTAATGTTTTTATTTATTTTTGAGAGAGAAGGAGACAGTGTGAGCAGGGGAGGGCCAGAGAGAGAGGGAGACACAGAACCTGAAGGAAGAATCCAGGCTCTGAGCTAGCTGTCAGCACAGAGCCCAACGTGGTGCTCAAACCCATGAACCATGAGGTCATGACTTGAGCTGAAGCTGGATGCTTAACCGACTGAGCCATCCAGGTGCCGAGGGATTTTTTAAAAATTGTAAATCCTAAGTGATTTAAGGTCATTGTTTCTTATTCATTGTACATAAGGAGAATATTGCTGGCAATCACTCGTGCCTTGATTTCCTACTATTGGAGGCCATTGGGGCTGATTCTGATATGCAGAGACCCTATTTATCTATTTCCCATATGGTCAGCTTCCAAAGAACTTCATGACAATGTGTATAACAAACTTAAACATCTTATACTTTGGATTTCTTTAATCAATGTTTAATTTCCTTTTGCTTCATGTTTTATTTATGAAACACTTGCAAAAATTAGCATGGGTTACTGTTTTGTACCTCATGATCTGATAATATATTTCTTACTGCAGGTTTTGCTGTACAAATTGGAAATGTCAGGAATAGAAGTACTCATAAAAAATGGGTTAAAATGTTTAAGTTTAGAAATAAAGCTCTCAACCTTTAAACTAAACTGACAGTAGATGTTGCAAAAACAATTTGTCTTTTTCAGTGACTAGGTGACTGCACCTAGAAAATGTCATAACTTATTATTAAATGGGTGTCTGGAGGGCTCATCCCTGTGGTGGAGACTTTTTGATGCCTTCTAGAATCTAGGTCTGTTTCATATCTTCCTTAACAGAGTCCTGATATTGGCTGAACCATCACTGCCTGAAATGAAAGTCGACATATCTCAGCTTTTCGTACATGCTAGATGTGGCATGTGACAAATTTATGGCCATAAGATACTAGGGGTAATTTTTTGGTGGGACATTTTTCAAATAGAGGTACAATCCTCTTCCTCACTCCTTTTCTTGCATCCTATGGTTTGGAATGCAAATGTGAGAGCTGGACCTCTTATGGGTATTTTGGGTGGTGAAGCAAGAACAAGCACATGTCTACCATGTTGGAAGGTACCTAGGCTATACTAACATTAGGTAACCCACCTCTGGACTTCTTTTATCAGAGAGGGAAATAAAATTCATCTTATTTAAGATAGTGATTTCTCTTTTTAAAGTTGTATGAACACAAACCTAATTCTAACTGAAAAAAATCATCTCTCTACAATAAGTAATGGGAATTAGGGGCTCCTGGGTGCCTCAGTCGGTTAAGCGTCTGACTTCGGCTCAGGTCATGATCTCACAATTCCCTGAGTTCAAGCCCTGCATCAGACTCTGTTAGCTCCGAGCCTGGAGCCTGTTTCAGATTTTGCGTCTCCCTCTCTCTCTGTCCCTCCCCTACTCATGCTCTGTTTCTCTCTGTCTCAATAATAACTAAACATAAAAAAAAGTTACTTCCTAAAAAATAAATGCTTAGAAAAGAGTCTGGTGCATAGTAATCACTCCATGCAATTGACCCATTACTTTATATGCTTCTCTTAATACAGATGAGAGACCTGAGACCCAGAAAAGGTAGTGAACCCGATCCTGTCTTGGAAACAGACAGAGGTTAGTTGCAGAAAGTATGTCAGACAGTTCTTTCAATGTAACACCTGGAAGTAGGGAAGAATGGGGAGGGCAGGTGTGAGCAGAGGGAGATGTTAATCTGTGATGCAAACACAGTTCTACCATTTTCCTCTGCTGATGTCCCAGGAATTTCAAAGCTGGGCTGGCCCTTTAGAACTGTCTGCAGTTGAGATGGGTCTAGCTCTCTGTACAGGCTCTTTGACCCTTCTGGATGGGAAGGGCTTTAGTAACAAGGCAGAGCACAGGGCGAGGCAGTGTCCTCTGCTGGAGGGTGATTTCCAGGGAGATCTCCTGGAACAGCCTCCAGCAGCTCACCTAAGCCTTGAGTCCATCCTAGGGGGGGGTTGCATTTGGGCAGCACCAAACTGTACCCAGTGCACCTGCACAAAGTCTCCAAGTCACAAGTGAAAGAGCTGCATACACAGCCACTTCCATACAGCCTATCTGCTGCCTCTTTTGCCATTTTACAACCTCTCACACAACTTGTGGAAGAACAACTTAATGTTGAGACGTGACCGCAGAAAAACATTGGAAGGAGCCCACATGAAATAGCCCCCATAGAATGTAGCAAAAAAAAACAATTTATAGAACTTAGGCATCATTGGTATTATTTAACCTTTCTCTCCTCTTTTCTGGATGGCACTTCAATCTTAGACTGTGTTCCCTCAGGATGTAGAGGAATAAAGGAAGAATTATAAGGAAAGCTATGGAAATGGAAGAGATAATTAATTAATTGTGTAACTCCTGGAAGATGTTTCATGTTTAAAAATTTTTTTAAGTTTATTTATTTATTTTGAGAGAGAGAAAGCTAGAGTGGGGTAAGGGCAGAGAGAAAAGGAGAGAGAATTCCAATTGCATAGTAGTTTCCATGTCTCATCTTCCACATGTGCCCTTCTCCATTCCTCTTTTGTTTTGTCTCTTAGTGTCTCTTGGTCAGGGGTAGTGACAGTTTCTGTTTCTGTGTCCAGGTCCATTCTGGTTTCTACCATCTATCATTACAATCTCAGAAGAGCCCCAGAAGCCTTAGCTACATGATAGCCTAGACTCATGCAGCATGATAAATCCTCCTCGTGATCTGATGTACTATGAAGGGTCTGTTCTGTGATGTTGATGGCATCTTTGCTTGCTCTTTCCCCTCTCTTATGGGGTCATCTCAGAGTTCCAGGACTCTTCCTTGATCCTTGAGCCCTATGATGCCCACAAACATGCTTCACTGCCCACCCTGAAACTAAACTTGGCTTACTTACTGTCATGACTCCTAGCCTACCCAGTTCCTGTCTCCTTCTCTGGGAAGCCAGAACTTCTCTCCTATAATCCAGTCCATACAACGGTCTTCCTTCTGGCCCCTCGTGGAACCTTACCTTGGTCCCACTCTAGGCCCACATTGTACTGCACTCGCCTGGTCCATGTTTGACTTGCTCTGGAGCACCTAGACCCCCTCTTCAAGAGCAGAGTGCTCAACTGTGTGGACTTCCAGGAGCCTTCCGCCCAGACAAGATCAGAGCATCTAACGGAACTGTTCCTTCAGCTAGAATTCCTTCTAGCTCCCTTTTGTCCCGTTCAGCTTGACCTTATGTTTGTCCCAGCACGCCGCAGACTGGGGCTTCTCCCCCTAACTACAGGAGCTAGATGTGTTTCTATGACACCTGAGCCATTTTTATTTAATCTGCCTTTGCCAGAACTATTGCATCATGATCTATACAGAGGAGTAAAGCAGTAAGGCACGCTGATATCGGTGGGAGATCCCGTACTAGACATGTTATTAGCACTTCTGCCTGCAAGTACAGCATAGGACATTAAAAATACAAACAGGAGTAAGATGATACCTATCCTCAATAGCTTTTTGATCTAGCTGGAAAGATACTATCTTACATACAATAATCTGTGCTGCTAAAATAAAGCACTGTGGGGTGCCTGGGTGGCTCAGTTGGTTGAGCGTCCAACTCTGGCTCAGGTCACGATCTCACCGTTTGTGGGTTTGAGCCCCACATCAGGTTCTGTGCTGACAGCTCAAAGCCTGGAGCCTGCATCGGATTCTGTGTCTCCCTCTCTCTCTGCCCTATCCCCACTTGTGCTCTGTCTTTCTCTATCTTTCAAAAATGAATAAACATTAAACAATTAAATTAATTAAAATTAAATAAACAGTAAAAAAAATAAATAAAGCATTGTTACAAGGCTGAATGTCAATAACATCTGCAATCAGAGGAAAGGAGCACACTCCCTTTGCTTTAATTTGAGAAGATCTCATGGTATAGAGAAACCCTGAATTTGGCCTTGAAAGTGTAGAAAACAACCAGTGAGCTCCACGTTACAGGGCTATTTTTGAGCAGTAGCTTCCTGGGGATAGTTTTGGGCTTTGGGGAGATTTAAAAAATAGAACAAAGTCCTTGATTTCAGGAACTTACAATGTAATTATAAAAATAGAACTAACACATGAGAAATATTAATGGATGATAAATATAATATAAATCTGAGCAGTGGCACAGATTAAAACACTGCAGAAGTGTAGAGAGAAAGGGACATAGAAGGTCAGGAAAGTATCATAGAGACCGTGGGAATGAAACAATGTTGTAAAATATGGGTGGTATTTCAGTAGTAGAGGGGCATCCGGAGGGATGCATAACAGGCTAAGAAAGCAAGACTCACACTAGGGCAGCCATGTGTGTTGGTTAGTCTGGAAGTTGTGACTTAATTATTAATAGCACCAACTTTTGCTCTCCACTGTGTCTCTGTTTGGATGATAAATTAGGTGGTCACTGACTTTTGAGGGACTTCTCTATAATTCCTTTCAATGAACATTTCATGAATACATCTACTAGAGAGCTCTATTAATACACCTCTATTGGAAGATGCCTACCTTTTCTTGGTTTCTGTTTTAGGCATTTAAAAAGTCGACTCATTTCGTGGCATTTCTAATATAACTTTTGGAGTGAAAATCCAATAGCACATGTTATTTGTCTCTGGCCCACAAGACTCCATTACGTGCATCATCTATAACCTGTTTGTTTTGGAGGGTGATAGAGCAGAGGAAGCTCGTTTCTGGTGTTCTGACAGGACTGTTTCCTCCAACGGATTCGTTATATGACATGATAACAAACAACTTCACTTCAATTACCTGGAGTCCCAAACTCTAAAATTATGCTTGAAGAAAAAGGTACTCATTAGAAAAAAAGTGAAAGTGGCTTCCAAAGATGTTTCTTTCATAGAAAATATGTTTCTTTGTGACACAACAAACCTGCTATTCATAGCTCACAGCTGTATGTCTGATGGGAATTAATAAAAGCTAATGGTTCCAAATGGTAGGTATTTCATACCCCTTTGGTGAGTCAAACCTTTTTAGAAATATACGGTTTTTACAGTTATGGGAAATCCACAAGTTTAATCTCTGTTTTTGTTTCATGGGCACAATAAGTAGGTAATGATACTTAAGAAAATAAGTGATTTAAAATTTATGTGGAAAATAATGTGTTATATTCCAAGCCTTATGACTTACAGGAAACTAAAATAACAGGTCTTCTGGAAAGAAAGAAAAAGTTCAGATCTTTGAAAATCTTTGAATTTCTCATCCTCTTTCTTATTCATATATCTTCCCAACTCCCAAACTCCAAGAATATCTATTTGCGATACGGTGAGATCACTACCCACTTTGAACCTCAGATCAAGAGAGAAAATAACACTCAGAGATAGCTAAACATTTGTTAGTATTATTTTGTCTGATTCTCTTTGTCATTCTCCTTTCTCATCGGGTAAATCTGTCTGTGGATCTCATGAGTGCTAGCTACTCTGTGAGTTTTCTGGCTCTCACACCATCATTTTCCACTCTCAGCTGGGAATCCTGAGAAACCAACCTTCCTTTGACCCACCTGGTTCTGAACTCAGCCAGAACTTTAATGCAAAAAATAAAGAGAAGAGCTTGAACAACCTTTGGTGGCAAATATTGTTTGGTTTGTACCTGGGTTGTAGATCAGTCCTTAAGCTGGATGAACTGCAGGATACTGAGAACTGCCATTACCTTTGTCCCTTCTGAAACTTACCCTTCTGTGTGTTTGAGAACAAAAGCAGGAAGAGTGTTTCAAATGCATGATCTACATCTGTGCTGTCCAATATGACCACCATGACCCATCTGTGTCTACTTAAATATAAATCCATAAAACTAAGTCAAAACATCCACATTTCAAGTGTTCAGTAAGCACACGTGGGTATTGGTGACCACACTGGGCATGAAAGAATTTGAAGGAAAACATTTTTTTTATTGCAGAAAGTTCTGTGGGTAACACTAACCTTTATGATCTCCAATTAAAATGTGTAATAAAATTAACATGATATTCAACGTGACTGTGACATGTTTACTTGGCAAAGAGGCTGCCATGAAGGGGTGTGGCTAATGGGGTGGTAATTTGGGAAAAGGAAACTTTTTGGTGGTAAAAAGAAAAATGGAACTCTATGGGAAGAAGAGAAAGTTTTGTTACGACTACCATCTCAGTATGTACTAAGAAGACGTTAGCTCACCTCTTGCTATGAATTTGACATATCTTTTGTCCCAAGATTAATAAAAAAATCATACATTTTCAATTTATTTCTAGAAAGTTTAGAATTGCAAAATCCTAAATCTGGGTGACTTAGGAACGCTTTCATTTTTATAAGCATTATTATGTTAAAATCAATAACAGTTAAGGAAAATAGTCTAATTAATACATCAAAATGCAAAAACTTCCAGAAAAAGTCAAAAGTACACAGATATGATTCCTATCTCCCTTTGTTATTTTGTGTGTAACTTCTAGGAATTTATATTTTGTCAGTTCATTTTCACCACACCAAGACTTCCAATAACACCTATCAGACGAATTTTGTGAGAATGTGTATTAAGGCAAATATGACTGACAGTTTGTCCCAAATATGTATATTTATATAGAATTAACGTAAATGTTCAGATGGAACATTATGGAACAAATGTACTTAAATAAGTTCATTTCAAATTCAATTATAGAAAACATTTTAATTACAAAATGCTAAATACGGACGACTTGGGAAAGCTTTCATTTATATAGGCAATACTACATTTAAACAACAAATAATAGGGGCGCCTAGGTGTCTCGGTCGGTTGGGTGTCCGACTTTGGCTCAGATCATGATCTCGTGGTTCATGAGTTCGAGCCCCACTCCAGGCTCTGTGCTGACAGCTCAGAGCCTGGAGCCTGCTTCAGATTCTGTGTCTCCCTCTCTCTCTCCCCCTCCCCTGCTCACACTCTGTTTCTCTGTCTCTCAAAAATATATAAATGCTAAAAAACTTTTTATATAAACAACAAATAATAGTTAAGGATCATAATCTCTATTAATAAACCAAAACAGGGGCACCTGGGTGGCTCCGTCGGTTAAGCGTCTTGGCTTTGACTCAGGTCATGATTTCATGGTTCGTGGGTTCAAGCCCCGCGTCAGGCTCTGTGCTGACAGCTCAGAGCATGGAGCCTGCCTTGGATTCTGTGTCTCCTTCTCTCTCTGCCCCTCCCCTGCTCGTGCTCTCTGTGTCTTTCAAAAATTAAAAATTAAAAAAAACCCCAAAACATATTAACTTAGGTAACAATATGAACATAATACATGTAACAGAGCAAAGTTTTATTAATTGAAGCAAACCTAAATTCAGAATCAAATAGATTGGTTGTGATGAAATCATAATATTTTTTTATGTTCTGATAATCATGTGGATATAAGATGACTAAAAACTCTTTTCTAAAACTTGTCCAAAAATTAAAAAAAATGATTTCTGAATTCTATTGACTATAAACACTTATGGTTTTTGTTTACATGTTTATTTATTGTTGAGAGACAGAGAGACAGAGTGTGGGCAGGAGAAGGGCAGAGAGAGAAGGAGACACAGAATCTGAAGTAGGCTCCAGGCTCTGAGTTGTTAGCACAGAGCCCGGCATGGGGCTTGAACTCATGAACTATGAGATTGTGACCCTAGCTGAAGTCAGCTGCTTAACCAACTGAGCCACCCAGGTGCCCCTACACTTATGTTTTTTTTTTAAATTTAGTAATTCATTTAAAATAAATATTTATTAAGCCCCTATATGGTCTTGACACTCTGCTAGCTACCTGTGGGCAGAGCCATGAATGAAGGAAGGCAGGTCCCTGCCCACACAGACTTTGTGATTCATACTCTAGGGAGGTTAATAGACAATAAACATGTAAATTCAATAGTTAACAAGTGTGATGGAGTAGATATAGATAGCAGTGTACAGAGTAGTCAGAGGAATCTTTCTGTTGACTGACATGATTTCAGATAGGGGAAGCTTGTGTAAGACACCGTTAGAAAAAATTTTACATACACTGATTTTAAATTTAAAAAAATTTTAACTTATTTTTGAGGGAAAGAGAGAGAGACAGTGTGAGCAAGGGAGAGTCAGAAAGAGAGGGAGACACAGAATCTAAAGCAGGCTTCAGGCTCTGAGCTGTCAGCACAGAGCCTGACATGGGGCTCAAACCCATGAACCACGAGATCATGACCTGAGCCTAAGCTGGATGTTCAACCAACTGAACCACTCAGGTGCCCCCATGTACTGATTTTAAAGTATTTCTATTCACAGCTTTATCCAAATGTCATTATATCTGGCAAATGAAAAGTAAACAATTAAAGAAAATAGGTCACAATTGAGGAAAAAATCCTAATGTCTCTCTTATTTCATTTATTCATCAACTATTTGTGAAGTGCTTATAATGTTTTGTGCTGTGGGCTAGTCGTTGGAAACACAATTCTAAGCAAAACAACCTTCATGTTACCTCAGACCAGTCTTTGGGGATTACTGACCCTCAGGAATGGAGAGCATGTTCAGAAAAAAAAAAGTCAGAAGTTAAAAACAAACACAAAAATAACAAAAGGGAGAGAGGAGATGTCTTAAAATTATATGACACTCAAAGACTTTCCCGTTTGGTTAGAAATTTCTGTTTCATCACCTGCCTCAACAATCTCTCTGATTGATAGTGTCGTATTTATAGCTCCAGGATGAAAAATGAAAAGTCTCCTCTTTAATTAGATGTTTGCAAAAATTGTGAATGGTCAGTGAGAAAGGAGATAGAGCCAGAGACTGATGTTGTTTTAGTTTACCATTCCCCCACCTGCTCTTTAAAGGCTAGTTTGTTTCCCACTAATTGTCTCTGGCATGGAGTTGGCAAGATTATGGGCAAGACTTTCTCTATTGTGGTGTAGGTCAGCTTCACCCCATGGGAGAAAAGCAGGATCTGGTTCATTGAATCAAAGACCTAAAAAAGTCGCTGAGGGAGTTTTCCTATAATCTTGAAGTTTATTTTGTAAACAAGTCCTCTTTAATCATAGCTTTCTAAGCTATTCTGTCTCACTTCAAAGTACTTCTGCACCAGCCCCGAGTCACATTTTTGGTGCACAGACAAGGAATGTGCCTGTCAAAAGCGGCCATCATTACCACTCACCACCCTGCTTACTCTTTTTTACAAAAGCCCAGGACACTCCAGCAAGTTCTTTGAACAGTGCCGAAAAACTACTTCTAAGAAGAATGAATCTAATCAATCCATTTGTTTTGATATCTATCTTTAAAAAGCAATTGGTGACAGGGTCCTATACTTCAAAGGGAAATGCAAATGAAGAAGAAGTGATCTTTCTCAGAGTCTTCAACTTCTCAAAGTAGTCTGAGAGCCAAGGAAATCAGAACCTGAGAGTGAGAACTCTTTGTACTGATGGCAAAATGAAATGTCTGCATTCTTGGGGGGTTCAGTGCCGAATAATCCAACATCTACTACACTGAGGCCATATAGGTGGCCTTCAAAAATCAGAGACTGGGTGAAATAAAATGTCCATAATGATAATTGCAACCAATTCTGATATATAGTATTTTTTTTTGGTGCCAGATACTTTTCTAAGCTCTTCACATAAGTAAACACATTTAATCCTCCCAGGGTTGCTAGTCTTATTATAGAGACTCTTATTATGATCCCCATTTTCTTGAAGGGGAAACTGAAGCAAAGAGTTTAAGTAACTGATGCAAGGTTACCCAGCGGGTGAGTGGTGGAGCAGGGCTTCCATCCTGCTACCTGGGTTTTGGCGATTATTTATTAGCATCTCAGCAAAGTTACTTTTCATAGGAAAGTGTTGAAAAAGTATGCTCTCCATGGACTAGGCATCGCTTGTGTATAAATATGCATTCGTTTATTATACCATGCCATCCATTCTGTTCATAATAAACTGAATATGAAATATTTCTGTGGAAGCTTCTACAATATGCACCCCTTAAATAAAAGAAGCAAACAAAAACTATGGCAAAGATCCATTCAAGTGAAAACATACAACGATTGCTCATAATTATCTACATGGATGTGGGTGTCAAATAGGAATTACTAGAGTGCCCTCCAAATCAGCCAAAAGCAAGGCTTCTTTTTTTTTTTTTTTTTTTTTTTTTTTTTTGCCACAGTGACCTATCTCCTAAGCATTTTGCAAGGTTCTTGTAAGCTAAATGCACATTTCCTAAAGAAAAAAGCAATGCCTATTTGTAACACTTTAAGAATGAAAAGCTTTGGTGCATGTAGTTCACATGTGGGGTGAGCTGAAGGAGAGGACTTGGCATAGACCGTTTCTGCCCTAGCCCCCATTCCAGTGGCCTACGTTGAAGCCCTAACCCCCAAGGTGATAGTAGTAGGATATGGCCAGTGAAAGGTAATTAGGTTTTGGTGAGGTCAGGAGTGCGGTCTCCATGATATTAGTGCCTTTATAGAAAAAGAGACCACAGAGCTTCCACCCTCTGCTGCGTGAGGATTCTGACAAGGTGGCTGTCCCAAACCAAGAAGGAGGACCCTCACTGGGAATCTGATTGACCGGCACTTGGATCTTAGACTTCCCAGTCTCCAAAACTGTGAGAAAGAAGTGTTCACTGTTTAAGGCACCCAGTCTATGGTGTTTGGTTATGGCAACCCAAACAGTCAAAGACAGAACTCGTGGACCCTGGAGTCCTTGCTCTATGAGGACAGAAATGCATCAGCATCATCATGAGATGAAACCAGAGAACAAAACCAAGTATATTAGTTTCTTGTGGCTGTTCTAAGAGATGACCACAAACTGGGTGGCTGAGTACAAGAGAAATTTGTTCTCACAGTTCTGGAGGCCAGAGGCCACAGTCACAGTGCTGGCAAGGCCACACCCCCTCTGGAGTCTCTAAGGGGGAATCCATTCTTTGCCGCTTCCAGTTTTTGGTGGTTGTTGGCACTCCTTGACTTGCAGTTGAATCACTCTGTTCTCTCTCTGTGGTCACATTGCCTTCTTCCCTCCGTCTATGCCTTCTCCTCTGTGTCTGACTCAAATCTCCCTCTGCCTTTCTCTTTTAAGGACACTCCTAATTTGTTTTTTAAGATACCCAGATAATCCAGGATGATCTTCTCATCTCAAGAGCCTTAACTCATATACACCCGCAAAATCCTGTTTTCCCAAATAAGATCCCATTGACAGGCTCCTGGAATTAGGATGGGGGCAGCTCTTTTGGGGGACCACCGCTCAACCCACTACACCCAAGTGAAAACAAGATCAGCCAGGGGCACCTGGGTGGTTCTGTTGGTTAAGTGCCTGGCACTTGATTTCAGCTCAGGTCATATTCTCACAGTTCGTGGGATCGAGCCCTGTGTCTAGTTCTGCACTGACAGTCCTGACAGTTGTGGAACCTGCTTGGGATTCTCTGTTTCCCTTTTTCTCTCTCTGCCCCTGTTCCATTCACTCCCTCTCTCTTAAAATAAATAAATAAACATAATAAAAACACACAAAAACCCAAAACCAACCAAAGGGTATCATCTCTGGGGAAGTTCTCTTGGTGCAGGTGATGGCATTAGAAACCTCTCCTTCACCTTAACCGCAAACCCAGGAAAAGTGTTAATTGTGAAGGAGTGTTTGTTATATCTGAATGTATGCACATAGCATCCAAGTGAGTATACCTGGTTTGCAGGAGTCAGTAAGTCCTTAAAATGCAACATTATGTGAATTGTAGTTAGATTAACTTTTCCTGTTTAGCCTAACAGTAATCCCATACTAGGTGTTGGTGAATAAAGATAAATTAAATATGGTTGCTGCACTTGAGATGATTCATATCTGGATGTCCTCTTTGGAGAAGTGTCTATTCATGTCTTCTACCCATTTCTTTACTGGATTATTCATTTTTTGGGTGTGGAGTTTGGTGCGTTCCTTATAGATTTTGGATACTAGCGCTTTATCCAATATGCCAATTGCAACTATCTTTTCCCATTCTGTCAGTTGCCTGTTAGTGTTCTTGATTGTTTCCTTTGCCTTGCAGAAGCTTTTTATCTTGATGAGGTCCCAGTAGTTCATTTTTGCTTTTGATTCACTTGCCTTTGGGGATGTGTTGAGTAAGGAATTGTTGCAGTTGAGGTCAAGGAGCTTGTTTCCTGTTTTCTCCTCTAGGGTTTCGATGGTTTCCTGTCTCACATTCAGGTCCTCCATCCATTCTGATCTTTACTTCCCTTCTGAACCTCAGACACCATCTTATTCTCTGGCCATCTACTGCCCCTTACATTTCTGTGTTCCTCTCTTTTGCACGTCCCCTTCCTTTATCTTTACTTTAGACAATCTGCATTCCTTTTTCTCCTTTCTTTCTGATCAAGGCAGCTTGTGTATTTACAAAATAACATGCTGCCGTGTGTTGCAGGGCAAAGACACTAAAGTGATGAAGTGAGGACAGGGCAGTGGAGTCCCTGAGGAGCCAAAGAACCACGGTCCCTGGAACAGTGTTATTTGTGGTGTCTCATTTTGGCGATAGACATATTTGGGCAGTATTAAGCACCTAGAAATTACAGTGAGAAAGCTCAAATTCCAGATTGGACTCTTTTACCTGCTGTCTTTGTTTTTGTAAACAAGCCCCTTTAACTCTCAGAGCCTTGAACTCTCATTTATAGGATGGTAGCACTCGCAACACATGTAGCTTTGAGATCATGTAAATGAAAAACATTAAAATATTGTAGAATTGCAACAAACTGTCAGCCATTTCTCTCTACATTCCAAACACCGCTTTGGGTTAATAACTTCTGTCTCTGATCATAATTTTGTCTTGTAGCAGAGTCTGCTTAGACAGGCTGATTAGCCATCTGTACATGAGGATGACTTGTATATCTCCAAGTAATGCAGACTTTCATCAGCCATGGTACAAGAATCTAAACCAAATCAATGTACCAGAGGGTGGTACTGGCTTCTGTATCGTTCTGTGCCTTTTACTTCTACCTTTAATTGCTTCGTTCCTGCATAGCCATAATTGCTCTTGAAAGGAAGGTATCACTCAGGCTCCAATGTGGTTTAGTACTTGGCTTCCAGAAGAGACATTCATTCCCTTTGCTTTTTCAAGACAGTTGATTGATTTGTATCCTCACAATGATCCTCTAGTTTATGCTGTTTATAAATTTATGCTGTTCATTTTGTATATCTGTATACTCTACCTACTTTTACTGTCTATTTGGTTTTTTACTCTACCTACTTCTCGAAATGGATTTGAGGCCACTAATATATACTTTTGGGGAAATAAAAGCAAAACAATTTCTAATGTGAACCATGTCTGAGTATGATGCCGTTATAGCTCCAGCTTATTAATCTTCAGGACATAAAACAAAACTTGCCTTATTAATTGCCCTGCCAAGATGAAGAGGCTGTATGAAATATACTGTATTATGTTGCCATCAGTTTGACTAAATGTTTTAATGAATGACTTTATTGTGTTTGTACCCTGAGGCTTTTTAAATTTCAAGCCATCTTGAAAAAACAAAAAGGAAGAAAAGCAATCTTGTGAATGTGATTACCTGCCCATGGGTGGTGGAAGTTAGCCAACACAAAGGTCACTCTTAGTGGGAAAAATAGGATCATCCCTGCCTTGTGTCCCAGGGCTAAGTAGTCTGCAATCCGGGGCCACCCACTGCTCTTTATTTTAGAGAAATTTGTTGTCACATCAAAGGCCTCCTTGCTTTTGAGTATCTTTGAAAGCTTTCAGAAGATTGACTTTTCTGTCATAGTGACTCTTCTTCCTGTCCTCCTCTCCTCCTTCCCTCCTCCCATTCCTCTCCTCTTCCCTTCTTCCCTTCCTTCCTTCCTTCCTTCCGTCCGTCCGTCCTTCCTTCCTTCCTTCCTCCTTCCTTCCTCCCTCCTTCCCTCCCTCCCTTCCTTTCTTCATCCCAGAAGAATAAGAGACACACACTATGCTCACTGTCTAGTATTTCTACTCTGTTTAGGATAAACAGGACTTATAGTCTTAATTTTCATAAATGACTGGAATAAATTCCTATGTAAGAAAGCAATTTTACTCATACGCCAGCAGGAGAATTTTTCTGGGGATTGTGCACAATGAAAAATAACATAGTAAATACTTAAATGAATTTAGTCAATGCCAATATTATAGTGGAGTTTGAAAAATGACAGATTCAGGGGCAAATTTGAGCTGAAGACATATTTTATTTGAGCTTTACAGGGATTTATAAATTTGAACTTCAACTTAAAAATTTAGAGGTTAAATGTTCAAATATTTCAGATCCTTTTTAAAAAATTTATTGTTAAGTTAGCTAACATACAGTGTAGTCTTGGTTTCAGGAGTAGATTCCCATGATGCCTCACTTACATACAACATCCAGTGCACTCAATGCTCATCACCCATTTAACTTATCCCCTTATCCCTCCACCCTCCATTAGTCTTCAGTCTGTTCTTTGTATTTAAGAGTCTCTTGTGGTTTGCCTCCTTCTCTGTTTGTAACTTATTTTTCCATCCCTTCTCATATATTTTTTTGTTAACTTGTTCAAATTTCACATATGAGTGAAAATGTATGATATCTGTCTTTCTCTGACTGACTTATTTCACTTAACATAATATTCTCCAATTTTATCCACATTGTTTCAAATGACAAGATTTTGTTCTTTTTCATCACCAAGTAGTATTCCATTATATATATAAAACACATCATCTTAATCCATTCATCAGTTGATGGACATTTGGACTCTTTCCATAATTTGGCTATTGTTGATAGTGCTGCTATAAACATTGGGTTGAATGTGCCCCTATGCATCAGCACTCCTGTATCCTTCTGGTGATGCTATTGCTATTGGGTTGGAATGTAATTCTATTTTTAACTTTTTGAGGAAACTTCACACTATTTTCCAGTGTGGCTGCACAAGTTTGCATTCCCACCAACAGTACAGGAGGGTTCTCCTTTCTTCATACCTTTGCCAACTTCTGTTGTTTCCTGAGTTGTTAATTTTAGCTACTCTGACCAGTGTGAGGTGGTATCTCAGTGTGGTTTTGATTTGTATTTCCCTGATGATGAGTGACGTTGAGCATCTTTTCATGTATCTGTTGGTCATCTGGATGTCTCTTTTGGAAAAGTGTCTATTCATGTCTTCTATCCATTTCTTCACTGGATTATTTGTTTTTTGGGTGTTGAGTTTGATAAGTTCTTTATAGATTTTTGATACTAACCTTTTATCAGATATGTCTTTTGCAAATATTTTGTCCCATTCTGTTGGTTGCCTTTTCATTTTGTTGATTTTTTCTTTTGCTGTGCTACAGATTTTTATCTTGATGAGGCCCCAGTGGATCATTTTTGCTTTTATTCTCCTTGCCTTCAGAGATGTGTCATGTAAGATGTTGCTGCCGTTGAGGTTAAAGAGATTGTTGCCTGTTTTCTTCTTCAGGATTTTGATGGTTTCTTGTCTTAGATTTAGGTCTTTCATCCATTTTGAATTTATTTTTGTGTATGGTGTAAGAAAGTGGTTTTATTCTTCTATGTGTTGCTGTCCAGTTCTCCCAGAACCATGTGCTAAAGAGACGGTCTTTTTTCCATTGGAGACTCTCTTTCCTGCTTTGTTAAAGATTAGTTGGCTATGAATTTGGGGGTCAATTTCTGGGTTCTCTATTCTATTCCATTGGTCTATGTATCTATGTTTGTACCAATAGCATACTGTCTAGATGATTAAAGTTTTGTAGTAAAGGCTAAAGTCCAGGATTGTGATGCCTCCGGCTTTGGTTTTCTTTTTCAACATTATTTTAGTTACTTGGCATCTTTCCTGGTTCCATTCAAATTTTAGGATTGTTTGTATTAACTCTGGGAAGAATACTGGTGCTATCTTGATTGGGATTGCATTGAATGTGTAGATTGCTTTGGGTAGCATCAATATTTTAACAATATTTCTTCTTCCAACCCATGAGCATAGAATATTTTTGCATTTCTTTGTGTCTTCTTCTATTTTTCCATAAGATTTCTATAATTTTCAACACGCAGGCCTTTTACCTCTTTAGTTAGATTTATTCCTCGGTGCTTTGTGACTCTTGGTGCAATTTTAAATGGTATGGATTTCTTGATATATCTTTCTGTTGTTTTATTACTGGTGTGTAGAAATGCAACCGATTTCTGTACATTGATTTTGTATCCTGCAACTTTACTGAATTCATGGATCAGATCCAGCAGTTTTTGGTGGAGTCTTTCGAGTTTTCCACATAAAGTATCATGTCATCTATGAAAAGTGAAAGTTTGACTTCTTTGCCAATTTGGATGCCTTTTATTTCATTTTGTTGTCTGATTGCTGAGGCTAGAACTTTGGACACTATGTTACACAACAGTGGTGAGAATGGACATCTCTGTTGTGCTCCTGATTATCAGGGGAAAAGCTCTCAGTGTTTCCCCATTGAGGATGATATTAGCTGTGGGTCTTTCATATATTGCTTATATGATGCTAAGGTAGGTTCCTTCTATCCTGACTTTCTTGAGGGTTTTTATTAAGAAAGAATGCTGTACTTTTTCAAATGCTTTTCTTCATCCATTGACAGAATTATGTGGCTCTTAACCTTTCTTTTATTAATGTGATGTATCATGTTGATTGATTTGTGAATACTGAATAAGCCCTGAAGCCCAGGAATAAATCCTACTTGATCATGGTGAATAATTCTTTTAATATACTGTTGAATTCGATTTGCTAGTATCTTGTTGAGAATTTTTGCATACATGTTCATCAGGGATGTGGGCCGTAATTCTCCTTTTTAGTGGGGTTTCTGTCTGGTTTGGGAATCAAGGTAATGCTGGTTTCATAGAATGAGGCTGGAAGCTTTCTCTCTGTGTCTATTTTTTTGGAACAGCTTGAGAAGGATAGGGATTAACTCTGTTTTAAATGTCTGGTAGAATTCCCCTGGGAAGCCATCTGGCAGAGGACTTACATTTGTTGGGAGATTTTTGATAACTGATTCCATTTTTTTGCTGTTTATGGGTCTGTTCAAATGTTCTCTTTCTTCCTTTTTGAATTTTGGTAGTGTGTGGGTGTCTAAGAATTTGTTTATTTTTTCCAGATTGTCCAGTTTGTTGACATAAACTTTTTCATGGTATTCTCTAATAATTCTTTGTATTTCTGTGGTGTTGATTGTAATCTCTTCTCTTTCATTTGCAATTTTATCTATTTGGGTCCTCTCTCTTTTCTTCTTGAGAAGTCTGGCTAGGGGTTTTCTCAATCTTGGTTCTTCTTTCAAAAACTAGCTCTTAGATTCATTGATCTGTTCTACTTTTTTTTTAATTTTACATTGTTTATATGTGTTTTAACCTTTATTATATCTCTTGTTCTGCTGGCTTTGGGCTTTCTTTGCTGTTTTTTTTTCGTGGTTTTTGTTTTGTTTTGTTTTGTTTTAGTTTGGTTTTGGTTTTTAGTTCCTTTAGGTGTGAGGTTGTTTTTGTGTACCTGAGACCTATTTTGCTTTTTGAAATAGGGCTGGATTGCAATGTATTTTCCTCTTAGGACTGCCTTTGCTGCATCCCAAAGGATTAGGACTGTTTTGTTTTCATATTAATTTGCTCCCATATAATTTTAAATTTCTTCTTTAATTTCCCGGTTAATCTACTCATTCTTTAGTAAGATGCTCTTTAACCATCATGTATTTGGAGGCTTTCCAAATTTTTTCTTGTGGTGATTTTAAGTTTCATAACATTGTGATCCGAAAATATGCATGGTAGGATCTCAATCTTTTTATATTTGTTAAAGGCTGTTTTGTGACACAGTATGTGATCTATTTTGGAGAATGTTCCATGTGCACACATGAAGAATGTGTATTTGCTGCCTTTGGATGAAAAGTTCTAAAAATAACTGTTAAATCCATCTGGTCCAATGTGTCATTCAGAGCCATTTGTTTCCTTATTGATTTTCTGCCTAGATGTTCTGTCCATTACTGTAAGTGGAGTATTAAAGTCTCCAACAATCATGGTATTGTTATCATTTATTTATGTTTGTGATTAAGTTATTTATACGTTATTTATATATTTGTGTATCACCATGTTGGAGGCATAAACCTTTATAATTACATCCTTGTTTTGATGGATAGACCCCTTAATTATGATATAATGCCTTTCTTCATCTCTTGTTATAGGCTTTATTTTAAAATCTGTTTTGTCTGATATAAGTATAGCTATTCCAGCTTTCTTTGGACACCCAGTAGCATGATGGATTGTTCTCCATCCCCTCACTTTCAATCTTAAGATGTCCTTAGGTCTAAAATGAGTCACTTGTAGGCAGCATATAGATGGATCTTGTGGGGTTTTTTTTCTCTTTATCCATTCTGATACCCTGTGTCTTTTGATTGAGGCATTTAGTTCTTTTACATTCAGAGTGATTATTGAAAGATATGGATTTAGTATCATTGCATTATGTATTGACTTCATGATTATGGTGATATCTCTGGTCCTTTGTAGTTTTTGTGCTTTCCACTCACAGAGTCCTCCTTAGGATCTCCTGCAAGACTGATTTACTGGTCATGAACACCTTTAGTTTTTGTTCGTCTGGGAAATCCTTTATGTCTCCTTCTATTCTGAATGAGAGCCTTGTTGAATAAAGGAACCGTGGCTGCATATTTTCCGATTCCCCACATTGAATATTTCCTGCCACTGCCCTCTGGCCTGCCACATTTCAGTAGACAGGTCTGCTGCCAGCCTTATGTGTCTACCCTTGTAGGTTAAGGCCCATTTGTCTCTAGCTGTTTTCAGAATTCCCTCTTTATCTTTGTATTTTTCTAGTTTCACTATGTTATTTCATGCTGTTTTTATTGATTTTGAAGAGAATTCTTTGTGCCTCTTGGATTTGGATGTCTGCTTTCTTCTACATATTAGGGAAGTTCTCAGCTATTTGTTCAAATAAACTTTCTACCCCTTTCTTCTTCATCTTCGTCATCTTCTTCTTCTTCTGGACCTCCTATGATAAGAATATTTCATTTCATTGAATCACTTAGGTCTCTAATTCTCCCCTTGTGGTATAATAATGTCCTTTCTCTCTTTTTCTCAGCTTTATCATTTTCCATAATTTTAGCTTCTAGTTTACCTATTCTCTCATCTGCTTCTTCCATCCTACTGTAACTGCATCTGGTTTATTTTTAGTATCATTTACAGCATTTCTTAATTCATTGTGACTATGTGTTAGGTCCTTGATCTCTTCATTAATAGATTCACTGCTGTCTTCTATGCTTTTTTCAAACCCAACTATGAGTCTTATGACTATTATTGTAAATTTTTGTCACAGATATATTGTTTATACCTGTTTTGAACAATTCTCTGGCTATCATTTCTTCCTGGTATTTCTTTTGAGGAGAATTCTTCCCAGAGCTCCTTTTTAAAAAATGTTTATTTATTTTTGACAGTGAGAGAGAGAGACAGAGAGAAAGGAACAGAGCATCAGTGGGAGAAGGGCAGAGAGAGAGGAAGACACAGAGTCTAAAGCAGACTCCAGGCTCCGAGATGTCAACACAGAGCCCAGTGAAGAGCTTGAACCCAGGAAGTGTGAGATCATGACTTGAGCCACCCAGGAGCCCCTGAGCTTCTTTTGTAATTATTACAGAAGGGAGTGCTTAGCCTCATTCTGACATGGCTAAAATTGTCTCTCCTCTCCAAATTTGACTGTAGTCTGCGACACTCATGCCACATATGTATAAGATCTTAGTCATGGTCACTTTGCTAATCAATGATGTATGCAATGAGATATGTTTCCATTGCTGGTTCATTTAATTTTTTGTATAATCCACACATAGTGTGTGATTATAGGTAACAAAATGCTTACAGAAAAGAAACTTTGTTCCCATTATGAATGAATTTTTTGTATTTAGCAATAAGAAAGAATAAGGCAGAAATTTCTTTCCTAGTACTTGGTACAGTTGACCAACTTATCATCATCATTAACAGAGCAGGATTGTTGGATTGTTGTAAACCAAAACTGAACTCATAATCAGGGGTCTTCTTGATTTTCTTTAGTAGTGCTTAGAGCATAATTTATAACTTAAACTATGGTGTCCATTTTCTGATTCTTCATCCCATACATCTAGTGGAAGTGTTCCTTTGTAAGTTCACTGACTCTAACATTAGTGAATATTCACTGTGAAACTTCATGAGTATCTAGAGCTTTGCCCTGACATCACAGAATACTTTATTACTGGGTTATATACACTGGCTGCCAAATCAAACCTCAGGAAACCATCATGTCTTTAGATGATTGGACAAGTGGGCTCACAACCATGTAGGATATATAACATATTCTTTATATAAGTGTAATCCCAGTCATTTTTACATCAATCATTGCTCTTTCATTCCCTTCAGATCCTCAACAGTCCTAATATGTCTTTTCTGTAATTTCTTCTAATTAATCTCCCTTCAATTTTATTTAGTAATCCCAGGCTACCATGATATTTATGGAACCCTTAATAATGCCCAACTTCATCAATCTTGAATTTCTTAATAATCTCTACATTCTTGTTTTTATTATTTCTTTTATACTTAGACTTACACTTAAGTGTATTGGGGAATGAGTTTTACAACCATTACTCAAAGCAAAATACCATGATACTTTTTCTTTTTCTGCTAATCATCCTTCTCAACCCATCCACAGTCACTTGTGTTTAAACTTATCGAGGTTTAGTCGACATACATTAAGCTACTATACTTAACATATGCAATTGTTATGTTTTAGCATATACATTAAAAATAAATGAATAATTACCACATTTCAGATGAGATAATAGTAGAGGACTCATCAGTTGAGAGCATGAGTAATATTATAATATCCACAGGCTAAAAACGTATAATAAAAATATTAAAATGCTATTTTAAATATAAGAAGATGCATAGGATATAAAATATGCATGGCTCTGACAGTTTTCAATGGCTGAAAGCTTACAATGGGACATCCACATCCACATATATGTGCTTATATATCCATACATAAAGGCACACAGACATATATGTACCTATATTAAAGGATAGTATGATGGAATATAAACTGTTTTAAGAAAAAAACTTTAAAACACCATAATAATAAATAATAAAGCAATATTTGTCCAGAACAGCATTAAAAGGGTATATTTATATTGATTATTATGTGTAGGTAATATACTCGAGTAAGTTTGATCAAGAAATTCATTTGCCTATCCAATGATGAAAACTTACCTTCCTAATTCTTTTGCCGCAGACATATTGTCTCATCAAAACCACAAAGAACTATAAGTATTTGGCTTAGGGGCTTAGGTGGAACATGAAAGTACACAGAACATGAACAAAGGTGATACTTTTGATATAAAAGACAGGGAAGATTCCAGGCATTTCTTGGGTTCAAAAGGAAAAAGATACTAAG
Organism: Suricata suricatta; assembly: GCF_006229205.1. Taxonomy (NCBI): domain Eukaryota; kingdom Metazoa; phylum Chordata; class Mammalia; order Carnivora; family Herpestidae; genus Suricata; species Suricata suricatta. Next base: position 12,071,653 of record NC_043702.1, on the reverse strand, counting down.
TAACATAGAAAGGAAACCCTGCTGAGAAAAAGCAGAGGGGGTCCAGTATGATTTTTCAAATTAATGTTTATAATTCATCCATTATTATCTAAAAAGAGCACTTCTAATTTCTGATGTTTATGTTACTCAACTCTTACTACAATAGGAACTACATTTCCTTATAGCAGAGCTGAATTCTAGAATGTACTCACTTAAATGAGATCAGCAGTTTCTTACCCATTTCTGAAATCTATCCATCAAAATTATGGGACTATCACTTTCTATTGTTACTGATTCCTGGAAAAAATGTTCTTTTCATTAAAAAACAAACAGGAAAGGAAGTGTTATTTGAATCTTCCACAATATACATGTATGTATTTTAGCTCGTGGAGCTATTTTAGTATATCCTTATCTGTTTGCCAAAAAATATAAAATGCTTATTTGTTTTTATTGGCAGTTGAAAATAGTACTTTAAATGGCCCCAATGTGAACCATTTACAATGATTCACTTTAAGTAGCTATTCTGAGGTACATACTTTCATATTAGCATAATACAGGTTAGCACTTTGAGACAGAAGACACTACATATATTCTATGATAAGCAAATATTCAGCTTTGTGTGTAGTTTCTTTCTCTTCTTTTTCTCTCTCTTGAAAAGAAATGGATGAAGCTAAACTAGACAGATGCACATATGTAAGGTCTGAAACTTTGAGTCTGTCCATAAATCTCTATGGCCCATAATAATGTAACTTATGAAAGCTTAGTAGGAATAAATTCTCTTTATAGATCAAGGAGTCTTAATAGTTATATTTATCATATTGGTAATTATAGGTGTGAGTCTTTTTTAGCAATTGGATATATTTCAAAAATCTGAATACATTTTTAAGACACAAATTCTTTTCATATGTGAATCTAAGGTCCATTTTTTAAAAGAACACTCTTGCAGTTTCTTCCTTCCTTCCTTCCTTCCTTCCTTCCTTCCTTTCCTTCTTTTCCTTCATTATTTTTATTTGAGTATAATTGATACACAATGTTCCATTCCTTATTTTTTAAGTTTATTTATTTATCAAGAAAGAGAACACAAGTGGGGGAGGAAAAGAGAGAGAGAGATAGAGAGAGAGATAGAGAGAGAGGAGGGGGGAGGAAGAGAGGGAGAGAAATACTAAGCAGCTCTGCAATGTCAGTGCAGAGCCTGAGGCAGTCTCGAACTCACTAACTGTGAGATAATGTCCTGAGTGGAAATCAAGAGGCAGATGCTTAACGGCCTGAGCCACCCAGGGGCCCTGACACACAATGTTACATTCGTTCCAGGTGTGCAATATAGTGATTCCACAGCTCTGAGTTAGTCTATGCTCACCTCAAGTGTAGCTACCACTTGTCACCATACAATACTATAACAATATCATTGACTATATTCCCCTATATTGTACCTTTTATTCCCATGACTTATTCATCCATAAAGAAATACATCCCTCCAAAAAAAAGAAATACACCTAAATTTGTTGCTTTAAGAATCAATTCATAATTCCTTTAAAATCTCCAAGCTTTAAATAAGTGAAATTTTAATGTTTATTTATTTTTGAGAGAGAGAGAGAGAGAGAGAGAGAGAGAGAGAGAGAGAGAGTGCAAGGAGGGGAGGGGCAGAGGAGAGAGGGAGACACAGAATCCAAAACAAGTTCCAGACTCTGAGTTGTCAGCACAGAGCTTGAGTGGGACTGAGACTCACAAACTGTGAGATCATGACCTGAGCCAAAGTCGGATGCTAACCAACTGAGCCACCCAGGTGCCCCAAATAAGACATTTTATTTTATTATTTTATTTTATTTTTTAATGTTTATTCATTTTTTTGAAAGACGGAGACAGAGTGTGAGTGGGGGAGGGCCAGAGATAGAGACACGGAATCCAAAGCAGGCTCCAGGCTCTAAGCTGTCAGCATAAAGCCCGATGTGGGTCTTGAACTACAGAAACATGAGTTCATGAGCTGACTGAAGTTAGATGCTTAACTGACTGAGCCACCCAGGCACTGCAGAAAGTGAAATTTTAACTGAAAGAGGCACAGAATTTATATGGATTACAGACATCTCAGGGGTTTGTAAACAGATTTTTTTGTAATTTCAATATTGAATTTATTATTATTTTTTATTTAGACAGCCTATTAAGAGTTTGTCCCTTCATCAGAGCAAAATCACTCAATTTTCCCTTTTTGCCTTTGTCCCTGAACTTATCATCTTTCCTTAAATAGAGATTAGATGCTAAAATATCCAGTATGAGTCAAAATAATATGCGATTATGTCTTTGTCCTGAAGGATTCATAAGTGAAAGTCCTGTGAAGAGAAGCATAAACACTCTTCAGCGTCGTCTTGAACAGAAAACAAACTCCAAGATTTGTCTCCACGAGCAGCGGATCATCAAGGCTTTCTCTTCTTTACAAGGGGGCAGATATCCTTTAGTACTATTTCAATATCTAGTAAAATCAATGTAATGATTTCCTTTAGAGCTCCATTTTTTATTTTTTAAAGAAATAAACTTTTAATTTTAGATTAGTTTAAGACTAACAGGAAAATTGTGAAGATACAGAGGCCTTATACACCTGACTTTCAGTTCCCTCTATCAACGGTTTACAATATCACAGTACATGCATCACAACAAATTAACAAATATTAATAAATTAACTTTTATTAAAAATTTTTAATGTTTATTTATTTCTGAGAAAGAAAGAGACATATCCCAAGCAGGGGAGAGGCAGAAAGAGAGAGAGAAAGAGAGAGACGGAGCCACAAAATCCAAAGCAGGCTCTAGGCTCTGAGCTATCAGCACAGAGCCTGATGTGGGGCTCGAACTCACAAGCTGTGAGATCTTGACTTGAGCCATAATCAGATGCTTAATGACTAAGCCACCCAGATACTCCTACTATATTATATATTATATTAACTAAAATCTAGTTTATTAAAATTTCCTTAGTTTCTATTTAATGTCTTTTTCTGTTTCAAGATTCCATCTAGGATGCCACATTACTTATACTAGTCATGGTTCTTTTTTGGCTGCGACCATTTCTTATTTTAATGACCAAAGTCAAGGTCATGTATATTATTTCATAAGTATTTTTTCAGAAGTTTTATAGTTTTGCACTTTACACTTAGATCTAGATGTATTCAAATACATTTTTATGCAAGAACTCTGCCTATGGTTGCTTCATCACTTCCTCCTTCCACCTCCTTCTCCTCTTTACTTTTGTCAATGGATGTCCAAAATTTTCAGTACAGTTTGTTTAAAAGAGTATTCTTTCTCAATTAAATTGCCTATGACTTTCTGTCAAGATCATTTGACAGTATAAGTCTATTTCTGGGCTTGGGCTCTCTATTCTGTTCCATTGATCTATATTTCTATTTTATCACCTGTACTAAACTTCTTGAGGCAGCTTAATAGTCTTAAAAGAGTGGGAGAGAGAGGGAGGGAGAGAGAGAGAGAGAGAGAGAGAGAGAGAGAGAGAGAGAGAGAGAGAGAGAGAGAGAGAGAGAGAGAGAGAGAGAGAGAGAGAGGGAAGGGGAGGGAAGGGAAGGGAAGGGAAGGGAAGGGAAGGGAAGGGAAGGGAAGGGAAGGGAAGGGAAGGGAAGAGAAGAGAAGAGAAGAGAAGAGAAGAGAAGAGAAGAGAAGAGAAGAGAAGAGAAGAGGAGGACGGCAATTTCCATGATCTATATGGTGAGTAGGCAAGCTGGAACTTCCCCCAATGGTCTAGTTCCAATTTGAGTCTCAAGACTTGAGAATCGTTTGTAGATTTGGATACTAGCCCTTTATCTGATATGTCATTTGCAACTATCTTTTCCCATTCTGTTGTTTGCCTATTAGTTTTCTTGATTGTTTCCTTTGCAGTGCAGAAGCTTTTTATCTTGATGAGGTCCCAGTAGTTCATTTTTGCTTTCATTTCTCTTGCCTTTGGGGATGTGTCGAGTAGGAAATTGCTGCGGTTGAGGTCCAGGAGATTGTTTCCTGCTTTCTACCTGAGGGTTTTAATGGTTTCCTGTCACACATTCAGGTCCTTCAGCTATTTTGAGTTGATTTTTGTGTATGGTGTAAGAAAGTGGTCTAGTTTCATTCTTCTGCATGTTGCTGTCCAGTTCTCCCAGCACCACTTGCTAAAGAGGCAGTCTTTTTTCCATTGAATACTCTTTCCTGCTTTGTCAAAAATTAATTGGCCATACATATGTGGGCCCAGTTCTGGGTTCTCTATTCTATTCCATTGGTCTATGTGTCTGTTTTTGTGCCAATACCATACTGTCTTGATGATGACAGCTTTGTAGTAGAGACTTAAGTCTGGGATTGTGATGCCTCCCATTTTCATTCATAGGTCTAACAGGAGAACAGGAGAAAACTAATGGAGAACCAAGGGGAGGGGAAGAGGGAAAGAGAGTTGGGGAGAGAGAGGGATTCAAAACTTGAGAGACTACTGAATACTGAAAACGAACTGAGGGTTGAAGGGGAAGGGGGAGGGGGAAAAGAGGTGGTGGTGATGGAGGAGGGCACTTGTAGGGAAGAGCACTGGGTGTTGTATGGACACCAATTTGACAATAAACTATTAAAAATAATAAAAAAATAAAATAAAAGTTTTCTCCACCAAAAAAAAAAAAAAAAAAGACTTGAGAGTCAAAAAGCCAAAGATGTAGTTCCCATTTGAAACCTGGTAGGATCAAGACAGAGGAAGGACACATGTTTCAGGTCAAATCTGAAAGCAGGGAAAAGCCAGGGTTCCAATTTGAAAGCTATCAGGCAGGAAGAAGACATTCAGGGGAAGGTCAGCATTTTTCTTCTATTCAGGCTTTCAACTCCTTACATGAAGCACATTCACATCATAGAAGGAAATCTGTTTAACTTAGTCTACAGTTTAAATCTTACCCTAATCATAACACACAGAAGCAAGCAAAATAATGTTTGATCAAATATCTAGATCCTCTAGGGCTTAGTAAAGTTCACACATGAAATGACTTCCTTTGCTTCCTTCTCTTGTCTTGCTGTACTACCAGAACGTCTTAATACAATGATGAATACATGTGTGAGAGAGAATATCTTTGTTTTTCTTCCCCATCTTAGGGAGAAAGTGGCCAGTCATATCATTAAGTATGATGTCAACTATAGGCTTTTTGTAGATGTTCTTTATCATCTGAGAAAATTCTCCTCTATACCTAGTTTGCTAAGATGGTTTTTGTTGTTGTTGACTGTTGTGAATGAGTATTCGATTTTATGAAATCCTTTTTCTGCATCTACTAATATGATCATATCATTTTTATTTTTTAGCATGTTGCTGTGATGGATTACATGGATGAGTTTTTGAATGTTGAGACAGGCTTGCATACCTATACACCGCTTATTTGTGGCTTATAATCATTATTTTTGCTTTATATGTTAAAATTGTGTTGAGGATTTTGCGTCTTCATTCATCAGATATAATGGCTCTTAGTTTTCATTTCTTGTAATTTCTTTGATTATGATATTATAGATTTTTTCAGTCTTTACACTATGTATTTTGAACCTCTTTTGTTGAGCACATACACATTTAGGATTATACATCTTATTGGAGAAATGAGCCCTTTATTCATACGTTATGTATCTCTTTCTTCCTGATAATATTTCTTATCAGAAGTTTCCTTTATTTAAAGTTAACATAACAATTCCAGCTTTGTTTTCATTAGTTTTATCATGCTATATCTCTATTCTTTTTATACTTTTAACCAATCTGCACCTTTATAATTACAGTGGGTTTCTTATTGATAACATAGTTATATCTTGTTAATTAATTTTTGAGAATTTCTTAAATTTTAAAACAATTGGGGCATGTGGGTGGCTCAGTGGGTTGAGTTTCTAGCTTTGGCTCAAGTCCTGATCTCATGGTTCGTGAGTTCAAGCCCCATACAAGTTCACTGCTATCAGCACGGAGCCCACTTCAGATTCTCTGTCCCTCCTCTCTTTCTGCCGCTCCCCTAGTCCTGTTCTCTCAAAAATAAATAAAAGCATTAAAATATACATAAATAAATTTTAAAACGATTTAGCAACATTTAAACTAATACCATTTTTCACCTTCTAAAATAATACTTAATGAAAAGTAATTGTAGCCAAACATCAGATAAGAATTACTTTGGTTATTAGAATATATTTTAAGTGCTTAAAGACCCCTTTGATCTTTTATATTTCAAATTTATAGTGTCTGATGTCCATTTTAATTCCTCTCATAGTGTTTGATTTCTTATAATTAGTTTTTAATATGCTTCCAAGGATATTTAGGGGTAAAAATCAAAATTATAACTGCTTCTAGCTGACATCAAATTAAAATAATTTATTGAAATCCTTCTTCTGAGGCTATATTAGAAATGTAACTAGAACTACAGTGCATAATTTAATTAATTGTTTTCTACTGCAGATGACCAGATATCTTTATAACTGATCAGATATTAGTATAATTTAATGAGTATCAGCAACAGGTTTGTAATCAGGTAGGCAAAGTTTCAAATTCTTACTATGCCAAATATCAGGTATAGGCCTATGGGCACATTATGTAAACTCTTTGAATTGCAAATATCAGCTCAACTAATATAGGACTCAAAACATAACTAAACTTGGAGGAAAGTTGTTTCTTGACCATGCTTTACCGTTTATTAGATATGTACAGTAGGTTCAGTTACTTAATTTCACTGAGTCTATTTTCTCATATGTTAAATGGGATCTTATAATTTAGTCACAATGATTTTTTTTGAAAATTAAACAAATTTTATACAACATTTATTAATAAACTTTAAATTGGAAAGTGCCTAAAAGATGCGTAACACAACGTAGTTCCTAAATAAATCATAAAAAGTATTCTTAATTCTGGAATTACCAGGGCTAATATGTTTTTTGGGGGGTTTTCTCAGCCTTTTATATTTTTCTGTTTCTTTATTTAAATTTAAGTTTTCTCTCATTATATCTCTCTGGAAATCTTATTCTTTGACTTGCCATCAGCTAGGAAATGAAATGTATGTCCATTTTACACACATTTCATTTCCTAGCTCATGGCAAGTCAAAGAATAAGATTTATATATATGTATATAAGATTTATAAATATATATATGCACATACACACATGTAATGGAATATTAGTCATGAAATAAGATGAAATCTTGCCATTTTGGACAACATGGAAAGCCCTAGAGGGTGTTATGCTAAGTGAAATAAGTCAAAAAAGAAAAGACAAATATCATATGATTTTTCTTATATGTGGGATCAAAAATGGATAAATAAAACAAACAAACAAATAACAACAAAACAGAAATAGACTCATAGCTAGAGAGAGAAAATTGGTGGTTGCTCCAGGGAATGAGATTGGGGGATGGGTAAAAATAGGTGAAAGGGATTATGAGGTACAAATTCCCAGCTATTAGATAAATGTCATGGAGATGAAAAGTACAGCAGAAGGAATAGTTAATAATATTTTAACAACTTTGTGTAGTGACTGCACTTATCATGGTGAACATTTCATATTATATATAGTTGAATCACTATGTTGTACACCTGAAACTAATACAATATTGTATGTCAAGCATATTTTAGTAAAAAAAACTAAACATGTTATAAATTAGTAAAAAAAAAAAACAAAACCAAAAGACTCTTTGAATGAGGAACTGAAAAAGTCCAATGAAGTCAAATACACGGCCGATTACATGGGAATTGTGTGCCTCCTGCTAGATATGACCTGCTATTTGGAGACATGTAAAAAAACATTTCGCTTCTTGGCTATGTTCTACAAAAAGCTGTTTGTCACGCATCTGACTTTCCTGTCATTGAGCTATTGTAGTGAATGGTGAGATGGAAGTAAGCATTTGCAGTGGTGACAACAGCATGGAGATGTGACTGTCTCTGAGTCTATGTCAGATTTTCTATTTTTGTTTATTTTCATTTATTATGCTCTCCATCTTCAGATCTCAGGAAGCTGTATTTTTAAGTATTACATAGCACTTCCACTCTTGCTCATGAAGGAATTACTGGGAGGGTAATTGACCTTCCAAACTACGCAGATATAAAACTAAAGCAAACACAAGAAATGACAGGTTTCAGACATTATAAAAAATGTAGTGCACATATGTGGAGTGTAAGGAACCAAAGAAATGAATACATAGGAAGGGTCAAAAAAAAGAGAGAGGGAAGAAAACCATTAGAGACTTAACTATAGAGAAAAAATTGAAAGTGGATGGAGGGAGGTGTGGAGGGGATGGGCTCAATGGGGGATGGGCATTAAGAAGGGCACATAGTGTGATGAGCACTGGGTGTTACATGTGAGTGATGAATCAATAAATTCTATACATGGTGCCAACTATACCATTTTACCATATATCTTAACTAACTAGAATTTAAATAAGAACTTGAAATCCAAAAAAAAAAAGTGCTGCAGAATTGTGATAACTAAGAGAAGAAAACATGGATAAAAATAACCTGTAATTGTCTCAGTTTACAACCTGAAGACAGTGTCCACGCCACAATGCAGGGTGGGCTAACCAAACAGGCCCTGGTAGTCTTGATGTGCTTAGAAGACAGAGAACCAGAATTTTCAAGGGAAATCGTGGCTAGATTATATGAGGCAGAATACGTAAGAAAGAACTGCCCCCAGAAAAAGACCGAGCTCTGGCTCTTTGTCTAGGAAGTAATCTGTGCACATGTGAGAAGAAAACTGCTGCAGTCTAGGGAAAGAGAAGCTAAAGAAACGTGGCCCCCAAACTCTCCCCCAGCTCACACAGCCCTGGGAATATTCCATGTTCCTTCCAGACAACGTGGAAACTACTCAGAATATGTTGGGCATTAGGCAGAATGCTCAGAAGCATCCGAAAACAAAGTTTTCTCTAGGACTCTAATAAAAGCTAATCACCAAAGGATCAAACCGATTCATAGTTATTAAATGAAGCACCATAACAAAATCCAACAGCGTTTGAAAGAATAATTTAAAAAACCTTCAGCAATCAACAGCATAATTAAATGGGAAGCAAGAAGCAACATGGTCCACAGGTAGGGAAAATTCAGTAAAAAGCAACAGGTATTAAACTGACTCAGAATTACTAGATAAGGAGGTTTAAACATTATTAGAAATGTTATAAATATATATGAGAATATAAAGAAAAATGAATTTCATGAAGAGAAATGGAATAGATTTTAAAAAGATCCAAATGGAATACCTAAAGATGTATGGTATAATATCTGAAACTGAAAATACACTGGAGCGGCACCTGGATGGCTCAGTTGGTTAGGCAACCGACCTCAGCTCAGGTCATGATGTCACAATTTGTGGGTTTGAGCCCCAGGTCAAGCTCTGTCCTGACAGCTCAGAGCCTGGAGCCTGCTTCAGAATCTGTGACTCTCTCTCTTTCTCTGCCTCTCCCCTGCTTGTGCTCTGCCTCTTAATCTCAAATAAACATTTAAAAAATTTTTTTAAAGAAAGCACACTGGTTATGATTGACTGAAGGTTAAACAAGCATAATAAAAAAATCAGTGAACTTAAAAAATACAGAAATCAAAAGTTTTTGGATGAAGCAAAAGAAAGAAAAAGTACTTAAAAACAAACAGAGAAACAGCAATAGCAACAAAAGGAATAGAGCCTCAAAAATCTGAAGGGAAATATCAAGTGGTCAAAACATATGTAATTTATCTCCAACACAAGGATAAGAAGGATTTATCAGAAAGAAAGAAAGAAAGAAAGAAAGAAAGAAAGAAAGAAAGAAAGAAAGAGAGAAAGAGAGAGAGAGAGAGAGAAAGAGAGAAAGAAAGAAAGAGAAAGAAAGAAAGAAAGAGAAAGAAAGAAAGAAAACATAGTGACTGAAAGTTTTCCATTTTATGAAAATTTAAACCACCTGTGGTAACAATAAACTCAATAAACACCAAGCAAAATAAGCACAAAGAAAATTACAGTAAGGTCTTTAATAATTAAATTGTTAAAAACTAGTAACAAAGAGAAAAATCTTAAAAGCTGTCTGAAAAATAGGACACATGATAGTAAGAAAAAAGAGTTAAGAATAATGGTTGATCTCCCATTGGAAATTACAGAGGCTAGGAAAAATTAACAGAGTTTATAAAGGACATTAAAAAACTATTAACCAGAATCTATACTAGAAAAATATATATTCTAAAAATAAAGGAGAAAAATTATCACAGAACACAAACAGCTGAGATAACTCATCACCAGCAGATATGTAGTACAGGAAATATTTAAGATTCCCTAGGTTCTTTAGATCTACAAAAGTATAAAGAATGGCAGTAATGACATGGGTAAAAATAACAAGCTTTTATTTCAGATTTTTTAATTGAAAATGCTTTTGAGAAAAATATGATGAGGTCATAATAGCCAATTTGGGGTAATGAATATATCCGTGTTATATTTTTCTTTGTGCTCATTGTAGTTTTATTATTTTTAAATTATTTATTATTTTTTCATTTGAATATGGTTGACACATAATGTTACATTTGTTTTAGGTGTGTAACATAGTGATTCAACGTTTCTGTACATTATGCTGTGCTCCACCACAACTGTAGCTGAATACCATCTGTCACCGTATCACACTGCTACAATATCATTGACTATACTCTCTGTACTGTGGCTTTTATTCCCTGTGGCTTATTTATTCCATAACTCGAAGCCTCCCATTCCCTTTCACCCATTTTGCCCATCCCTCTGACTTCTCTTCCTTCTGGCAACCATCAGTTTATTCTCTTTATCTATAGGTCTGATTCAGCTTTTTTTTTTTTTTGCTTATTCATTGTTTTGTTTTGTTTTTAGACTGCACAGTTGAATGAAATAATGTATTTGTCTTTTTAAATTTGACCTATTTCTCTTAGCATAGTACCTTGTAGATCCATTCACTTTTCCTTTTCATTATTTTCATCTCTTGAGTACATAATTGTTTAAAGCAAATATAATAGAAATGTGCTATGCATTGTATAACATGTTGACAGGAAGGAAAAATGGAATATATTGTCATAAGGTGATATACATTAGGTGACATTCTATTATTTAAGTAAAAAACTTGTAACTTAAACCTAGATGGTAAATCTAGAGCAACTACCAAAAAATAAAATAGATAAGTCCTGATGATAAAGCTAGAGCACAGATAAAATCACAGATAATCAATTCATATAAAAGTCAGAGATAGAGGGAAGAATAACAAGGAATGGATGGAACAAATAGAAAATATAGATATCATATTGGTAACTACAATAAGTGTAAATAGTTTAAGTGCTCCAATGAAAAGGTAGAGGTTGTTCACATTGGATAAAGTAGAGAGAGCACTCAAGGAAAAACAAAGGGCAAATATGACCCCCAAAAAAATGAATTTAAAGAGAAGTTTAGAAAATAAATACCAAGTTTATAAGTATTCCTATTTGGAAATCAGAAATGGTTTTCAAGGAACCTTTATTTCTGTTAGATTCTTTTGGTTTTTGGATGTTTATATTTAGTAATGGGTTTTTTAGAGGAGGAAGGAATTATCAAAATATCTACTTGACACAGGTGTTCATTAAATTATTCTTAATAGTTAAATACCCAAAAAAGGCAACTTTAAGGTGGGTAGTTAGTCAGTAGTATCACAATGTATTTTTAAACATAAAATGCTTTAGCATCTGACATTTAGAATCCAAAATTTATTTTTTCAAAATTATGTTTCCTCCTTTTTCACTTTCAGAATAAAACCAATGACAGCTCCATTCCAGAAATTGGTCACAGTGAGATTCAAAACCATTGCTTACTTGAACAGGCTATTTGGAAAAGGACCCTCTATATTATACAAGGCAATAAACTTCTTTCTTTCTATAGCTGTTTTGGCTATTGCTTGAGAAATCTCACAAAGATTTCTCATAATAATTAGATCTTATTTTGATCTTGGTAATGTTAACCTCCATCTGTGGTTGGTTAATACTGTGTGTTAGTATCACCATCATGTAAGTAATATAATTTCGTAAAAAAGAGAAAAAAATTGTACAAGCAAACAATGAGAGTATTTTAAGAATTTGAACCAAAGATTATAAATGTGTGTAGATAATAAAAATCACACCTTTATAGCAAATGAATTTTACTTACAGGCAGAGCTATTTAATGATAAAATTTTAGTCATTTGTGCTTATCATGAAATTAGTAATAATGAGAAATTTTAATTTAATCCAGAAAGTAATCAGAAACAGAACGCAAACAAATGCAGCAAGTGACTGGGCTCTCTTTGGTAATTTAAGGTCCTGGAATTCACTTAAACTAAAATAAATTGTTAGAAGTGTCCTCTTGGGTCTCCATTAGAGCTTTATGGCAGATTTAAGGACTTGGAATAGCCTCACTCCAGACCCAGGAGACCTGAGTGTCTCTTTGATCAATTATTGTACTTCCATTAAAAATTTTAACTTCACTGTGGGGCATCTTGATCACTCTACATCTTGCTACAGCTGTCAGATCATCTAAGTCTTTTACTCTTGACGTTTATCACTCCTCTCTGCTAATGAATCCAATGTTTAAGGGGTCCATCGTGGAACTGATACAAATGTACCCTGCTGAACTAGGAATTGACTTTGCCTAGTAGTGAAAGACTTTTTATCATAAAACAAACTAGGGAAATTCATGGGCAATCCTCTCAACAATTTGGCTGATAGAGCAACATCAATAGTAGCTTTCATCTCTCAGCCACGTCACAACTTTCTATAGTAATAGGGATGCTTACTATATGCTGTAATAGTATATTGTGTATAGTGACTTTGTAGTCTTTCTTTGTATTTCTATTTTGAGGTGAATGGTCTGCTTGGAAAATGACTAATGACCCAAAAAAATGTATATGACTAATGACCAAAAAATGTATAATGACATGAAAATGACTAATGACCCCCCCCCCCCAAAATTTAACTGTAGGTGGCAAAGATCTGTTCTTTGAGTATTTCCTGGACCAATTATTAGGAAGTCACATCATGCTATGAAATGAAAGCTTACTCCTTCTCTGCATTAATTCTATATAATTAGAAATTTTTAAAGTATTTTGATCTCCTGAAATCTGATATATATATGTAGTATTACTATACTTTTACTATATATGAAAGTATACTTTTATTATATATATACATACATATTATATATGTAGTATTACTTTAATAGTAGTACATTAGTGACTTTTAAATGAAACTTTTATTGTTACTTTGTGTATTAACCTTTATTTCTAACTTCTAGTTCTTTGGGGTTCTTTTTTATTTTTAGGAGCATTTTATATAGGATTTAATATTCAATTCTTGAAACAACTTTGGATTCCTGTCAATTTTTATTCATGTGCTCAAGAGTCAGGTTACTGAAGTATACTTTAATATATCAAGATCAGGCTAATATCTTTGTCTAGTAAGTTGGCAACATACTAACATCTCATTCTTGGAGAAAAATGTTATGAATCAACCAGTGTGCAGTTAGTTGGCATAGATTTGGTCAGTCAGTCACAGGAGTAAAATTTTGCATATACTTGCATTCCAGTTTTTTATAACATCAAATCTACTCAATAGACAGTTATAATAATAAAAATGTTACATAGTTGAGGTTGATGGTAGTGGTAAGAGTTTAGATATTCATAATATTCTAAGGGTAAAATCAAAAGAAGCAAAAGGTAGGTTTTTAACTCTAACTAACTACCGTTACAAATTACTAAAAAAACTGAATAATGCTTGAAGAATTATTCAACTTGATGTACAAGCATCATCATATTTTTAACAAAAATTTAGCATTTGAATTCATAACAATTTGTTCTTCTGTATATCTTGAGGTTGATTTATTTGGGTTATTAAATGTTCATTTAATTTAAACAATTTGTGAAGCCTTTTAACTGATATTGCATTAAAAATTAACAAAAGTGGGGCACTTGGGTGGCTCGTGGCTAAGCGTCTGACTTTGGCTTTGGTTATGATCTTGTAGTTTGTGATTTGGAGCCCCATGTTGGGCTCTGTGTTGACAGCTTGGAGCCTAAAGCCTGCTTTGGATTGTGTGTGTGTGTGTGTGTGTGTGTGTGTGTGTGTGTGTGTGTGTGTCCCTCTCCTCCACCCCCTATCTCTAAAAAACAAACATTAGGGGAACCTGGGTGGCTCAGTTGGTTAAGCATCTGGCTTCGGCTCAAGTCATGATCTCACGGTTCGTGGGTTTGAGCCCTCTGTCAGGCTCTGTGCTGACAGCTAGCTCAGAGCCTGGAGCCTGCTTCAGATTCTGTGTCTCCCTCTCTCTCTGGCCCTCCTCTGCTCATGCTGTCTCTCTCTGTCTCTCAAAAATAAATTAAAAACATAAAAAAACTCATAGGTCTAGCAGGAAAACAAGAGAGACCTAATGGAGAACCAGGGGGAGTGGAGGAGGGAGAGAGAGTTGGGGAGAGAGAGGGATGCAAATCCTGAGAGACTATTGAATGCTGAGAATGAACTGAGGGTTGAGGGGGAAGGGGGAGGGGGGAAAAGAGGTGGTGGTGATGGTGGAGGGCACTTAAGGGGAAGAGCACTGGGTGTTGTATGGAAAACAATTTGACAATAAAATATTATGGAGAAAAAAAAAACTTAAGAAAAAACCCAAACATTAAACATTTTTTTAAAAAAATTAACAAAAGACTAATTGTTTATACAGAACCCTTAATCTTTCCTAAGTTAATATTATCTCAAGTTAGGCCAAAATCTTACCAAAAAAGTTATATTTTGTAGGTGTATTCTGTAATCAAAAGATGAAGTTAATATGAAGAGACAACAGATGAAATGGCTCTGAATCTTCTTTCTTTGAGAAAGGAAGTTCATTGTTATATTACTCAAAATGGATGGGAGGGGTGCCTGAGCGCCTCAGGTGGTTAAGTGTCTGACTCTATTTTGGTTCGGATCATGATCTCACAGTTTCATGAGTTGGAGCCCTGCATGAGGATCTGCACACTAATGGAGGCTGCTTAGGATTCTCCTCTCTACCCCTCCCGTGCTCTTGCTCTCTTTATCCCCCTCAAACTAAATAAATACATTTGAAAGAAAATGAATGGGAGACATAGAAGGATAAGCCTATGCCTCAAAGACAGTGTCATCATAAGCAAAATTTTGTAGTTGAGATGAAGGAGTATGTGTTTGTATGTGTTAATGTTTTTAAGTTACTAATTTAAAATGTTTATACTGATACACATTTATATAAAATGTCTTGGTACTTATTTTCCAAAATTCCATTTAAATTCATTTTGTTGGCCATATTTGCTTATTGTTCTTCCTTGTGTGCTCTGTCTCATGTTCACACAGAGAAATAATTTTTTTATGTTTATTTATTATTGAGACAGAGAGAAACAGAGCATGAGTAGGGGAGGAGCAGAGATAGAAGGAGACACAGAATCTGAAGCAGGCTCCAGGCTCTGAGCTGTCAGCACAGAGCCTGACACGGAGCTCGAATCCACAAACATTGAGATCATGACCTGAGCCAAAGTCAGACTCTCAACAAACTGAGCCACCCAGGCGCCCCATACAAAGAAATAAAGGGTTGAATGTTTAAATATGTATGGGTTGCTTAGGGTGACCATCATAAAATACACCCAAGAAATTCATTCTCTCATAGTTATGGAAGTTAAAAGTCCTAAATCCAAATGTTGGCAGGGTTGTTTCCTTTTGAAAGTTATGAAAGAACATTTGTTCCATGCATCTCTCCCATCTTATGGTGACTACTGGCAATCCTGGGTTTGGTTGGTTTGTAGACACATCACTCCAACCTCAGCGTCTGCCTTCATGTAACATTCTTCCTTGTGTGTCTGTGTCTCTTCACCTCTTCTTATAAGGAAATCAGCCATATTGGATTCAGGGCTCACCCTAATCCAGTATGATGTCATCTTAACATGATTACATTGAAGACCCTATTTTCAAATAATATCATGTATAAAAGTACTGGGGGTTAGGATTTCAATATATCTTTTTGTGGCACACAATTCAATGCACAATACATGTTTACAGAATATGTATACATTCACACAGATGTAGTTTCTGCATCTTCCTTTCTTCACATAGTAATACTTCATGGAAATCTCTCAAAGGCAATTCTTATTTCTAATACATTTTTAACATCCAAGTAATATTCTAAAGTATGAGAGCTGGATAATTTATTCACCTTTCACAAATGCTAGGCATTCACTTTTTTTTCCAGGTTCTTGTCACTGTAAACCAAGCTTTCATTAAGTACTTTAGTACCTACTGGTTTTATCAGTTGGTTTTTCTATATCTGCATAATAGATCCCTATGTTTAGGGTCAAAACAATGTTGTTTTTAAACCTCTTAATGTTACCAAAATGGTCCCTAAAAGCTATAATTTATCTTTTCCCCACAGTAAATAAACATATTCCTTTCTTTGCATTTGTATTGCAATATGTATTGAAATGTAAACTTTATTTTTTAGTATGGTGGATATAAAATGATATCTTACTGCTTTGATTTCCATTCCTTTGTTTGTGAGTTTGACTATATTTCACACTTTTTGTGGGCATTGGACTTGTTTTTGATTGTGGTTTATGTCTTTTCTCTATCAATTCACATGAAGGTTTTGGATAGTAAACATGATTTAACCTTTAGTAGCATCTGTGTTTTAAAGGTCTTTCTCAAAGTCTATCATTTGCTAATTGACTTGCCAAAGAAGATTTTATAATTTTATATAGTCAGATATAAACTATTTTTCCTTTTACAGGCTCTGGGTTGACAATTCTGGTTGAGATACTTTCCC
>NC_043702.1:11935972-12054857 GCF_006229205.1 Suricata suricatta | reverse complement strand
AATTCATATATTTTTTACTTGTTTAGCTCCATGTATCTAGTGAGAAAAATTATGCTTGCTGGCTTACTATACCCCTTATCTATAGTGGGTTAAATGAGGATAGATAAGAGCTTCTTTGGTATGTTACAAGACCATCAAAATCAGGCCCCAAATTTCTTTTCTTCTCCTGAAACATAATTTTTACTTTTCCATTTATCTTATGATCCTATAGAAATAGTGTGTAGACTGATTTTTAAAGATGTAAAGGATAAAGTGAGAGCAAGAAACAAAGAGGAGAAAAAGAAAGTAAAAATATGAGAATGATAAATTGAATATTTTTAGGCATACTGAGAAGAATATCTGGATCTGGAAATCAGGACCCCTTTTTATGCCCAAGAGTAGAGATCAGAAGACTAAATTTAAATAGGTAAATTGGTTAACAACTAAAGAGTAGAAAAGAGGTAATGGGGGTAATGGAGGTAGAGAGAGAGCCCAAGAGGGGAAGGGGCAGAGAGAGAGAGGGAGACCAATGTAGAGGTAATGTAGGCAACATCACATTTTGGGTGATGTGAGAACACTGACAGGCTAACACAATGAGCATGAATCTGGACCAGATGACTGTGTAGGAAGTCAGGAGGCTATGTTGTCATCATACTTCAACACCAGGCTTCAGGCAGGAGCAGTCATGGTCATTAGAATCTATATCTATGCGTGTATCTATATCTAAATCTGTATTCATACCTCTCTCTCTCCATATCGATACCATATCCTTATCTGTATGTGTAAACATATCGGTATCTCTCTATGTCCATATATGTATCCATATCCATATATATATATATATATATATATATATATATATATATCTCCATATCCATGTCTATATCTGTATCCATAACTCTATTTGTCTATATCATCTATATCTATATCTATATCTGTATCCATGTCTGTATCTATCTATATCTATATCTGTGTCTATCTATATCTGTATCTGTATCTTTATTCATATTGGTATCTGTATCCATATCTACATGTATATCTATGTATCTAAGCTGCCCCCCAATATTATAGTTTACATGAACTGATATAGCTAGCATTCTTTTGAGTAGAGTTAAATTATTAGAACTCATAGAAAGTAAATCTACTTTTTTCCTTTTTGTTTACTTAAATTTATGTATATTTGTTTATTTATTTATTTTGAGAGAGAGTGAGAGAGCAAGTGGGGGAGCAGAGAAAGAAGGAGACACAGAAAGCAAAGCAAACTTCAAGCTCTGAGCTGCCAGCACAGAGCCCAATGCAGGGCTTGAACTCACAAACTGTGAGATCATGACTAGAGCCGAAGTCTGGCATTTAACCGACTGAGCCACTCAGGTGCCTCAATTTTATTTTATTTTTGCGAAAGGGAGAGAGCAAGTGAGTGCACACAGGGTGGATGGGCAGAGAGAGAGGGAGACAGAGGATCTGAAGTGGGCTCTGTGTTGAAAGCAGAAAACCAGATGTGGGGCTTGAGCTCAAAAAATGTGAGATCATGGCCTGAGGTGCAGTTGGACACTTAACCAACTGAGTCACACCAGCACCATTTTTTCCCCTTTTTAATGTCACTTTTCATTTACTGAATTACCATTTATTGTGTTGTGCAGTTGACCAGACAGCCAGGAGTAAAGCAGTGAGCACACAGATTAGATGTATACCCTATGAAGTTTTCAGTGAGGTAGGGAATGTAGACTTAAAATTATTTTTTACATGAAATAAGTGCTAAGGAAGAGAAATTAGAAGGTGTCTACTGATTAATAACTGGAAACTTTATTTGTTCTGGGTAAGTAGGAAGCTAGCGGCGGGTTGGAGGGCCTCATGTTGGAAGTGTGACAGGTTGTGTGACAGACTTGAAAGGGAAAAGACACAAGAGCTTCTGAAGAGCAGAGAGAGCAGCTAGCTTAGAGGTCTGAGGAATAGAGATTGTGGCATCTTTACAGAATAGAAGTGTCACATTATTGGTGAAATGGGCAAGGGTAAAGGTGATCAGGATGATTCTTAAAAGAGGGGTGAGCATCTTCTAAGGCTGCAAACTGCTAACTTTGTGACCCTTGACTTGTTAGGACCTGGGGGAAGTTTTGCATCTTCTCTGAACAATTCATATTACCATATGTAAATATGTTCTGAAGAGAGAGCAGGTGCATGAAGGTATCAAAAGTGTCACCTACTATATAAATAAATTATCATGTTTCATTGTAAAAATAGAGAGGGGGGAGGAGCCGGATCATCATCAGGCACCTTAAAGCTGTACATTTTATTATAAACAGGTTGCACACAGGAGCCCCACTTACACTTAAGAAAGGTTCTCCCTGGAAGCAAAGTGCAAAACGGATAAGAGGGAGTCAGAATGAAGGCAGTGGCCCAGGCTGAGGGACACAGTGGTGTGAGCTGGTCTGTGATGGTGAGTATGGGGAGAAGTGCAAGAATTCTAAAGGTATTTAAGAGGTAGAATAAAAGATGAACAGGTAGACTCCTGAGTAAGAAAAATGGAGGACATGGGGAGAATCCTGGCTGACTATTCAGGTAGAGGATATCATTTCTTAATATAAGAAATAATGGAGGACTGTCATTTCTGGAATAAAGGTCTCCCCCTGCCTATCAAGCCTTCCAACATCCAAGCCTCAGTAAACATCCTATCTCTGTATGTTGGTTTGCTAGGGCTACCATAACAGAATACCACAGACTGGATAGGCCTAAATGATATAAATTGATTTTCTCACAGTTTGGGAAGCTGAAACCCCAAAATCAGCCTGTTGGATAGTTTCTCCTGAGGCCTCTCTCCTTGGTGTGCAGATAGCTTCCTTCTTGCTGAGTCCTCACATGACCTTTCCTCTGTGTACAACACATTCCTCATATCTCTGTCTTCTTATGAGGAAACCAATTCTATTGGAATAGGACCTCAATCTCATGCCCTCATTTAATTGTATTTACCTCTTTAAAGGCCCTTCTTCCAAATAGTCATATTGTGGAGTTAGAGCTTCAACATATGAATCTGGGAGTGGGGAACACAATTTAATTCACAGACTCTCCCATGATGCACTAGATTCTTTCTTCTGTAGACTTTACTACATGTAAAGCCCAAACTGGTATTACTTATGTTGAAAATAAATGTCTAAATATTTTATAGCATTTTTCCCTGTAAGTTATTAGAAACTTTGTGTTATAAGACTCTCTCTGTCTCTGTTGCATAGAACAAGGAAGGCAAAGCCCATAACTATTCAAAAACAGGGGAACTGGGGAGGCTCAGTCGTTAAGTGTCCAACTCTTGGTTTCGGCTCAGCTCATGGACTCACGGTTTTGTGGGTTCAAGCTCTACATTGGGCTCTGTGCTGACAGGATGGAGCCTGCTTAGGATCCTCTTGCCCTATCTCTCTGTCCCTATGGTGCTCACAAGTGTGCACACACTTCCTCAAAATAAATAAATAAACTTAAAAAATCATTAAGAAAGTATGTCTGAGACATGGATTTAACTCCCGCAGGTAAAACTGTGACTCTCCTTTTACCTGACTATAAAAACATTAACATTCTATGAGAATTAATAGTTCATTACTGGCTTATCCATTCATTCAGTCAACAAATCTTCATTAAGTATTTACCAACAAGTCACTATATGTTAAGACACAGTCCATTTACAAAACAGATAATACTCAGCACATAAGAAATTAGAAAGACATTGAAAACAGGACATATGATGTTGCCACAGTGTGTGCTCCCATACATGTACTAACTTTCAGGGAAATGTATTTGTTTTAATGTAAGGGAAAGAAACATAAACCAGTTAACTTTTAAAGACAAATAAGTGGGGCACCTGGGTGGCTCAGTTAGCTAAACGTCCCGCTTTGGCTCAGGTCATGATCTCAAGGTTCGTGGGTTTGAACCCCGTATCGGGCTCTGTGCTGACACCTAGCTCAGAGCCTGGAGCCTGTTTCAGATTCTGTGTCTCCCTGTCTCTCTGACCCTCCCCTGCTTGTGCTGTCTCTCAAAAATAAGTAAGTCAATATAATTATAATGACATTTTAATTTTATTTATTTTTTTATTTTTAGAGAGAGAGTGCAAAAGGGGAGAGGGGAAGAGGGAGAGAGAAAGAGAGAATCCTAAGCAGGTTCCATGCTCAGCATGGAGTCCAACATGGTGCTCAGTGACCTGACCCTGAGATCATGACCTGAGCTGAAATGAAGCATTGGTTATTTAACCAACTGAGCCCCCCAGGCATCCCCATAATGAATTTTTTTTTAATTTAAAAAATATTTTTTATTTATTTTGAGAGACAGAGTGAGACAACGTGATCAGGGGAGGGTCAGATAGAGAAGGAGACTCAGAATCCAAAGACAGTCTCGACTCTGAGCTATGTGTCAGCACAGAGCCAGACATGAGGTTCAAACCCATGAATGGTGAGATCACGACCTGAGCCGAAGTTGGATGCTTAACCAACTGGGCCACCCAGGTGCCCCCTTATAATGAAATTTAAAAAAAGGAATTCTTTTGTATCTTTAAATAGTATATGAAAAAGTTGATGAAAGCAATATTTGTAAATAATGAATCTGAGTGGATGGCAGAAAAGTTTAATTATGTCCATTGGTTAATGTCTACAAACTTACATTTCTTAATATCTGATGTTTACTGGATACTGTATTACTTCAGCCTATCAATCATAATTTAACATGTCCAAAAAGAATAAACCACATTTTGAGCATTTTGCTCTTCTTGTTTTTGCTATATGTATTTAGTCTTAGAAACCTTATATATTTTCATGGCACTCAAAACTGATTTAATCAGGTCATGTTCTAAGGCAGTAATTCTGAAACTATCTAAGGAAAAGGTCACTTTGTTTTGTCATTAAAATTCCAAATTTTTTGCCAAGCAATATATTTTTTTAAAAAATACAATGAAAATGTGATGTACCTAGAAAGGAAATTTAAGAAGATATGCAAATGACAAGTTATTTGGGATTGTTTGTGGTTCTATAGTTATATGAAAAGTGTTCAACATCAAGGATCATTAGGGAAATGCAAATAAAAACCACAATGAAATATCACTTCACACCTATTAGAATGTCTATCATCAAAAACAAAGAGACAATAAGTGTTGGCAAAGATGTGGGGAAAAGGAAATCCCTGAACACTGTTGGTGGAAATGTAAATTGGTACAGGCATAATGGAAAAAACTTTATGGAGGTTCCTCATAAAATGAAAAATAAAACTACCATATGATCCAGCAATTGCAGTTCTAGATATATATCCAGATGAAATAAAAAGAGGTTTTCAAAGAGATATCTGTACAACCTTGTTCATTGCCACATTATTCACAGTACCCAAGATAAAGGAACAATTGAAGTGTCAGTCAACAGATGAACAGATAAAGAAAATGTGCTGTATGCATTATTTGCCTTAAAAATTAAATCCTGAATTCTGTGACAAGATGGATGAACCTGAAGGGTGTCACGCTGGGTGAAATAAGTTAGACAAGAATGATCACATGATCTCAGTTATATGTTTTATATTCTTATAAAAGAAAAAGAAGAAAAACCAAAAAAAAAAAAAAAAACCTCAGTAACAGAGTATGAGGGGTTACCAGAGGCAGAAGAGGTGGAGAAAATAGGAAATGGTGATCAAAGTATATGAATTTTCCATTATAAGATCAATAATTTCTGAGACTCTGAAGTATAGCCTGGTGAATGTAATTAATTGTAATGTATGGTAACTTGAAATCTGATAAGAGAGTGGATGTCGAGTGTTGTTGCCACACTAACACAAACACACACACATAACTGCACACACAAGTGGTAATCATGAGACAATGGACACATCATAAATATATTTTCATATATCTGTCATACCTCAATAAAGTTGGAAAAAAGAATATATCCTCATTATTTCTTGTTTCCACAGGTATTTATTTAGTGTCTACACTGGGTGTTATTGTTATTATCTGACACTGGGTCAGAACCAAGTGCTGTGTTTCTCAAACTGTAACCAGTGGAGTCCTTTTTCCTAAAATCTTTTGTAGACTTATGCTTTTGTAAAATAGCAGAATATATGAATATATGCTGAATATATGCTTAATTTTTGCACCATTATCATTTCATTATTAAGGTTTGTAAATACTGGTGCTCAATTTCTATACTTTGGTTGCAGATCAGTAATTATAAGTTTATGGAAATTCAAAGACTCCATCCACACAGAATGGCAACACTGCTGAGCAAGACATAAACCAGTAATACAAATGTTCTGAATTTCATTTCAGTACAGAATCCATCAAGTAAATAAATAATTAAAGTAAAATATAACCTCAATACCATGATACATTATGGACCTCTTAAATATGTAAGAGAGATGAGTCTCTATTGTACTGTCAGAAGCCAATTGAACTGTATGGAAAATCTCCTAAGCTCAAGTCCAGAATTGGTGATAATGGTTTTCTTCCAAGGATGGAGACTAAATGAAATGGAGAAGGTGGATGGGGAATTAATATTGGTAACAGTTCTTTTCACTTTTAACCTTTTATACCCTTTAGGTTTTTTTTTTAAATTCTGTGCATCTATCATTTACTCAAGTTGGTTCATTAATCTTAAAACTAGAATTTTGGGGGTGTCTGGGTGGTTCAGTCAGTCCAACTCTTGATTTTGGCTCAACTCATGACCTCATGGTTATGAGACTGAGCCCTGTGTCAGGGTCTGTGTTGGTAGTGTGGAGCCTCTTTGAGATCCTCTGTCTCCCTCTATCTGTGTTCCTCCCCTGCACTCTCTCTCTCCTCCTCAAAAATAAATTTAAAGACACACTGAAAAATAAAACTAGAATTTAATAAAATAATGGAGTTATAAAGGTCTATATTGCTTTTAGTAAAATATAGGCTTCAAACTTCTTTTAAAATATTGATAATTTTAATGATGAGTCTTACTATTGCATTTAATAACTCCCCTGTTCCTGTGTGTGCACCTAACCTGCTGTGTCTACACACATACAAATGCACACACAATATATATGATATATGATAATTATTCTTACAGTTGTTCTGCCATTGATTTTATTTATTTAGGTTAAAAGAAAGTGGTTTTCATTAAATCTTTTAAGCGCTTGTAAATTTTTTTCTTAATTCCTTTGGGGGAAAATACATGCATCCAAATAAAGGATCAAAGGACTCCAGTGTGGTGAGATATGAGCATGGCTGTTTCTTTTGTTTCAGTTTGATAGCCCCGTCGTATGTGTGCCACATGAGAAGGTCAACTATACATGGCCAGGGACGACAGCCTTTCAAAGGGAAATCCAAATGCTTATTAATCAACTTTTCCTGTTATGAATATTTTCAGACATGTGAGTGTATTTTTCCTGAATGCTACAGTCTGAGAAGCCAAATAACATGAACAATAAAGAAACTATAAAAAGATTGTCGGTGTCATCCTTTAGAATTGTTACCATGAAGATTCACAAAGGTTAGCCCAGCCCAGTCATATGTTGATGCCATTTCTGGACCCTTTGAAAGTAGATAAAAATCATAAGACTATTGACACAAATGAAGGCACTAATCATGATTGCAGTTCTTCACCATTCCTTGGTAACTAATTAATGGATTCACTCAACAAATAATCTTGGACCTGGACTTCTATCTGCAAGACATGATGATGATCCATGGTGCTGCTCAGGGAGAGGAAAATCACACAGATCATTAAGATTGGACTTTTTCCTATAAGTATTGATAGTTTAGGATTAGAGAGATACCAGGTGAATAAGAATTAATAACATAAGATAGAATGTATTATGAACCATAGTAGATATAACAAGAAATCTAAGAAAAATATGGAGTCTGGAAATCTCACCTGAGTTTCGGGCTTCAGCGTGAGTTTTGCTAAGAAGTTCATCCAAACAGCAAGATTGAACTGTCAAGGAAATGTGCCCAGCTCCATCTTCTTCAGAGATGTTGGGAATATATTGCGTTAAGTTCTTTTCACAAAGTGTCAACACCAGGTCCTTGATGGGAATAGGTTGTCCTCAATTAGGATGCCATCATAAAATCATCTTAACACAATTTCAAGGTTATTAGGTGCCAAGTAGTCTTGTCCAATTACAGGTGGTTTTTTTTTTTTTTTGGGGGGGGGTGAGTCAGTTTACATCCTCAAAGGTGAGCTCTCTTGTGTTATCTGAGCCCATAAGTCTATGGTCTGAAACTTCCACTGTATGCCATCTTTTCAGAATTGGGAGTAAAATCTCTTAATAAGGTCTTCTTTTGTTTGTAATTGTTGATTGTTTTACAAAAGCTTGACAAAATGAGGTTTGGAATTAAGACATACTTTGGTTCATACCTTCTGAATTTACTAGCTGTGTGAGTTGGATAACTTATTTATAACTCATCTACACTATTGATCGTTCACTTATAAATGAACACTAGGTAACATATGATAAGTATATCCCTAGCACAGAGTAAGCATCTAGTAATGTTTACCCACTAGTATTATAATAGCATCATTGTTATTTAGCTGCCAAGCATTATTCCTCCATATTTAAGGCTGGGTATATAATTCCCTTTGCCTAGACATATTTCCAATGATTTTCCACTTCTCCAGGTCCTCTGCCTTTTTACAATCCTTTTTAAATCCAATCTTATAATTCCTTCAAAGCATAGTTCTGGCCCTCAAATTAATATAGCAAATGCAATTTCATGTTTGTTCATCTTGTGAGAGATTTAGTAAATGGCTAAAAATGGGGGGGCAAGATTTAGGGGGGCATAGTTATTTCTAACCAAAATTTGAATATGGCGGAGATACAACCAAAGATTGGCAGAATGGATAGATTACCTAGGTTCAAATTATGGCTTCAACATCTACCAGGTGTGTGAATTTGGGCAATTTATGTCATTTCCCCAAATCTTAGTTTTATCATGTGAAAAAAGATGTTAAGCATACTACTGCAGAGGGTAGTACTTCTTTGTCTGACAGCAGCTTTTTCAAATTTCTGTTACATCCTACGGTATCAGTGGTGATAGCACTACTATTATCCACACCATCCATTATACCAGAAAGATATACTGAGTCCAGTTACTTTTATTTCAATATTTTAAACTTTATCTGATTTGAATAATATCTGTGTAAATATTACTTATTACTTACTGGATCTGCAGTCAGGTAGCCCAGATTCAGATCTTGACTCTACAAAGCAATATTTCATAATCTGAGAATTTTATTAAAAAGAGAGATCATTCCAGAGAGATATCTAATGATGTGTTTCCTCAGGAGTTTCTAAAAAGCCTTACTGCATTTTCTGGCCAATGTATATTAAAATTTGCCATTTCTCTTTCCCAGAAAGATTAGGTATGCAAAAAAGAGAGAAGAAGGAATGATAGACCAACAGTATTGTTAATCTAACATTGAGCCAGGAATCTGAATGTATGGATATATAAAGCCAAGTCTTACTGAACTAGACATGCTAGATCAGCGTTTCCAATTACAACCATCACCTTAGAGTGATACAGATGACAAAATACGCTTCATAAATCTAAAATAGGTGTGTTATTTTGAATAGTTTTCCTGAGAGTATTAATGAAAATGATATTGACATTTAACTTTTTTTGAAGATGTTTGTGGAAAACAAACTTATCTTTCCCACTTTGAGTGAATACGTACCATACCACAACCATCTCCGACCATTGCAGCAACCCTGGAAAACCATCTTTGGAAATTAAGTAGAAAGCAAAAGTGAGTTCCAAGGAATCTCATTTGGGCCACTGACCTGCAGTTTTTAGGTTATGCTATATGTCATGGACAACTGTAGGGGTGACAGGCCCATCCTACAGAGATGGGGGCTCTCCTAGCTCTACCTGATGAATCACTTATTTATTTAATCAATTTAACCACTTACCATTTATTGAATGGTTATTATGGCCAAGGCACCACATTATCTCTGTGAAAGCAAGCAAATGGTCAAACAAACAGATTCTTTTTTTGTTTGTGTCCAAAGTAAAATAAAGCTCTTTGTGCAGCAAGTCTAGACAGGAGAATTTTTCATGAGTTGCATGTATAAAATAAGAATGCAGGATATTTATACAAGGAATATATGAGTAGATGATCTTAGAATCTACCACAAAACACAAAAGTCAGGGGAAAATATAAACCCAAAAGAAGTGAAACCCCCTCAATGACACCTTCAATCAATGTTCCATCTATAATTTATATACATACTTAAGATTTTTGTGGTATATTCACATGTACTCTCACATTCTCATATAAAATATAAGCATATATGTATAGTTTTAAAGGATTACAGGTTTGTTTTAAACATAAATCAGCTGGCTCTATAATATAATTCTAAAGTTTGTTTTCTTTATATCTATATTTTAGAGATTTTCCCATGTTGGTATATTTAGCTGTACTGTTGACTCTTATTGTGGGATTAGAGGCCTTAGAAAACATATCTAGAAAAAAATGTTGTTATGGCTGATGTCAGAGAAATTATTGCCTATGCTCTTTTCCAGGATTTTTATGGCTGGGATCTCACATTCAGGGTTTTATGCATTTAGAGTATATTTTTGTATATGGTGTAAAAAAGTGGTCCAGCTTCATTCTTCTGCAGGTAGCTGTCCAGTTTTCCTAGCACCATTTATTGAAAAGACTGTCTTTTCCCCATTGCATATTCTTGCCTCCTTTGTCATAGATTAATTGACTATATAATCATGAGTTTATGTCTGAGGTCTCATTCTAGTTCACATGTATAACTTTTACTTCCTTAAAAACTACTTATAGTCCATGTTATCAGAAGCCTTCCCAATAAGATAAATAGCTGATTACACATATATTGTATGTCATATGTATTACATACTGTACTCTTAGAGTAAAGAAAATGGGAAAAGAAAATTTTTATTAAGAAAATGGTAAGGAAGGTTCCTCTTTTTGTTTTTCTTCATCTTTGTTTTGTAGTTTCCATATATGAATTAAATCATATGATATTTGTCTTTCTCAGTCCAACTTTAACGTAATATACCCAGAAGAGAAGTATATTTACAGTACTATATATATCAAAAAGAAATCCCTGTATAAGCAGACTCATGCTGTTCAAACTCATATTATTCCAGAATCAACTATAATTTCTTTTTTGTTTTTTTGTGCTTTCTTTTTTTAATTGAACCATGGAAGACTAGTATGGGGAGATGTGCTTTAAAGATAATCACTAGTATTAACCTATAAGATGAATGTCCTAACCACCAATTTATAAAAGAGGAAATAAAGCTAGAAAGATGAAGAACAACTTCTTCATCTCTGAAAGTAGTAAATTTAAAACTTTTTGTATCTTGCTTTAATTTGTTGCTTTTAAAATTTTATTTAATATCTCATTTGTAAAGTTCAAAAGATAAAAATATAATTTTTGCATTTGTAAGACAAGGTGGACTTGGTCAAAATAAACATTATTGCTTAAATAAGAATGCTCAAATTTGAAGTGTATAGCTTTTAAATGGCCTTATTTGGATCAACTTTAGTTTATGTCTGGTATTTTTTTTACTAGAAAAAACGTTATGAATTTGTTATTGAGTGATACAGAAATGTGACAGAGATTATTGCAAAGAGGAGGGATGGGTACAAATGAAACAAGAGTGGACAAAAGTTAAAGTCTTTATCTTTTGGGTTTTCTCCAGAAGCAGGTCCTAAAGCAAATAATTGGACCCAGGTAATTTGCTTGGGAAAAGATGCCATAAGGCACTAGTGAGGAAGTTGGAAGGTGAGACCAGGAAAAAATGAACCCAATATCCAGTGCATCAATTGCTTCTGTGTAACTGTGGCTCTATCCTTCAGTTGATCCTTTGAATAATAATGTAGAAACTGCTTCACAATTGTCCTACCAAAGATGGAAAGAGTCTGATACAAATAGCCCCAAAATTCTATATCCCTACAGTTGGGAATCGTTCCCAGAGGTATTAATTCTTCTGTTTAGTTCTCCAGTTCTAGATGGTGTCTGTGTTTGGCTGCATGGCCTTTCAAGGTGGAGAGGAAAACAGAAAATGCCTTAGTAAAAAGCTGCAAAGTGCAGGGTGCTATCCACAACCACTCTACTGAAATCAAGTGGGCCAAAGGAATATGGTTCAGGGCATCATATATATCAGTTTCATCTTATAACCAGCCAGACCCTGGTTCTACACCAGATGGAAAAAATCTCTGTGGGCCTGTCCATCTCTTCATTGATAGACTCTCTTCTCATTCTTCCCCATCCACAACCCTACACTAACTTCCACACAAGCCCTACTTGCATTGTGCCATCATCAAACACATTATGTGCATCAACAAAAATGCTAAAGTGGTGTTAATTGATAAGCTATATTTCACAGGCACAATTAAATTTTAATCACATGCCTTCAAAGAAGAGGAAGATTCATGGAACCAAGGAAGTATATTACACAACAGCTGTATCATGAGACCATTATTTTAAGGATGAATTTTATTCTACCTAATTGTACTGGGGCTCCTGGAAAAGAGAAAGAAAAATAAATATTTTCAGGGAAAATGCGTTCACCAATTTACTCATCTGTCTTTTTATTTATTCAAGACTGATTTATAAAGGGCCTTATATGACAGGCATGGTGTAGTATATTACAGACATTAAAAAATACAGTTTAGACCAATGAGGAAAAAGTCACAGGTCACAAAACACAAGTAACTTTGGCTTAGAGAAAAGATATGATGAATATATAACAAATGAATTAATGGGACAATTGCTTATTACAATAAGCATTATGAAGGAAACTAACACAGTGATGAAATAGTTACTGGATAGAAAATGATGCGTAGAAGAGCTTTGGATATGGTTGGGAATAAAACCCTCTTTGACCATATATACACCAAGTTCCTTAGAGTGGAGAAACAGCCCATCATTTTCAAAAATTCCAGGAAAACCAGTCATATCACAATCCAAAAGAGTGTTGACCCTGGAGTTGTGCTGTACACCACACATCGTCATATGTGACAGCATTGATGGGAACGACACCACACATGGTCATATGTGACAGCATTGATGGGAACGACACCACACATCGTCATATGTGACAGCATTGATGGGAACGAAGAAGATTTGAAAAGGCACTTTCTAGGCCAAATAGATAACAAACATGAATGCTCTTAGAAAATTTCAAGTTTAATTTTGGAGACGAATGTGTGTGGGAAAAATAGGGCAAAAGTGGTTAAAAGAAAGAGAAAAGAGTTAACCACACTGAATCTTGTAGACCATGAGAAAGGGGGTATGATGAAGATGGGAAAAGAGAAAAAAAAATAAGAAAAAGATAAGGAAAAAGAGGAAGAGGAGGAAATAGAAGACCAAGAGAAAATGAAACAAGTAAAAACAATATATAGAACCAAAGAGTGCTAATATCACTGAGGAATAAAATTGAAGAGCCCAGTGACTTATGAGAAATGATTAAGACACAGAAGAATAAAATGGAAGAACTCATCACTATCTTAGAGAAGAGAAGACCCTAAAAACCTTGGAAGGTATAGTAAGTATACTTTCAGATATGTAAAGAACTTTAATCTGGAAGGAAAACTGATGAAGAGGTAGGAAGTGTTTGTTTTCCTTTACTGAGCTTTTAAATTTTTTCTTATGTGTATTTATTTATTTTGAGAGAGAGAGAGAGAGACTGAAAGAGAGAGAGATATTGA
This sequence comes from Suricata suricatta, assembly GCF_006229205.1. NCBI lineage: Eukaryota > Metazoa > Chordata > Mammalia > Carnivora > Herpestidae > Suricata > Suricata suricatta. The sequence continues at coordinate 12,041,217 of NC_043702.1, read as the reverse complement.
GAATAAGTCAGGGAGGGGCGGAGAGAACCCAAACAGGTTCCGTGCTGTCAGTACAGAGTTCTACACAGGGTTCAGTCTCAGAAGCAGTGAGATCATGACCTGAGTTGAAATCAAGAGTCTGACACTTTGTGGACTGAACCACCTACACACATCTATTCTGCTTTACTGGGATTTTAAAGCTACACTCATTCATCATCCTTATTGAGACAAGGATGGACAGTCTTACAAAATCTTTAAAAAATAAAATAAAATTCCAATCTCCTATACTATATTTTACTTATACTTTAGTAATCCCAGGAGACAGATTTTTGTAGCATGTTCTTGTGTTGACTTAATTTCAAATGTGTCGAAAAGAAAAAATTGAAGCAGCTATACAGCTTGACAGGCATAAACAGGTTTTGCTCTGCTACCCACATATTCTGTAAGATTGTCATTCTTTTTGTCTTTCCACTTGGCATTCACAATGTACAGTACCAATTATTTAGTTGTGGAGAAATTCCTGTGTTGTTTTGAAATGAGTTATAATCAGTTATAAAATCTGACATGCATGTAATGTAATGTCCAAAGACATTAGAGCTCCTGGATATGTTTTCTATTTGTAGTGGTGATAGGGACAAGATGAGGATTTAATTTGCTACTTCTCACCCATCTGAGAGGTGCAACTTTGTTCTTCTTTCTTCAATTTCTCTATGGATAGATATGAAAAAATCTGGCCTGTTACTTTATTGTGTGCCTCATATTTGATTTAGCAGATGGAATATCAGATGGAGGCAGCCTCCAGCACAGTGGGCATAAGAACACATATGAGGGGCGCCAGGGTGGCTCAGTCAGTTGAGCGTCCAACTTTGGCTCAGGTCATGATCTCACTGTTCATGGGTTCAAGTCCCACATCAGGCTCTGTGCTGACAGCTCAGAGCCTGGAGCCTGCTTCGAATTCTGTGTCTCTCCCCTTCTCTGTCCCTACCCTGCTCATGCTCTGTCATGGGTTCAAGTCCCACATCAGGCTCTGTGCTGACAGCTCAGAGCCTGGAGCCTGCTTCGAATTCTGTGTCTCTCCCCTTCTCTGTCCCTACCCTGCTCATGCTCTGTCTTTCAAAAATAAATAAATGTTAAAAAATTAAAAAAAACACATATGAAATACATCTGGCCAGGAGTCACTGGGCTCGTCCATGGCTGGGCTGCTTAAAGAGAGTTTAACATCTCAGATCAACTGTCCAGTATGTGATGAATTAGGAGAGGGGTGCTTGACCTCATGGATGCCATTTGTGTGAACAGAATGGCTAATGTGTCCCCATGCCTTGTCCATATTTGGTGTTCTTCCATGGTCATTGTCAGCAAATAGACTGCCTTCTGGAAGGAGCACATCATGTTGACCTAACAATGGAAAGCACTTAGTGTTAAACTCTGTTATTGTTTGGCCACACCAGAAAATAAAGCTCCAAATTCATGAGAATCTCATGTTCGTGTTAGCATCTATTTCTTTTTCATTCATTCAATTCAATTACTTATTCAACAATGATTTATTATGTGCATGTATTGTATCAGGCAATGTGAGAGGGGATGCAAAGTAGGATTTCTTGAGATCCCCTCTACACAGTGTGGTGCTCCATCAAATCAGCTTGTTCCAGAGGCTGCCCCAGTGTTATTTCAGACCTTTAATAGTGCCATATCCTAGGGATCTCATGAGAGGGCTGAGCGGGATTCCTCACTTCTCATAATATCAGGAAATAAAAGGTACAAAACTCATGAGACCAAATCATCTATGAAGCCTGAACACTCACAGTTAGATGGCATGACTCTCTCTAGTTTGTGAACAGGAAAACTTTAGATACTGAATAAGTAGAAAACCCAGGCGTGTTCTTGGCCAGGTGTTTTGGTTCATAGGACAAGTTGGATTTGGTCACTGCTTGATGTGAATTTCCTAGTTAGAAAAAACAGTCTTTGAATAAGGAATGATCTCTGTGAATATGCCTCAGAAAAATAATGGGTGGTCTGGCCACTTGTTTTTAAGTAAAACATGGAGTACCTCTATCTAGAAATGAGCTGGGTAGAGTCCCACCTCTCTAGGAGGTGCCACTTATCTAGTGTACTAGAGTCAGAATTTCTCTGATGTTCAGGGTTGAACTTTCTTGCACTAATACTGATATGGCCATAACTACAGCTAGGTGTATATATTTATTAATTTTAGTAACTGCATATACATGCCTAACAGGATGAATTATAAACTTTGGACTTCATTTAAAAAGTGTTTATTTTGGGTCACGTGGGTTAAGTGTCTGACTCTTGATTTCAACTCAGGTCATGATCTCACTGTTCACAGAATTGAGTCCTGCATTGGGCTCTGTGCTGACAGCCAGAGCTTACTTGGGACTCTTTCTTTTCTTTCAACCCCTCCCTCTTTCTCTCTCTCTCTCAAAATAAAAAAAAATAAACTTTTAAAAAAAGTGCTTATTGAAAAAATGTGTGTGGGGGCGCCTGGGTGGTTCAGTCAGTTCAATGTCTGACTTTGGCTCAAGTCATGATCTCACAGTTTATGGCTTTGAGCCCTATGTTGAGGCTTGGTGCTGACAGCTCAGAGCCTGGAGCTTACTTTGGATTCTGTGTCCTCCCCACTCCCCTTCTACCCCTCCCCCATTCATGATCTGTCTTTCAAAAAAAATAAACATTAAAAAAAGTTTTGAAAAAAGTGTGTGTGTGTGTGTGTGTGTGTGTGTGTGTGTGTGTGTGTGTATTCACACTGGGATTTAGGTTTTCACCCAAACCACTCCATTAAGTGATGAATCAGTGACCCTTACCCTGTATTTTTGACTTCAGCTTTTAGACATTTTCACTTCCCCACCTCCTCCCACATAATGTAAAACCTAGTCCTTATAATAAGTTAATAATTTTTTAAGAGATATCAGGGGAAGGGCAGAGAAAGAGGGAGACAAAATCCGAGCTGTCAGCCCAGAGCCTGGTGTGGGGCTCAAACTCACAAGCCATGAGATTGTGACCTAAGCTGAGGTCAGACACTTAATTGACTGAGGCACCAGGAGCCCCTAATGATTCTTATAATACCCAGGATGGCTGCTTTTCCAGATGAAATATTGATTGATAAATTCATGGGGTGGACAAAGGAACAATAACCTTTGTTTTTAAATGGATCATTCTAACTGATGTTTGGAAGATATGTAAGAAAGAATTGATAGGCCTTGCTAAAATGTTAAAATACTTTATATATATTCATTTTTAGATTTCAGAATCTTGAAACATGTAAGGTTCTGACAATATCAGCCAATAATGAGCTGAGTAGTCGTTTTCCCTTAATTGAAGCAGGTGGCCTGTGGTTTTTCCAAGTCTCCATTGGTCCTTATTATCTTATACATTTCTCATTTTATTTCTTGACAATATCTGTCTGGTTCCTCTATGCTAGCCTTTTATTCAGTGTTTAGTAAACATTATTTTTTTCTTTGATGCTGTTACTATTATTAAGAAGTTTCATGGAAGAATGGAAAGAATATTGGGCTTTGAGCCAGAATCTCAAAGCACAATTAATGTGTCACTAATTACTCCAGTTACACTGGACCTTTCAGAATCTCCTAATCTATAACAATGAGGATAAAAACATCTGTTCTATCTCCCCACAGAGCTATTGTGAGGATCTAGTGGGGACAATAACTCTCCTTCCCTGGCTTTAATACCGTGCAGAGAGTCTGCCTCTCACTCTATTCTGTCTTCTATTTTAATTTCTCATGTAGTTTGTGTGTTGTGCTTCACCACGAGGTCACCAAGTCCTTGAGGACTGGTAATGTGCTTGATTCATCTTTGCATCTCCTATTGTTGAGCATAGAGCTTTAAACACAGTGATGCTAAGTAACAATTTTAGTTACAATGTATATGAGGTGTTTTATAAGTTGTGAATGGATCCAAATGTAAGGAAAAAGTTCAGCGCATTCCTGAGTCTATATCCTGATTCTCTGACCACTGACCTGTAATAGGGTCACCTGAGCAATACGGGAAGGCCCCCCATCCACCTGAATCTACAGGCAGGTCCAGAATGCAAATTTCAAGAAATCCAACTCAAAGTGACTTAATCTCTGACAGATTGAGAAGGCCACGGGTAGGAAATGGTCCAGATGTGGCTTTATTAGAGTACTATTTGTCCCTCTGATTCTTATGGCTTGGGTTTTTTCTGTATTGCTTGTTTTACTTTAAACTGGATTGTCTAGTTGTGAAATGACAGGCATAAGATGCTGTAGCAATTTTAGGTTTCATATCTGCTCACAACACTGTACAGAAGAGAGAACGTTTGTGTTCCAGAATTTCTAGCAAATGTCCTGCTATTCATGTTCATTGAACACACAGGGTTTGGCTCAGGAGTAGGTTACTTGGAAATAGGACAAGATGGGCTACATAACCCTGGATGATATTCATAAGAGGTGTTATTGACTTCATGGGTGTAACATTTCTTTTTTTATGTGGAAACATGTATATTTTTTCTTGCTGCCACTCAATGTAGCAGCTCCTTGTAGGAACTCAGATAACTGAAAATGTGCCCCTCTGACTGACTTCACTGGGGGCGCCTCATTGGTTAAAACTATGGAGAGTTCTTTCCTCAAGCTAGTGTGGAATCAAATGCTGCTGCACATTGAAGAAGTTGTGGAATATCTGCTAGGGATTAACTAGATTGTCTGTAATGCACTGAATGTCCTTCTGCCCCACTTCTGCCCAAAGTCATATATTGATATCCTAATATCCAAAGTGATAGTGCTTTGTAAGTGAGAACTTTGGGAGGTAATAAGAGTTAAATGAAGTCATAAGGGTGGAGCTCCATGGTGGGATAAGTGCCCTTAGATGAAGGAAGAAGGAGAAGGAGAAGGAGACAGAGAAGGAGAAGAAGAAGAAGAAGAGGAGGAGGAGGACAAGGAGGAGGAGGAGGAAAAAGAGGAAGAGGAAGAGGAAAAGGGAGGGAGGGAGACAGGTGGAGGAGGAGGAGGCAGAGGGAGAGGGGGGTGTGGAGGGAGAGGGAGGAGGAGGAAGAAAGAAACACCATAGCACATGCACTCTTAGATCATCATCATCATCATCATCTCTTTCTTTCTCTCTGTCTCTTTCTCTTTCTTTATCTCTCTCTCTCCCTTTCTTTATCTCTCTCTACCATGGGAAAATATAATGAAAAGGAGGACATCTGCAATCCAGGAAGGGAGCTTTCATCAGAACTTGATCGCTCATTCAAACCAGGGACTTCCAGCCTCCAGAACTGTGAGAAATAAATTTCTGTTGTTAAAGCCAGCGTGTCTATAGTATTTCGTTAGGGTGGCCAGATATGACTAAGACAACATCCAATACAGTGTCAGGCAGCCAGAAACCTGAGTGAGACTGGTGGCCACTTCCATTATGTAGAATCACAACACAGAGACCAAGAAATATTTTTATTCCTTCAATTCCATTAAGAAAAAAATGGCAATCATTTACTGTCATTATATTAGGTACTTTATCTCATATAATATTTCTAATAATTCTGCAGTCAATGTTACCATCCCTTTGCAAATGAGGACACTGAAGCTCATAGTGTGTTAGTAAATTTCTTGTTGACACAGTTGGTAGGAGCCTATGTCAGAAGTCAGCAAATTTTTTTTTGAAAAGGGACAGATAGTTAATATTCTTGGTTCTGTGGACGATAGTCTTTGTCACAACTACTCTGTCACAAAAGCATCCATGAGCTATATGTAAGCAAATGGGCATGTGGGTTGTCCCAATAAAACTATTTATAGCCACTATGCTTTGAATTTCATATAATTTGCACATGTTATTAAATATCCTTTTACTTTTGATTCTTTTTAACCCCATAAAAATGCAAAAACCATTCTTTGATCATGAGTATATAGAAAGAGGCACTAGGCTGGATTTGACCTGTGAGTCATACTTTGCCAAATCCTGAGGTACACCATATTGCCACCCAGAAAAGTCTCACTGGATTCTAGGATGGAATTAGGAGCTCTCTGTGGCCAACTGGTTGTGAAGGCACCATTCTTAGCTTCATACCCTTCTGGAAAGTGCTATGACCACATTGTCAGGGATTTACAGTGTGGAGGTCCTCCGGGACTTTTGTAGCTCTTAATGACTCTTGGACCATTGGGTCAACCCATTTACATGGATTCATGTCCTCAGTGGTCACCAGGGTATGTTCTGTGAAGACATCATTAAAATACCTGCTACAAGTCCCACCTACGATGTCTGTCACCTCTTTGCTGTGCTACCATTGTTTATAACTTTGTATTCATTAAGAAAAGGTATTTGTTAGCCTGATATTGGCCTATTAATTTTTCTAGTGTATGATTTTTTTGAACACAAACATTAAAAAGATGCATTTTAGGACAAGTGTTTGGTAGCTTTTTCTTCCGTCCTTTAAGAATTAGCCCATGCCACCAAAGGCAATCAGGAACCAACATCTGTCATTTAGCACCAGTTGGACTTGCTCATCAGTGATTCACCCTGGACCAAGTTCAGGACCAGTCTGAGGCAGAGGCAAGTGAGGCAGCTGCCTGGGGGAGAATCAGTACAAACTTGAACAGGTGCCTGGAGGCCTGAATACTTCAAATATTTGAGATGGGAAGCTTGCCCACAAATAATTTTAAACGCACATTTATCTTTTGGTTTTGCCTTTAAGTCCATTTTTGTAAAAGCATTTCAGTTTCCTTCTGCAGATTCACTATTTTAGAAAGGTTTCATATATATTTTCTTTTTTTAACATGGAAAGTCAATATATTGTCAAATACTCAGCTTAGTGAGCTGTTTTACATTGGACATATATATATAATGTATAATGTCCAATGTAAATATACATATTATACATATATATGTATCATATATGTACTAAGAAGAAAAAAGACTGCATCCTATAAAATCTCTTATTAAAAGTATAAGGTAGATAACAATTCTGCCTGTAATATTTCATTGTAATTCAGTTCTAAATTTCAGTTGTATGAACCCACTGGCTTCTAGACACAGTCATACAGACCCATTAATGAGTATTTGTAAGTTACAGCTGTACTGGGCAAGCCTTGGTCTCCCGAATGCAATTTAAGTAAGGTTGAGGTATTAAAATGCCTGGTAAGCACATATGGAGACTTCTTTCACCTTCAGCTCCCTACAGTGAGGTCAGCATCCAAATCATGTGGCTCTGGGAGTTAGTTCTCATGTCCATCTGGACAGGATCAAGACCATTGGAAGAATGTTATTTAAATAGCTTGCTTTATGATTTTGTTTGCTGTTGTTATTTTTTAGTTTCTTTTTGTTTTGTTGATTGGTGGATCTCATTTCATAACCTCAGCCTTATCCCACTAAATGTAATTTGCATGTTTTTATCTCAAAGATAAAAAGGCACAGGTTTGGCATATTAACAACTTAAGAATTTTTCAAATGTCTTGGGCCTTTATTTTGTTTTTCTATTTGCAACATTTTTATTTCATTTGATCCATTTCTTCTGGGTTTCTTATGTTGCTATTACTCTTAAAACAATGTTACAGCATTGTCCATCAATGAAGAAGCATTTACTAATACATATGGTTGGTGGAAATGTTACAGATAGTAGGAAAACCATTCACTCCTCCTCCTATGACATTATACTTACTGAATTTCTCCCACATGTTAAGCCCTCTGTGGATGCTGAGGATACAGTTTAAAGTAGGTCAGACACATTTCCCCATCCTGATGCAGCCACTGACCAAATAAGGGAGGTACAAAATAAGTATGTAATATTGGGTTATGTTTTAGAATATAATGTGGTGTGTGAATATGTCATTAAATACCAACTCTAATAATGCTAAATGTGCTGTCCTCCCCAAGTACATATGTGAATGAGTGTGGCAGTACCTGGAGAAGGAAGAGTTGATGGGTAGATCCGTGTTGAGTAGATACTCGTAAGGAATAGGAAAACGTTTCATGACAGCAGTCCTGAACTGTGGATACTATCCCAGTTTTTCAACTGAAGGAATTGAAGTCCAGAGAGGTGACGTGCCAAAGAAGATTGGGTACTCAGTGCTCTGGCCAAGATTTGGAGAGACAACCTTATGCACATTGTGGTGAACATCACACACTTCATAGCATTTAAGTCGAACCTCTGCCATTTGCTGCCTTAGTGATTTTGGCGTGTTACTTAACCTCTGTGTGACTCAGTTTCTTTTTCTTTTAATTTTTTTTAATGTCTATTAATTTTGAGTGAGAGAGACAGAGCATGAATAGGAGAGGAGCACGAACAGGGGAGGAGCAGAGAGAGGGAGACACAGAATCGGAAGCAGGCTCCAGGGTCTAAGCTGTCAGCACAGAGCTTGATGCGGGGCTAGAACTCACAGACTGCAAGATCATGACCAGAGCTGAAGTCGGCCCCTTAACCAACTGAGCCATCCAAGTGCTCCTGACTTTCTTCATCTATAGAATGGGTATATGAAGAGTCTCTCCCTCATTTAAATTACAGTGAAGAGGGGCACCTGGGTGGCTTAGGGTGGCTTAGTCCGTTAAGCCTCCGGCTTTGGCTCAGGTCAGATCTCACGTTTGTGGGTTTGAGCCCGGCGTCGGGCTCTGTGCTGACAGCTAGCTCAGAGCCTGGAGCCTGCTTCTGGTTCTGTGTCTCCTTCTCTCTTTGCCCCTCCCCCTCTCATGCTCTGTCTCTCTCTGTATCAAAAATAAATAAAACATAAAAAAAAGAAATTTATAAATTACAGTGAAGATTAAATAGGTAATATTAGCCAAGGGTTTAGAATGTGGCTGGCATACAACTAGATCCATGCAGGCATTTGTTAAATAAAATTCACTTCTAATAGGAGTATCAGGCCTGCCTGAGTCCAGAGCCTGTTGCTTTTTATAATACTCTGCCCTGTGCTATCTCTTGGGGAGCAATAACTGGTACTAAGTTTATCCCTCTTTCCTTCTTTCTCACCAACTGTAGCCTTTTGAGGTAAGAAGCAAAGACTCAGAGGTAGGGTGGAAGTAAGAAAACATAGATTCTCCATTCTGGCATTACGATCACCATGCTTACTTTCTCTAAAAGAAGGACTAAATTGGGTTTGTTTTGCAGGGCAGGTCAAACAAACTTATTGTTTCTCCAGAGCCTTCATTGAAAGAAAATAAAACGGAAAAGGAACAAAAAACGTTTCCTTTGTTTTAATGCATCCCATTTCATTTGGAGAGAAGATTTCTTCCATCCTCCAACTGATATTTTTAGACAAAACAGTTAAGTCCATATAACCAATCCTAAACCTCCTTCCCAAAGAGTGTATTAATCAAGGTACCATGGCTGGGTTGAAGGTCATTTAGCAACTTGTAGACAAGAATTGAATACACTCGTGGCTATTTATTTTAATCTTAAAATATTTACTTAATTTAAAATAAAAAAATATTTATTTTATTTTAATCAGTACAAAGTTTCTGACCATTAGGGGCAAAATAAATGTTGCAGTGACAGCTTTGGATATATATATATATATATAATTATTTTACCACATTTATGTATTTGGCTACGTTTATATATTTGGTTACAAAAATTCTGATGGAAAATAGTCTCATTTTATCAACTAGACAAAGGGACTTCAAATAAATATCAGTTTGATCTGCTTAGTTATTTATTACGTCTGATAAAATAGATAAATCAGGTGAGCCGGTATCTCCTTAAAGTCCAGAAATGATGGTTTCTAGATTAAAAAAAAAGTGCTTATCAACACTTCAGAGAACAAATAAATCTTATGATTAATTCTCCATAAATAGTCTGATTCATAACATTCGCTGGATGCAGAGTAAATCAAGCTGTAAACGTGATCTGTAATAAATAGATTGATGTTTTACCAAATGATGCTAAATATTTAAGAAATGGAAGAGTAACCTAGACTATATATATATATATATATATATATATATTGCATTTTAAGCCTTTTAAGAGTGTAACTCCTTATTGGGGAATCTGGGTTCAGTCAGTTAAGCATCTGACTTCAGTCAAGTCATTTCTTAAATATATATATTGCATTTTAAGCCTTTTAAGAGTGTAACTCCTTATTGGGGAATCTGGGTTCAGTCAGTTAAGCATCTGACTTCAGTTCAAGTCATGGTCTCACAGTTCGTGGATTCAAGCCCCACAGGTGGCTTCGTGCTGACAGCTTAGAGACTGGAGCCTGCTTCTGATTCTGTGTCTCCCTCTCTCTCTGCTCATACTTTGTGTCTCAGAAATGAATAAATGTTAAAAAAAATTTGTGAAAAGAGTGTATCATCTTATTAAGGTAGAGTTACCACAGTAAATCCAATTATTTGAGTTTCATATTAAGTTGTTTTCCAAAATGTATTCATGCACTGGCCTCAATAAACCCATAACAAGTTTAATGAAAAGTTTTAAAAGATACATGAGCACATGCTTTTCAGGGAACAACTCAAGTGTCTGGCTTCACCTTTATCAATGAACTGAATGGATTTTAAATTTCATTATTTTTCTGTTGTTTGTAATCTTCTGGAAAGCTTAATTTCTCTAGTCCTTACACTGTTTGACTTCTTGGCTGGGAATACCAAATCCAAAAATTGCAAATCTCTGAACCATAGTTTAACCCTCTCTGCAATGAAGAATAATTTTACCTCTTTTATGGTCTGTGAGAATTAAATAAAATTCTACATGGGAAGCTCTTGAAAAAGTACTCGGCAAATATTAAACATTCAAAAAAAAGACATTAGTGTTAATATTAAAATAAAAAATGTACCATAATGCACCTTCCCAGGCATAAAGTGAGACTTTGAGAAATGTTTGTTTCCTGTATTATTATTATTATTATTATTATTATTATTATCATTATTATTAATTGTTATTATTAGGTAAGATGAAGTATTTTTAAAATTTTTAATCTCTATTTCCAAGAGGGTATTATGTTTTTGTTAAAAAAAATTTCAACGCATAAATGTAAGACCCTTAAAGGAAATGACGTTGATTAATTGATACATACATTTAGCAAATGTACCAGTGAACCTCTCTGTGACAAAGACTATACTCATATTCAGAATAAACAAAAAAGGGAAAATGTATGCACAAGATACCTCTTAGTCCAAGAACCTCACCCCTTAAAGGACGTATAGTGCAAAATGGTGTTTACAACTTTGCCATTCATGGGTAAATTGTTCTAATGAGAGTGTCAGAGACGTTTGGTGGAACCCGGAACTCAGTAAGTGTTAAAGCCGGTGACAAACAGTTCTTCGCCACATTACCCATAGCGGTGTATTTGTTACATATTTACATCTACTTATATAAGGATTGGGATTTTTGTTCCTTGCTTCTAGTTCTAACAACCTAATAAAACAGTAAAAGTATGTAGTATTGAGCGTGTGGTAATAATATAAATCAGCAATAGAAGTAATGTCAAATTGCAGCCACACACAATCTCAATGGAAGGAGAAGTCAGTTAGGATCACATTTTCTAAAAAAAGGCTTGCTGGTGGAAGAAAGGGCTCTAACTGGTTTTGATGTATAGCTAGGACTTAAGTACATGGAGGCCATATGAAGGAGCTCTTTCTAAGCTTGTGTAATGTTTTTAGGCTCACCCACGGACAGAGATGAGAAAGTGCAGTTGGGGAGCACTGGGCTGCCAAGTGCTGGCGTTTGGCTACACGGAGGAAAGCTTTATGGGAGAGTCAAGAGACTGCACGTGGATTGTGAGCTTCCTTGATTACAATGGAAGGCAGTTATCTCCTCTAAGCACGGGAGAGAGTTATAGTACCCTGTACACACTAGGTAATTAATAAATAATTCAAAATAAAAGAATGTGCACATGCTTGTATTCGTGCCTTCACCAATTGCATTTTGAAAACAGGAAGTGCTAAACTAGAGACCCAGTCAGGGAGTCAGCTAAGAATCCAACAAGAGACCATGAAAAAGACTTCATGTATACGGTGTTGAGAAAGTCGTACTCAGTAACTTTATTCTAATACACTGCAGTAATTCAAAATGGCAAAATTACAGCGGACAGGTTTCAAAGCATCTGTGATTTGAATAGAGGAAACCACTGGTCCTTTGAATCAGATATCAGATGAGGACTGGGGAAGGAGGATGAATCAGTCCTTAGGTTCTGATGTTTACTTCTCCACATACAGTTCACGAGTAGTATTAAGGTATGTCAATAAGGAACTGATTTTGCTCCAAATGTTACTATTACAGTATAAAACTGTTTTTATTTTCTTCCAATTTCCCTTAGCCTTTATCTTGTGAAAATCTCTTTTTAAAAGTCTTCATCATTAAGTATCCACAATTGTGTCTTTATTTTCACAAACTCCATTGCAGGTTTTTCTTGTTGCATTAGTAATCATCATTATAATTATAAAGGTTATCTGATTTTCTTAGATGTAATGTCCTATAATTTATTATTTTCCCATTGTTGGATACTTAGGTCGTTTCCTCTTTCTTTATTTTACTGATGGAGTTAATGCTGTAATTAATAATTGTATGCATACGCTTGTGTTCCTTTTTTGAATTATTTCCTTAGGATGAGTTCTCGGGAGAGATATTATTGGGTCAAAGATATAAAGGTTTTTATAGCTTTTCAGACAGGTTGCCAAATGGCTTTCCGAAAGGATTTTACTACACCAATTTATAATACCCCAGGTGCCTTTCCTGATAATAAGGCATGTATTTTCGCTCACTTACTATCCCATGCTATCCATTACAGAATCGTCTATGAGTATCCAAGCTGTGGATCATGTGGATTATTCTTATTTCATCTCTATTCTCCCAAAGATAATCATGTCTTCCTCTGATGCTTTAATACTATGAAGAAATCCCTGTTCCCATATATGGCTCCCTGTAGAATCACTATCATCTAGGATTTTCCTTACGTCAAGCAGAGGATAATTGGGGCTTCTACCTCATTGAGGGAAATTTTTGAAAGACCTTGCTGAGGGAAGAATAACAGATTAAAATGACACTGAGTATTTGTTGAGCCAACTAGGTTTCCCTGGCCTCCAGGATGTTAGAATCCAATCTAGTATTTTATCTTTTCAATAAATTACTTATAAATCCATGATTCCTTACGATTTTGTCCAGACCCTCTGGTTCAGGAAAGCGTTATCGTTGTAACATTTCCTCCTCAAACACATTAGGCACAAGGATCATTAAGAGAACTCATTTGGTGTTAAGACCTGGCCTCAGATTGGGATGCCCCAGTGTACAAACCTTAAGGCTATGGAAACTAATATGAATTCTCTAAGCCTTGAATTCTTCATTCATTAAGAGAGGATGGTATTAATGCCTACATTATCCTACTGTGAAGGCTGAATGAGATAATGCAGGTAGCGTGTTCTGTGGAATGCTTAGCCTGTGGCACACCCCCAAGAAATATTAACTCTTAGAAAACAATAGCACAGAGTAAATATGTCTTCTCCATTAAAGCTAGTTGAAATATGCCAAGCCCAGTGCTGAGAAAATCTGACATACTGTTTCAAATATCCTGAGAGTATTTCCACATTTTTGAGTCATGGGTGTATGAGAACATTTATTGAAACCTATCAATCCTCCCTTCCTAGAAAAATACAAGCTGTCTCCAAACTGTCTAAGCTGACTTCACTAACTTCCGGTTAAAATCCATCTTAAAAAAATTTTTTTTCTAATGTTTTATTTATTTTTGAAAGAGAGACAGACAGCGTGAGCAAGGGAGGGTCAGAGAGAGAGAGAGAGAGATAGAATCTGAAGCAGGCTCCAGGCTCTGAGCTAGCTGTCATCAGAGCCTGATGCGGGGCTCGAACCCATGAACCGCAAGATCAAGACCTGAGCTGAAGCCAGACGCTCAACCGACTGAGCTACCCAGGCATCCCCAAATCCATCTTTTTATATTTAATTACAAATATGAAGAACCTAAGCCTTCAAGAACTTGTGTAGTCTGTTCACTACTGCCTAATTTTCTAAAATCATAAAGCAGATCATAGTAACTATGCCTGCTATTTTTCCTAAAAATTCATATCCAGAAATGTCCAGTGACAGCTGAACTTATTGTTAAGCACTAAGATGGCAGCTTTTTATTTTTGTAAAGATAAAGACTGTAAAACAAGTTCATTTTTATGAAAACAATTTTTAGTCATTTTGACTACTTTTTTCCCTCCTAACAAAGTCAAGGATTACATTTGCAAAACAATGTAGAAATTTTACTTCCTTGGGATGCCTGAGTAGCTCAGTCAGTTAAGTGTCTGACTCCTAATTTTGGCACAGGTTGTGATCTCATGGTTCCTGAGAAGAAGCCCTGTCTCAGACTAACCTTACTTCTACCCCTCCCCTGCTGGTGTCCCTGCGCACACACACACACTCTCTCTCTCAAACAAACAAATAATAAAAACATAAGTAATACAAAAGGTATTTTACTTCTTTATGTTTTCTAATTCACATTTTCTGGTATATCACTCCTGCCCAGCCTCTGTTACAGACCAGGAAGCATCAACACATTTAGTTAGATGGTATCGACTTTCAGGATTACTGACTCAGAGGCAAGTCACAAAAAAATAATTATTTTTCCCTGACGTTTAGTTCTTCATAGTGTCTAATTACATATAAAGTTCTGTACATCTTAATGTTTTCAAAGTCCAAAGAAATAGAAAGAGCAACTAGTATTTCCTTAAAATCAGGGGAAGAGATCTACAGTTAAAGGAAAATGTCTAATCCACAAATATTTAAAAGTTAGGAGGTCAGTAGATTTACAAAAATAGTAAGTCATGTCTTTAAGACACTTATTCTTTATCTAAAAAGCTACCTTTCTGTCTATATGGCAAATAGATAATTAGTAAAGGATAGAAAATCTGGAAATAGTCCCCAGAATACCTGTTATACATGTCAATATAATTTAATATATTATGAATGTGATAGGTTACTTGGTGAAATTATTCTTTAGGGTTGCAGATATGACTGGATGCCTATATAATTTAATCTATGTATCAATATAATTAGATATGTCATAAATGTGATATTTTATTTGGTGCTATTATTCCATAACGGTGTAGGTAAGATGGGCTGCCTATCTGGTGAAAATATAAGATTGGATCCTGTAGTGGATGCTGTGATATGCTTCCAGATTCCCCTTCTTACCTCAATGGCTGAGAGTGTTCCTTCTAGGTAGTCTTGTCAATCTTCTTTGGAACTGCCCAGTTGAAAAAAACTGCTTCACCCAAGTTCTATCACCTCTCCAGGGCAGCCGTGACCAATAATTGGGCCAGCATCCTTACTCCATTCCAGTTTCGGAGTCCTCATGGACTTGACTGGAGCCTTCACTGAGGTGTCATGGTGATCCAGGCACTCCCTCAGCCCAGCCTCACTTCCACAGGTGATGATCCCAAAAGCCTGAAGCACTGTGTGCTCAGTAAATCTTCACCTCTGTATCTCAGGGAACCAACCTCTGGCAGACTCCAGTCTTAAGTTCAATTTATCAATTCCGTGTGTAAAATCAAACAAACAAACAATACAAAGAAAAATATGGTAAGAAAATCTAGGAGACTATATTTACCTATGGAAGAAACTTTCTTAAACAGGACAAGAAACCCAAAGGATTAAAAAAAAAAAAGCATATACTAATATGATTAAAATTCTTCTGTTTGACAATTATTTTTGTTTACTCCTTTTTCCCTTTCATTCTTTAAAAAATCTGTTCCAAACAGCATTTTACCATATTATATATTTTTAGTACTTGATAAATATGTGTTGAATTAATGAATAAATGGATGACAAAAAAAAGCAAAATAAATTCTAAAGATAAACACTTGCTTTTGAAAAAAAGTATTTTTGATTCAGACCTCAATTTATAATATCCAAAAGCTCCTAATTTTTGACTAAAAAGAAACAACCCAGCAGAAAAATGTGGAAATGTGGAAAAACAAAGAAACAAATGTGAACATGTCACAGGCATATGGAAAAAAAATGTTAAGGAAATGTAAATCTTAATGAAGTGAAGTTTTCATATCCATTACAGTAATTTAAACAAAGAAATAAAAAAGACAATAAAAACATCTATTGCTGGTAAACACTTGGAACTGTTAGAGCTTTCCCAAGAATATTTTTGTAATGTCTCTAGAATTAAAAATGCACATTCTTTTGGAACAAGAAATTTTATCTTGAAACATTTCTTGACAGAACCTTGGAACATAAGAATCTAGAGTAGTAAAGTAACTATGGCAAAAAAAAAAAAAAAGTTAATGTCCTTCAGTAAGAAAACAATCTGATCAATTGTGTGACACATATGCATATCCTGGAATATTTTACAGTTATTGAAGGTAATGAATTGAAGGTAATAAAAGAGCTGTATGTCCACTGCAGCATACTAAACAGGTGTGGGAGGAGGTGTTGGGGACAAGTCACCCGGATAAAAGCGATAAGGGGGCGCATCGTAATCAGCATGCTCAACTAGCAGCCACTCTGCTGTTTTGTACTTTTGTGGGCTGGTAATTCTAATAGCATGAATGGTACGTTTCTCTCCACCAGCCAACATCCCTCTCCTCACTCCATTGCTCTTTGTGCCCCTTATGTTCCAGTTAACTTGGGAACATTTTCACAAAGTGCTGTGTTGAATGCCAAAAGAAGAATACAAAATATATGTATCATGTACTCTATTTTCTTTAAAATAAAGGTCAAAAATCCTGTGTCTATGTGCATATTTAAGTGAATATACATCACACATATAATTCATCTCATACATATTCATACATGATTAAAGTGATTATATGAGCATGAGAAGAAGTGAACATAGTGGGCTTTGGGGGACTCAGAGAGAGGAGTGGTGAGAAAGGAAAAGGGAAGTCAGGAGAGGCAAAAAATAATTTTTAAACTACTGAATTAAAATGTATGAATGATTTGGCCAGATCTGTACATTAATTTTACATATGAGGGTAGGAATGTAAAATCTTTTTTGTAATTTTAAAAGCAAGCAAAAAATAACAAATCATCATACTTTTTAAAAATATTTGTTTATGGAGAGAAAGCACATGCACCTGTGGGGGAGGGGCAAAAATAGCTGGCATGAGAGAATCCCATGCATACTCCATGTGGGGCTTGATCCCAGAATGGTGAAATCATGACCCAGAGCTGAAACCAAGTGTGGGACACAGCTGACTGAGCCACCCAGGTGCTGCAAAATTTAGTATGTAAAAAATTTTTTTTAATATTTATTTTTGAGAGAGAGAGATTTCAAGCAGGGGAAAGGAAGAGAGAAAGAGAGGGAGACAGAGAATCCAAAGCAGGCTGTGAGCTGTGAGTGCAGAGCCCAATTCGGGGCTCAAACCCACAGAGCATGAGATCATGATGTGAATTGAAGACAGGTCACGTAGCCAACTGACTCACCCAGACACTGGGATTTCTACTTTTAAACTGAAGTTTTGGAATCCAATGTGTGAAGACCTAAGGATCTGAAATCCAGTGTGAAAGGCTGCGCTGACAGACCAGGCTAGGGAGAGAGTTGATGAACTCACATGTGCCCCTAAAATCCAAGGTTCGCTTCATCAAGGGGACCCCACCATTTGCTCACCTTACTAGTTGAGAGAACGATTCGTTTAGTGCAATATGAATGCATGTGTAGAACACTTACACAATTCCAGTGCAAATTAGTTTTCAGGATGAAGACAAACTCTTAAACTTCATTTTCTTTAGAATGAACATAATCAAATGGTTAACAGAGAGTTCCAATCATTTTGACTTCCTCATTTCCCGGTTTGTTTTCTTATTTGTTTGGTTATCCAGAAAATTCTCACACAAATGACTTAAAGTTTGACTGTAAGCTTTATAAACACAAAAGCTAAGCCTCTCCTAGTTTGAAGAAAGCAGAGCTGGGGTGAGGTTGGGGGTGACAGTTTGTACCTGACACAAAGCAAACATTTTAATTATATCTAATCAGAAACAGATTTTGTTTTGAATTCCAATGTCAAATCCAGCAGTGTGCATTGAAGAATCTGCACAGAGGCACAATAGATTTCTCCATTAGTCATTCAGGCTGCTTTGTTCATGTCACTGTGACCTTGCAGGGAACACAGTGTCCTTAGAGACTTTAAAATCATGTTCTGGGTGAACCTCATGAAGTATATTAAGGCTCTAATTCTACCCTGTGTAAAATATTGTGAATTTACTAACAGATGAAAAATCATCTTGTTTTGTTTTGCTTTGTTTTCTGGATTAAGAAATATGTTGGGATTTAGGGATTCTATTGCTTGCATCTACATGACTAGATTCATCGTATCAGCAACTTGTTACAAATAAATAGGAAGCGTTCAATAGTTTTGAGAAGATTCTTTTAATTTTAAGCAGAAAGAAAGAAAACAGAAAAATATAGTGAATCAGACAGGATGTTGACAAGCACAACCTTCCAATTCCATGTCTACCATAGTGAATATGTAGTGTTGAATTCTTTCTAACAAAGAAAAACAAAAATTGATTTTTATAAAGAGCTTCACTTTGGGGGTTCCTAGGGGGGGCTCAGTCATTTAAGCATCCAACTCTTGATTTTGGCTCATGATCTCATGGTGTGTAAATCTGAGCTCTGCGTGTGGCTCTGTGTTGACAGCACAGAGCCCATCGGGGGTTCTCTCTCATTCTCTCTCTGCCCTTCTCTCCCTCTCTCACTGTCTCTCTCTCTCTCTCAAAAATGAATTAATGAATGAATAAGTGAATGAATAAATAAATAAATAAATAAATAAATAAATAATAAATAAAATCTTTTAAAAAGTTGAAAAAAATAAAGAGCTTCATTTTCAATCTCAGTAATAAGATTCTGGCCACACATTGCTTTAATTAAATACTTTAAGTCCATGTCATAAGACAACTTCCAAGGTCTTTGAGATTATTGAGCTGCTAAACTCCTATGAGTGCAGCAAGACTGTATCATGTTTTTAATCAATTTCTATACCTTAAATAGAATTACATCCAGGCCTATCTTATTGTTAGAAAAAGTTAAACTTCTATTTTGCAGACGTGGAAGTTGGACTAAGAATTTGGATCTGTTCACCTTTGGCATAGTACATGTCACTTTGAAGTCTAATTTCTTGTCCATGTATGAAAATGGATCATTCAACCCAAGCCAACATTTTGATCAGGCACCCTTCTCTACCACTCTGAAATTAGATGGCAAAAAATAAAAGCAATTAAATATTTCCTCAGATTGTAAGTAAATAGCCTAAGTCTTGCAATGACTACTTGACAAAGAATTTTGGCTTGTAGTTTTCCTTAGCAAGCTTCTCAAGAAATTATTAAAGTCCTTGACTTGAGACCCATTTAGTTTATTTTTGTTTCATCTTTTTTTTTATTCAATACTCATGGCATGAGTTTAAAGAACAAAAGACAATCTGATTTATTTTAACATCCATGTCCCTTACTAGCTACATTATTAATCTCTATCTGAGTTTTTAGAATTATATACAGATATAGAGAAAATAATTTAGGTCTAAAAAAGCTTTCAGAAACACTGATTTATACAGATGACATGCAATGCTTGGATATCTTTGAGAAGAAAAACATACTTCTGTTGTGTTTGATACTTTTCAACTTGTAGAAGAACTCTTCAACTTGTAGAAGATTCCGATAAACTTAAGCACTGACTTTATACACAAAATTAAAAAAAAATAGATACAAATTTAATTAGACAAACAAATTACAATAGTCTTTTGGAAAATAATTGCATAGAATTCATTTCTTTCTTATTCAGCTGAACACGGTTTACCTAGTTATGATGATGAACATTTACTGCAGGTGTTAGTCTGTGCTAGGAACTCTAGGAAGCTCTTTATATGCGTTATTTTGTTTAAGCTTCTCAATACATATGCATAGTGTGCATTTGTATTTGTTATAATAAAGTTGACTGCTATAACAATAAATTCCATCATTTGTCTCTTTATTAAAAGCCATTTTTTCTCACTCATAACATCCAATTAATCATAGTTTGGAGCATGGGAAGGTATCTTTTCCACACATCTATTCAAGGACTCCAGCTGCAGGAGACAATACCATATACAAAACACATGATTTCCAATAATCACTATGGACATCAAAATCCACCAATCACATAGAGGAAAAGAATGGTTGGAAGATAACATGGGATGATTTTATTGGCCACGTTTGGAAACGGAACACATAGAACTCCATCATATGGTCCCGTGCTACTTCAAAGATGGCTGGGAAATGTTGACTAGCTCTGTGCCCAAAAGGAATGGGAACTAGCAGATTTTGTGATAGCTAATCAGTCTCAACCACAGTACAAGTATGTATTCTACTGTACTGCAAAGGAAAGTAAGGCTTTATTAAGTCTCAGCTGTAGCATACGATGGACAAAAGACATGTCCATTTTATGTTCTTTATTTGTAAATAGCTTAGTTTATTACATGAATAAATCATTTATATTTTGTATTTATGTGCTGAACTAAAAAGGCTATTGTGGGAAGAGTTCCAGTTTCCATTGGCTGATGAATGGATAAAGAAGATGTTCCATATACATACAATGAAATGTTACTCAGTGATCAAAAAGAATGAAATCTTGCCATTTGCAACAACATGGATGGAGCTAGAGTGTATTATGCTAGCAAAAGAAGTTGGTCAAAGAAATACAAAATATCATATGATTTCACTCATATGTGGGATTTATGAATCAAAAGAGATGAACATAGGGGAAAGAAAAGAAAAATAAGATAAAAAGAGAGAGGAAGGCAAACCATAAGATAACTCTTAAATACAGAGAACAAACTGAGAGTTGCTGGAGGGAAGCGGGTGGGGGATGAGCTAAATGGGGGATGGGCATTAAGGAGGGCACTTGTTGGGATGAGCACTGGGTGTTACATGTAAGTGATGACTCACTAAATTCTACTCCTGAAACCAAAACTAAACTTTATGTTAACTAACTTGAATTTCAATTTAAAAAATATCTATGCTTTTTGATATAACACCTAGTTTGTATATAATAGGTGTTCAATAAATAATTTGTTGAAGTCAGTTAACCATCTGACTTCGGCTCAGGTCATGATCTCATGGCTCATGAATTTGAGCCCCACATCTGATGAGTTCTATCCCCGCTTCAGGTGAGCCCCAATTCTCTTTCCCTCTCTCTCTCTACCCCTTGTGGAATTCTCTCTCTCTCTCTGCCCCTCACTCACTTGTGCCCTTTCTCTCTCAAAAAAAAAAAATAGTTTGCTTAAACATTTTCCAAGTAAACGTTTTTTTATAAAAGCACATTGGAACTTTTATTTTTTATTTTTATTTTTAAAATTTATTTTCAGAGAGAGAAAAAGTGAGCACAGATGGAGGAGGAGCAGAGAGAAAGGGAGAGAGAATCCCAAGCAGGCTCCATGCTGCCAGTGCAGAGCCTAACATAGGGCATGAACTCATGAACTGTGAGATCATGGTCTGAGCTGAAACCAAGAGTCAGACACTTAAATGACTAAGCCACCCAGGCACCCCTCCAAGTTAACTTTATTCTTATTTGGAAGTAGGTTAAATCCTTGTAGGTTTTCAGTAGCCAGACACATAAAAAATTAAGTGTGTGATGAGACTAAATAGTTAAAACTCTCTTGGTTGAATAATGGCTATATTTTGGCAAGTCTAAACTCTCTCACAAAGGCAATGAAATGGCAACCTGGTGGAGGTGAAGGAAGGGAAGCATATATCCAAAGACGCACATAGTGCCTTTCTTGTAGGCAGGCTTGAGGAACTACCAGGAAAGGGGCCCAAGAGTCGAACAGGCTGTGAATAGCTCAGCTCACCATAGTCTCTTCTCTGAGTTTCTGAATCTTCACCTAAGCAGCAAAGGGGTGAAGAAAAGATGGGTAAAATGGAGTCTTCTACAAATTGAACTCCGTAAGAGATGATTCATTAATTTGTGCTACCTGGATCTGCATAAGATCCAAGCTTTTGTCCTCTCTGAGGCCAAGTTGATTTTTAGCTATTTATTTGACTTTGTGAGCCATATTTTCAACAAGTTTTTCTTTGAAACAATTTTGCTGCCATTTCTGTTCTGTGTAATTTAAAACAGTAGTAGCAAAAAATAGCATACATATCACCAGGGTATTATTTTATTGTATTGTTAACTTCAACAGCAATTAGAAATTAAACTGTTTAGGAATTTTTTTAATGTTTTATTTATTTTTGAGAGATAGAGAGAGACAGTGTGACCAGGGGAGGGTCGGAAAGAGAGGGAGACACAGAATCTGAAGACAGGCTCCAGGCTCTGAGCTAGCTGTCAGCACAAAGCCAGACCCGGGGCTCAAACCCATGAACCGTGAGATCATGACCTGAGCTGAAGCCAGACACTCAACCCACTGAGCCACCTAGGTGCCCCAAACTATTTAGGAATTTTAAGGGGTGCTTTATTGGTTCAGTTGGTTAAGCCTTTGACCCTCAATTTTGTCTCAGGTCATGATCTCACAGTTTGTAAGAAAGAGCACTGTGTCGGGCTTTGCGCTGACCACACAGAATCTATTTGGGATTCTCTCTCTCCTTCTAACTATGCCCCTCCCCAGTTCATTCTCTCTCACTGTTTCTCTCTCAGTCTCTGTCTCTGTCTCTCTCTTTCAAAATAAATAAACTTTTTAAAGAATAGAATTTTAAGTCAGTTTGGTCACTCAGGGAATGAAGTGTAAGAGCTAAAATTGTTCCTTTATCAAAAAACAATCAAGTATAGATTTTCCACGTCTGGCCCAGCCGTGGCTTGTGGGCCCAAGAAGCACCTGAAAAGTGTAGCAGTTAGAAAGCACTAGATGCTGGATGGAATGACCAGTGTGTTTGCTCCTCTCCCATCTGCCAGTCCTCCAAATTGAGAGAATGTCTCCTTCTCATCATTCTCCTAAGGAACAGAGTTGAGTGTGCCTTGTCAGGAGATGACATAAAGAAGACCTGAGTGGAGCAGTTCATTAAGATTGATGGCAAGGTCTGAGCTGATACTGCCCACCCTGCCAGTTAAATGGATGCCATCCACAATGACAAGACCAGAGAAACTTTCCATCAGATCTATGACACCAAGTGCTACTTTCTTGTTCAACATATTATACCTGAGAAAGCTAAGTACAAGATGTGTCAGGTGAGAAAGATCTTTGTGGGCACACAAGGAATCCCTCAGCTAGTTACTGATTCACTATTCAGATTGATTTTGAGATTGGCAAAATTACCAATTTCATCATGGTGGGCACTGGTAATCTGTGTGTATGGTGACTGGAGGTGCTAACTTAGGAAGAACTGATGATCCCCAACAGAGAGAGACATGCTGGTTCTTCCATGTGTGTATGTGAAAGATACCAACAGCACAGGCTTTGCGACCCAGCCCTCCAACATTTTCATTATTGATGAATACAAATTAGGGATTTCTCTTCCCCAAGAAAAATATATCTGTCTCATTGTTGTTGAAGAGAGAGACAAGAGTGAGTAAAATGATTACGAAGGTCTTTGTATTTAACTAAACATAATACAGCATGATTTTTTAAAAGTATGTCCAGTTATTGTAACATCTGGTCATTGTTCAAAGTGACTCATTTATCAGCCCCAGTGATCCAGTTGCTGATAAGAAGAAGCACATACAGTTAGTGACTTCTTGTTGTCCATCACTTGGTGTCTGTCTGCCATCTAACTAATGAATTAAACTTTTTCTGGAGGCAAAATACATTCCAAACTTCACTGAGCTTTCAGACCCTTAAACTTCACAAGGCAATCTTATTCAATCTTGTTCAGAATACACATATTCTGAGCTAAGGAAGACAAGAAAGGCATTCTCAGGAGGTCTTGGGGCCCAAATTTAAGCAGATTTTTGTTAGCATAAAACCTCCAGCCCTTGCATTTTAATTTTTAAATTAATATAGAGTTTTGCATTCATCTCTATAAAATATCCATGTTTGTTTTTTGTGGTCATTGTTCTTACTATTTCTACATGACTTTGGACAATGTTTCTGCTCCATAACAAATATATTGCTTACCCTATGTTCCTGAGAAGTCCTAACAAATGACCATATTCCCCTGAGAGCACTAATGACATGTTTGTAAAGCAAGCCCTATGCTAGCTGCCATTGATGATAACCTTTTCGTTTTCACCTTTTGGGACGGATTATTGCCATTTTCTCTTTACCACATCAGCTGGGTCACTGTCATATTGAGCTATATTTTCATCACATGTACATGCTTTATTCTGATATATAGATAATTTCTCACTTAGAGATCACCTACATGTTGAAATCAAATGAAATGCATGCGTTTGTCCATTTACTAAAGAATTAAAGAGTCTCTGTTGTGTGAAGGGTATAATTGGAATTGGAGAACTTGTTCTGGACCTGACATCGCTGGACAGAAACATCCATAATTTAACAATGCTACAGGCTCTAGCCCACATTTCCAAACTGTCTCGATAGAGCTCGCTAGTGACAGGCGCTGCTTTTGCTTTGCACATGCCCGTCGTTCTTGTCACTGGTGTACAGGATCATTTTGATCCATGAATTATCTGCTGCCCTGGAGAAAAGACATGGGGTTGGGACCCCAGTACCTAGATGTGAAAATCTAGTCAAGATATGAATGCATCTCAAAAGCAAAATAAAGGACAAAACTCCTTTTCACTGGAGATGTGAGTTGATATCAGGAAGGCACCAAAAATGTCACCATGGAGAAAAAATGTGATTTTTTTTAATGTGTAAGCTGCTGTTGCTGCTTTCCTCTTCCTCCCCTACCTCAGCCTTCTCCTTCCTCTTCTCCCTGTACCTGTCCTCCATTTCTTTTTCCTTTTCTTCCTTCCTCCTTTAAGTAGTTATCAAAGGCAGGTCTAGAGCTTACCTCACGTGAGGCCCAACTTGGCCAAATAAAAACCAACTTTGCCATTGCCAGACTGGACTCTGTAACAACTTAACCTACCCCAGGACCCTAAAGATCAACAATTTACTAAAAAAAAAAAAACTGGGATTGGAAATTACTAATATTGATTTTGTAACATAAAGATGATTTTTTGTCATTTCTATATTTCCAGTCCCTAACTCATTGATGGGTATTTCACTGGGCTTTTCCCACAATCACTGCCTTATTCTCAAGTTTTCTTGTTCTTATCATTAATGTTCTCTTCATCAATGATAACATCATGTCTACCATCTTACAGCTGTGTAGACACTTCATTCTCCTGTCATATCTAAACTGTTCTGTATCCTCAATTACTTTTTCCTCAGTCTCTATCCAGTGTGTTCTTTATCCACACTCCCCATGTATACTCTTCCTTCTGTAATAATCCCTTGGCTCCACCAATTACCATTTCTAGACAAGACTATTGAAGTAGCTTGCAAAGTGGTTTTCTTGGACTTAGACTCCATGCTCTCCCGTTTTCTGTTTTACTCCTAAAACTGAACTTGTGAAGTAAATATGATCATGATAATTTCCACTAAAGTTATCACAATTCTTCATCTCTTACAAAACAAAGTCCATGACTTACGAGGCAATGATTAGTTTTCTGTCCATCTCTGAAGCCTCATTTGGAGATTTCTTTTCAAAGTCCTGATTCCAAGCCATACTCAGTGACTCTTTGTTTCAAGAATGTAGACATATTGAGATTCAAATGCCCATAAGAAGTGTAATGTGGAGCTATAGTTCTGAGCTCTTATTAGTACAACTAAGCATCATGCAAATTAAGCATCTGATACTATAACCACTGATTATCTTTCACACTTTCTTACCTGGGTACTGGCTGTTATTTAGGTGTGCCTCTAGAATGTTCTCCTTTGGCCACTGGGCAGATGCCTACTTACCTTTCAACATCCATCAGGTGCTACCCTTGAAGCATATGAAGGATATGATCTTTTACCCTTCAAGAATAACACTGTTTCTATTATAGAGTCTCCTCCACACACTTGCATTGTGATACTTTATAGATCAGTCACCTATACAATATAGTGAGGCATTGGAAGACTGAAACTTTACCTTATTCATCTGTATTTACAGAAAAAAATCAGTTTCTGCAAAATAAAGTAAATAATGAATGAATAAATAAAAGGATTTAGTGAAAGGGGGATAGATGTAATAGACATAGAAGATACTGTTATGTGAATGGATGAATCTGTAGAGATTATAACTATTTATGCACTGTAATATCCTTGTGAAGAAACTTTCTACCAAATGTCTTAAATACAGATATATCTTGACATTTGACAAGAGATAAACAACTTTAATAATACTGGTATTTTGAAGACTGTGAAGAATCAAATTTCTGTATTTTCATCATAAAAATGAGATATATTTGTGGGTGACAGGTTTTTTTTTTTCCTTGGGTTATGCCATTCATCCAAGCATTCACAATCTAGTAAATAAAGTCATAGTAAACTCTTTAATTGTCTTAATTTTCTTTAATCTTAGTCTTTATTTTGCTTTTCTCAAAAACTTTCAAGGGGTTTCCAAGTTAATGTAAAATCCAAGGTTCTTACCCATTATACACAATCTGGCTACTCATTATTCTGATTCCAGTTCCTTCCAACCTCGCCCTGCTCTTGGCTCAGCCATATAAGCTCCTTGCTCTTTGCTGAACATGCCAATCCTGGTCTAATCTCCGGGTCTTGCTGTCCCTAGAACACTCTGTGTCCAGAGACTCTCCTGACTAATGCCCTCATTTACTTCAGGTCCTAGAGCCCCATTAGAATCTTTCCTTTATCACATTGGATAGAAGCGCTGCTTCCCACTCCTCATCATTCATGGACCCTTGTCCTGCCATCACCACCTGACACATCACATGCAGGTTAAATTGGTTATTCTATGTACCATCCCTCCACCCAACTAGAAAGGAAGCCCCATGGGCATGGAAACTGCTTTTTCCTGATGAATTTTCATCACATTAAATAGTACTGGCAGATGAGGCATTTGATAATATTTGTTGAATTAATGAATACATACTTTTATAAAGTTTAAGCCATATGAAAATGTCTTACAACTTCCTAAACTTTTCATTTTTAAGTTATTATTTACAAAAGTGGCAAAGGCAGTACAGAGAGATCATAGGTAATCTCACCTATTCTCTATCAAATGTTGCATCTTAATTCATTATAGTACAAGATGAAAAATGAGGGTATTGACATTGATATAATATGTGCATAGTTTTGAATCATTTTATCAAATATGTATATTCATGCAAGCATCCCAATCAATACCTGGAGTTATCCCATCACCACAGAGCCCTTCTGTGTGTTACCCTTTAATCCTTACACACATTCCCCCACCTCTCTTTATTCCTAACCCTGATAACCACTAAGCTGCTTTGCATCTTCTTGGTACATTTTTATAATTTTGAGAATATTATGAATATAAAATCAGAGATCATGTAACCTTTGAGATTGGCCTTTTTCATTCAGCATGATGTCCATGCGATCCATCCAATTGTTATATCAAAAGTTCATTTCTTGGGACGTCTGGGTGGCTCAGTCAGTTAAGCCTCTGATTTTAGTGCAGGTCACGATCTCACAGTTCATGAGTTCAAGTCCTATGTCAGGCTATGTGATGCTAGCTCAGAGCCTGGAGCCTACTTCAGATTCTGTGTGTCTCTCTCTCTGCCCCTCCCCCACTCCTACTCTGTCATTCTCTCTCTCAAAAATAAACATTAAAAATTTTTTAAAATAGTTCACTTCTTTTTTTATTGCTGAGTAATACTCTATGATATAAATGCACCACAGTTTAACCATTCACCTATTGAGGAACATTTTAGCTGTTTCAGGTTTGGGATATTACCAAAAAATATATTTTTATAAAAGGGAATACACATTTTTGGGGCACCTGGGTGGCTCAGTCGGTTAAGCATCCGGCTTTGGTTCAGATCATGATCTCATGGTTCCTGGGTTTGAGCCCCACGTCGGGCTCTGTGCTGACTGCTCAGAGCCTGGAGCCTGCTTCAGATTCTGTGTCTCCCTCTCTCTCTGACCCTCCCCTGCTCGCACTCTCTGTCTCTCAAAAATAAAAATTAAAAAAATTTTAAAAAATAGTTCACTTCTTTTTTTATTGCTGAGTAATACTCCATGACATAAATGAACCACAGTTTAACCATTCACCTATTGAGGAACATTTTGGCTGTTTCAGGTTTGGGTTATTACCAAAAAAAAATATTTTTATAAAAGGGAGTACACATTTTTGTGTGGACATAAGCTTTGGTTTTTTTGAATAAAAATCCAGGCGTGCAATTGCTGAGTTTAGTATAACTGTATTTTCATTTTTAAAAAATTACCAAAATATTGTCTATTTTCTAGAGTGGCCATGCCATTTTACATTCTCACCAGCAGTGAATGAATATAGATCCAGTTTTCCTGTATTTTTATCAGCATTTGTCTGGTGAAAATTGTGTGTTGTTACCAGAATATATTCTGTTTTAATAAGTGTGTAGTGATCTTTCTTTACCCTGATGATTAGTGATGTTAAATGTATTTTCATATAAATATTTGTTATGGTGTCAATTATCTACTTTCTAATTGGATTGTTTTTGTTATTGTTTTCTAATTGTTGAATTTGGGGAGTTCTTTACATATTTTAGATCTGAGCGCTTTTCCAGCTCTGTGGTTGACAAAGACTTCCTTCCCAGCTTGTCTTTTAATTGAAGTAACATGGTCATTCACAGTTATGATAAAATCTAGTTAATTGATTTTGTTTTCTTTTATGGATTATGCTTTTGGTGACAGGTCTAAGAACACTTTATCAAGCCCTAAAGCCTGAAAATTTCCTTTTATGTTATCTTCTTAAAGTTTTGAAGTTTTAAATTTTCTGGTTAAATCTGTTATACATTCTAAGCTTATGAGATGTGAAGTTAGGCTTTCTTAAGGTGTGAGGTCCATTTTCTTCTTTGTTTTTTATAAAAATTTTAAAAATTACTTATTATGAGAGAGAGAGGGAAAGAGAGAGAGAATGAGCTGGGGAAGGGCAGAGAGAGAGGGGGACAGAGAGTCCCAAGTAGGCTCTGTTCTGACAGCAGCAAGATCATGACCTGAGCCGAAGTTGGACACTTAACCCACTGAACCACTCAGGTGTCCCTTGTTCGTTTATAGAAGCTCAGTTTCTCCAGCACCACTTGGTGGAAAGGCTGTCCGTCCTCTGATGAACTGCCTTTGCTCCATCATGAAAAATTTAACGGGCATGTTTTTATGAATCTATTTCTGGATTCTTCCTTCTGTTCTATTGATCTATATGTCCTTCCCTCCACAAATACCACATAATCATGATAATTATAGCTATATAACTCATATTGAATTCAAATAGAATATTTCTTCCCACTTTATTCCTCTTTTAACAGAATTATTTTAGCGCTTGTAGTTACTTTGCCTTTCCATACAATTTTAGAATAATCTCATTTCTATTTCCAAAAAAAATCTTGTGGAGATTTGATAAGCAATGCATCAAACATGAATATCAATTTGGGGAGAACTGATTCTGATCCTCCTTCTAAACCATGGAAATGAAGTGTCTCTCATTTATTTGGATTGTATTTGATTTTTACCATAAGTACTTTGGTGTTTGTAACATAAATATTTTGTACATGTTTTATTTGGTTTACACCAAAGTATTCCAGTTTTTGACCTATTGTAAATGGCATTGTGTTTTTAATTTGTGCTTCTATATACTTGTTGCTATGATATAGAACTGTAGTTTATTTCTTCTGTTCACATCGTTTCTTGTGAGCTTTTTGAACTTAGTCCTGGAAATTTTTTGTAGATCCCTTAAGATTTGTTTCTACTGCCACTCTCAACAAAAGGAATCTCTGAATTTTGAGAAATGGCTGATATTAGGGCCAAGTCAGAGAATCTACAAGAGGACACCTGGATTATGTTACAGTGTCAAAAAGTGAGGTGCCAGAATGGGGAAATGTCAAAAGGATGTAGGAGATAATGGAAAGTGCTTCCAATGTCCAAAGCTGGAACAATTTTAGCAGGAAAATAAACAAATTAGTGTTGGATTATAGCCAATGTAAAAATAAATAACCATGAGTCTAGGCCAATTATTTAATAATTAAATAAATAAGTAAATGGGAGAAAATAACTTTCCTTTGCAGAAGCATTCTAAATAATTGATGTAGATACTCTACCCTCAAGGAAATCCCCACAGTTACTCCCTATCCCTTGAGGATAGACTGCCTTTCCCCTAAAGAGTACAGTATAGAAAGGCATGCAAGAGTAACTTTATAGCAGAGAGATCAGATGAACTGTACCTCAGTTAGGAGATCAAGATTCACTCTACAAGGCTAAGTCAATTTGGTAATACACACCGTTGATATGACATGATGAAGACGGCACTTTATCTTTGCAACTTATTCCCCAAAACACTGCAGCCTAATTGTGAGAACAACAGACAAGTCTCATTTGTGGGACATTCTACAAAATATCCTGCCAGTATTTCTCAGAACTATCAAGGTCATCAAAAATAAGGAGAAGCCTAGCATTGTATAATGATAGACGGCAACCGTAGGGAGCATAGCATAATGTATAGAGAAGCCAAAGCACTATGTTGTGCATCAGAAATTAATGTAACATTGTGTATCAACTATAAGTTGAAAAAATTAAAAATTAATGTAAGTTAAATTAAAAAGTAACACATAAGGAAAATCCTGGAAACTGTTGCAATGAAGGAAATCATGAGGAAACAGTCATGATGAGTAAATGTACTGTGATACCCTGGATAATACTACATAATAGAAAAATACACAAATATTAGGGAAATCTGAATAAAGTTAGATGTTAGTGAATAACAATGCATCAGTATTTGTAACTTATGACCAATGTCTAATACTAATGTAATGTGTTAATTATAAGGAAAGCTGACTGGGTGTGAAGTATGTGGGAGCACTGTACTATCTTTGTAAATTTCATGTAAATCTAAAAGTACTATTTAAAAAGTTATTTAGAAAACTCACATTCTCTTCCAAAAATCTTGAATATATGAGGCTAAAAAAGTACTTACGTGTCTTGTAGGCAGCTGAAATATTATTAACAACACAATAATTAAGAATCTCACATTTTTCTTAAAAGTTTATTTGATTGTTTGTTTGTTTGTTTTGAGAGAGTGAGGGAGAGAGACAAAGAGAGAGGGAGAGAGAGAGTCCTAAGCAGGCTCTGTGCTGACAATTCAAAGCCGATCTCACCACTGGGAGATCATGACCTGAGCAAAAATCAAGAGTTGGACACTCAACCAACTGAGCCACCAGATGCCCCAAGAATCTCACCTTTTATCTTTGTGTCATAATTCATATTTTTTCCACCAACATTTAACTAGAGATGGCTGTTCTTTCAACCAATTCAGTGAGTTATGCAAACTGGTGCTACTATCTTCAACTTGTAGTAACAACTAATGGAAACATAAACGTAACGCCTGAACCAAAAATGTCTACGAGGAAAGGAAAGAGAGAAAAAAACCACCTGTAAATGTTAGGATACCAAACTATAAGCAATTTCCTTTGATGGTATTCGATTTTTGAGGTAGTAATATTTCCCAGGTGGTAAAATTTGGAAACAAATTATGCAACAGTTAAATTTTACTGCTTAATGAAAAAATATTAGAAAAAAAGGATGTTTAAAATATGGATACCATCATGTATGTTAGATTAGTACAGTGAAAGCTGTCTTCAAGTCTGTTCTCAGTATCCATGCTGTGACTGCGCCAAGTTTGTGAAATGATTATTAGTCAGAGCAACCCTCATTTGATATTTTAGAAAAAAACTATTTTATGCTGGCAGCTTGAAGATGGGTTCACTGCAACAAAGTGCATTGTGCATCATAGTGTGATCCAATTTCTAAACTTTAGTGATATATTTATAGATCAGAAGCTGTATGCTAAGTCTCTAACAGTGATAACTGCCCTCTAATCTGTCTGGTTGTCTTAGTGTTCTTAATGCAATGAAGGCCAAGGTCAAGGAAACATCACTCTGTGTTTGAAACCAGTAAAAATAGATGGCAAATGGTTGGCATTTGCCATCTGCAGGAAGAATTCTTTTGAAAGCAGTGATGTGTACTATCTGTTGCTAAGGAGATTGGGGACAACCACGTCTGATCTTCATGATGACAGCATGTCATGCAATGTAGAACGAAACAAGAGAAAGGTACAACCTAATCATTTCACCTGTCCCAGTGCTGTTTGGAGTTAGAAGGTATAAATATTTTTTGGACCATGTGGTATGGATTATATTTGACAATTTTTGCCAAAAATGAAAGAAAAATGTAGGTAGTTTAGCCTGAAATATTCAAACTTCATGAGTGATGGGGGACCAAAGAGTAAGAACATTATAACTAATTTTCTTAGGAAAGCTGATACTCTGGATTCTGCTTACAATCATAGCTATTTCTGTAGCAATATTCCTGAACAAAAGAAGACTGTGAATTAGGATACCCCACAACCTATTGGAACTGTTCATCTAGAAAATTCCATCTCCTTTGTAATTTGGTGCTCAGTGGTAATACTTGGATCTATAACTTGGCCTCCTCAGGAATCTTGTCCTTTAAAAATGACATGAAAAGTTACCAACTCTAGTTTTTAATCCATATGTGACTGCCATGTTAAAATGTTAATTTGGAATCCAGGATTATTAACAAGTTTCTTGAGACTTTGTTCACATGGGTTAATGCGTCTAAAACTAATCAATTTTATAGGTATTGAGCTGCCTTGTTTTCAAGAAACCATGTTTGGCATGAAGAATTTTTTTTAAAACGTAGACTCAAAACTAAAAGGGATCATAAACTAGAGAGGGATATGAATATGTACACAATCAGGTTTAATCCAAGTTAAAGCATTATGGGAGCCTAGAAGAGAAGGTGATGAATTCAAAATGTTGGAACTAGAGACCATTTACCAGAAGAAATGCGAGGTGGGTTGCTCTTGAAACACACAGATTTACCACATAGAGAGTTGCTAATGTAATTGGTAAACTAGAGAATGGACATAGGAATATCACATAACCAGAAAGGACATGATATGTTTGAGGAAGGAAATATTTTTGGTGTGAGGTTGTACTAGGACCTATGACCTGAGGATAAGAAGCTGATTTTTATTTTTCATATGTTTTATTTTTTAATGTTTATCTATTTGAGAGAGAGAGAGAGAGAGAGAGAGAGAGAGAGAGAGGACACGTGTGAGCAGGGGAGGGGCAGAGAGAGAGAGGGAGACAGGGAATTCCAAGCAGGCTCTGCACTGTCAGCACAGAGCCCAAAGTGGGGCTCAATCTTATGAACTGTGAGAACATGACCTGAGCTGAAATCAAGAGTCAAGTTGGTTGCCCATCAACTGAGCCACCCAGGATCCCCAGAAGCTGATTTTTAGATGAAGGTCTTAAATACTTTGCTTACTATTTCTATAGATCTACTGTCTTATCACATTTTTTCCCTCCAAACAAAAGCCATGAGTAACATTCTCTCATCAATACCATCTGTTTCTCATTATTGACAGCGATCTTCATTGTGGGAAAGAGAAGCATACTGGGATGAGGGAGAGGGATCATAACCTGTAAGTGAAAGGTTCTTAGTGCCTCCCATTACGGTTCAATGAACAGTGTCCACTGGGAGCACTCCTAGGTCCAAACAAGTTCAGATTTATTAATTGTGCTGCAGAAGTGGGAAGCGCTTCAGAGAGGAAACTTGGTGGTGACTATGATGGATGTTAAGCATGGTATTTTTATGAGACCTGGACTTGTGTCTGGTGAATTTAAGGAGGAGTTAGAGGAGCCAGAAACAGCTCTGAACTGGGCGCTCTAGGTAGCAACGGCCAGTTTGTGACTTGGTCCCTTAATAATTCCTGAGATGGTGGGGAGGGATTGAAGCAGGGTCAGAGTTGTAATGGAAAAGAAGCAAGAGGCCATTCCTACTGGCCAGAGCAGGGGATGTTTCGTCATGTTTGTGGTTCTGGCATGGCCTCATCTCTTTCTTGGACTGAGCGTTGCTTGTGCTCTGACGGGAATGGTGCAGTCTGGTCCTCAGGAGGCCCATCCTTATTCTCACTGATTGTCAGCACGGCTGGTTTTCATTGGGTCCCCAGCCACTCCTGTTCTTCATTCTTGGTTGAATATCAGCTGAGATCACATCAAAGTTGTCATCTGCTGCTGCTGTTGTTCATCATTGTTGTATCTGAGCAACTAAGTGGTACATCAAAAATAGCTGTGGTTACCTTGGAAAAGATATGTTGGGAAGGTGATTCTCTGAAGGCATGAAAATGAGTCAGGAAGCTATTTCAAATATGTAGGTAAAAGTTATGGTAATCTTGGCTTTGAGACATTGAGATTAGAAAAATAAAAGCCAAGGGACACTTCTCTAGTGGAATCCATGACTCACCAGCCAATTGACCTGGGCCATCCAGGGATAGGTCCAAAATGATTTTGCAGTAAGCATATTGAATACATATATGTAATTAAGTACATAATTTCAGAATACTCATGATGCTTTTGTTTATGCATTATGACTGTCATAGTAATTGGAGGATGGGTAAAATACAGTCTTTGTGCAGTTCACTGTCAGGAGTGGGGCACAGATATCTACTAAACAAATGAATATAAGGGATGCAGAGAAGGATTATAAAAACCTACAGACTGTGGAATTGGGAATTACCCCAAGGAGGTAACCGGAATTTGGGACTTGAAATATAAAGGAGGGAGGACAGAATCATGACATAAATTATGAAATATACAGTGAATAGCAAATGCTACCAACGCTCACATATGAATATACAAATATAAAGAATGAATCACAAGTAACTAGGAATACTAGTATAGAGTGGAAAGGTACAGTGGGGTTTTGCAAAAAAAAAAAATGGGTTAGGGTGGGAGTCCATGCTGAGGACGTGTAAATTGTAAACATCTAGGTGCCATAAGTAAGATCAATGCAAAGAACAAAAGTGACTCTTCATCTACATTAATTTGGGTTTTTATGACATCAGTAATTAAATATAAATTGGCCATGGGAAAAGCCTACAATAATCAACTAATTTATGGTGTATCTTCCAGAGTCACACCTCTAGTCTCCTGGGCATAATAAACTCTGTTTTGTTTGTAAAGACTTCCACTAGAAAAAATTATACCATATCATTTAAAATCTGATTCTGAGGGTGCCTGCATACCACCGTTGGTTAGTCCCCTGACTTCCTTGCAGGTCATGATCTCCTGGTTTGGTATGTGAGTTCGAGCCCAGCTTTGGGCTCTTATCCAGCAGCGCGGTTCTGCTTCAGTCCTCTGTCTCTCCCCCACCCCTGCCCCGCCTCAACAAAATAAACATTTACAAATAAAATAAAATGATATCTGATTTGGGTGTTAAAAACATTCCTTTCCAGGATCTTTATTTTTCCTCATAGGAGGTAGTGCTTTCTTCTCAGGCTGGCTGGTTCCCACATCACGGTGACCCTGGCACTGTGATCGTGGCTCTCTGAAGCCACGATCGCCACCACAATCTCAGGATCACCAAAGGCAGACAGTTTCATTTTCTTTAAACAAACCAGGAAAAGACACTCTGCGAACGTGTTCCCTGCCACCACAATACTGTGCACCTTCCATTTTGGTTGGTCTGTCGGAGTCTTCATGAGCAGACAGGTAAGAAATAAGCTCCCTTTGCCTCGATGTGCTACATGCCGAGCTGAAGAAAGTAACTCCAACCCCGGTGATATTTTAAAATCCCAACTGAAGGCTAAAAAATAACAAAGACCAGGTCGTAAGTACCCAGGGCCCCAGAATGTTGACAGATAATGGCATGTTAATGATCAAATCCAGATGCGGTGCTGGGCTGGAAGAAATGCCGTTGGCACCTGACATTCACTTAGAAAGGTCGTGATGCTTGGAATATTCCAACAAACACAGTCCGAGCAGACTTCCATGGATTCCCTCTGCGGTGAAGGCTCTCTGGAGGCTGTGTGGGACCGGTTCCAGTGACTTTTTTTGTGGCAGTTTAACATCCCTGTGTTCTTTCCCTTTTCTTTCCCCACAGTTCTGCCTCCACACCCACCTTAAGCATCTCTATTGCCCTGATGAGTCTGGAAATTACACTTGTCTTTCAGAGGTAATCAGAGACCCTCCATCCACATTCTCTTAATCTCCCTCGTCCACACTGGTGGAGTTCCTTTATTTTAGACAGCTGATGTTGCAAAGAGAATCTTCTTTTCTAGTTTTTGTCTCGTTTTCTAGTTAATCACTTTCATTATTTGGTTTATTCCTTGCTCTAGAGTCATCTGATTTTCCAACCAAATCTCATTTTAATCTCACAATGTCTTTGGTTTACATATCACCTGATAGACATTTTATAAATGCATGTTTATTTATATGGTATTTATATAGTATATAGTATTTATATATATAGTATAAACAGGTATGAATATAAATATATAGTTATAAAGTTAGCTTTTCTTATTCAATGATTCCTTCTCCAAATATTTTAGCATCATGAATTTCAAAGTCAGACAGATCTGAAATCACAGCTTTACTCTGTATCGGTATGCTCCTTGTTTGCCTTTCTAACTCTTTGGTTATGCATCTCTAACATTGTAATGATCTAAGAATTATTTTCATTCATGGAAAATCCCTAGTAAAGTGTCTTGCATGTAGAAGTCCTCAGTAAACATGCATCCCCTTTCTGCCATCTTAAACACATACACACACACTCATAGAGGGAGAGAGAGAGAGAGAGAGAGAGAGAGAGAGAGAGAGAGAGAGAATGAAGAGGAGGAGGAGGAGAAAAGAATGATCTTACAAGTTAAATATGTTTTTGGAACAAAACTGCGAAAGCAGAAGTAAATCACCATATCCTCGAGAAACAGGTGTAGAACACATTTAGACAAGCAGTGATGGCACTAACCCAAAGAGAATTATCTAGATTAATTTGTACTGCTGCTGCCCTCCATCAAGAGAGGTCACCAGGAATTAAGTACTCAGACTCCCCATACACCACCTCTATTGCCCTGTTCAAATCCTGGGACTCTTCCTTGGCTCCCGTGCTCTAGCCACACTTTGGGTCTTTCAGCTCTTCAAACTTTCCAGGCAGATGCTTGCCTCAGGAATTTACATTGTTTTCTTCTCCCTAACTGAATGCCCCGCCCCATGTAGTAAACTTATATAATCTCTCGCCTGCTTCAGATCTTGGCCTAAATGTTTTCTTTTCAGCTAGGCTTTTCTTGAACATGCTAAAGTACAAGGCACTTTCCAACCATTATCTTCATCATGCAAAATAGTTTCCCATAATTCTTATTGCAATCTGACATACCACTTATCTATATGCCTAGTCCATCTTCTCAACTCCAACTGAAATGTCATCCGCATGGGTTCAGTAGATGATCCATGATGAGATGATGATGAGGAGCCTCTGGGTGGCTCAGTTGGTTGAGCGTCTGGCTCTTGATTTCAGTTTAGGTCATGATCTCATGGTTCATGGGAACGAGGCCCATGTTGGGCTCTGAGCTGGCAGCATGGAGGGTGCTTGGGATTCTCTTTCTCTCCTATTCTCTCTGCCTCTCACTTGCATTGTCTCTCTCAAAATAAATAAATATGCTTAGAAACATTACAAAATAAAAGAAATACTGATGAAGAAAATGAATGAATGGTTGTTCACATATAAAAGAATACTAAGTGGTTGAAGAGTAAAATAATGAGAAGTTATAAGCTTAGAAGTTATCAGTTTAACTCAGAAAATCACCCAAGTGTCTATTCTTTCCCCCAGTTGAGATTATCACCTCTACCAAAATGGATAGACTCACTGTGAAGCCTGATATAATCATACTTCACTTCTCTTCTTTTTTTTTTAAGTTTATTTAGTGTTTGTGTGTGTGTGTGTGTGTTAAAGAGAGAGAGAGAGAGAGAGAAAGAGAGAGAGAGAGAGAGAGAGAGAGAGAGAAGGGAGGGGCAGAAAGAGAGGGAGAGAATGAATCCCAAGCCTACTCCATACTGTCATCACAGAGATAGAACTCAAGTTCAAGCTCCACATTGGGCACAGAGATTACTTTAAGCAAAACAAAACAAAACAAAGGAAATTAAAAAAAAGAAATATTCTTGAATAAGTAAATGAATCAAGAAAAATAGAATTCCAAAGCAATTTGAACCAGATGAAAAGCTCCATAGACATATAAATGGACAAAAGCACTCTGTCCAAAGTTAAGTATCCATAGGTATTTAGCAGAAGGTGTATTGGCAAAAATAACATCTCA
This sequence comes from Suricata suricatta, assembly GCF_006229205.1. NCBI lineage: Eukaryota > Metazoa > Chordata > Mammalia > Carnivora > Herpestidae > Suricata > Suricata suricatta. The sequence continues at coordinate 12,003,149 of NC_043702.1, read as the reverse complement.
ACAATAAAATTGATGCAGACTTTATGATAGTGAATAGTGAATAGGTAAAGAGTAAAATTATTTACAATTAACAAAATTGCTTATGGGAAAATCTGCTGCTTGGAATTTACAAACCAAGATAAATAATAGCAAGACAATGAAAAAAATATATACAGAAACAGAAATAGAGAGATAGAGGGAATTTGACTTTCTGGAGAATATAGATCATTTTCTTAGGCACATCTTATTGACAGATTCACCAGTTCATATGTAAGGGTAATTTAAAATTGACAGATTCACCAGTTCATATGTAAGAGTAATTTAAAATTATGACACACACTCCTTAATTCCATCTCCTTGAGCGTGGACCTGTAACTTGCCTCTAACCAATATAACATAGCAAAAGTGAAGAGATTTTGCAGATTTAATTCAGGTCTCTACTTAGTTAACTTTTAGTTTATCAAAAGGGAGATTCCCTTAGGAAGCTCTGATCTGATCAAGTAATTCCTTTAAAAAAATTTATTTTAATGTTTATTTTTGAGAGACAGAGCCTAAACAGGGGAAGGGTATAGAAAGAGCAAGACATAGAATTTGAAACAAGCTCCAGGCTCTGAGCTATCAGCACAGAGCCCAACATGGGGCTTGAATCCATGAACTGTGAGATCATGACCTGAGCTGAAGTCAGATGCTCAACCAACCGAGCTGCCCAAGCACATCTGATCAGGTAATTCCTTTAAAAAAGGATTTTGAGGGATATCTTGGTGGCTCAGTCAGTCAAGCGTCCTACTCTTGATTTTGACTCAGGTCATGATCTTACGGTCATGATATCAAGCCCCACATCAGACTCTGGGCTGAGCATGGCGTCTGCTTGGGATTCTCTCTCTTTGTCTGTCTGTCTGTCTGTCTCTCTCTCTCTTTCTCTCTCTCTCTCTTTCTGCCCCTATCCTGCTCACACACTCTCTCTATCAAAATAAATAAAAAATATTTATTAGTAAATAAGTAAGTAAAAGAGGATTTGGGGGTTGGACACAGAAGAAGTCAGAGATTCTCCTGCTAGTTCTACAGAAACAAACTACCACATGAACTACCTATGGACAGATGTGTGTCAGAAAAGGTCAAGCATCAGAAATTTTACATGATTCAACTTATATACACAATGAATTTTAAACAATGTGGTCAGTGACCTGTATTAGTTATTTCTTGCTGCATAACTGATTACAACAAAGTGGCTTAGGCACCCATTCACCATCTCTCCATTTCAGTCTGTCAGAATCCAAGGAACAGCCTAGATGAGTTCTCTGCTCAGAGTCTGACAGGTTGAATTCCAGATATTAAGGGGCCTGCAATCTTTACTGGAGCTCAGGGCTCTCTTCCATCTCCCTTGAATCTATCTATATGTGATTATCATCCCAGAGATTTCTGGCACTTTACCTTCTTCATTACATGCTAACTTAAAGAACCAGATGCATGAATTGAAAAGACTTTATATAATTATAATAGATGCTTTGTTATTTAGCCTACCATGGCAAAGTAAATAGCATCCGTTAATGAAAGATGTCATAAGAAGTAGTCCATTAGAAATTAATTGTTTGTGATTTATTGACATTGGATATTTTAAAAAGGCATTGAGAAAGCTAATTGGATCATTTCTTAAAGTATCTGAATTTCTCTTGATAAAAAAAGGCTAGCTAAATATACTTAGTATTATCTGAAAGACATTCTGATACATGATACATGTATCTCAATAATTTAACTTCTCTCTAGATAAAAATTCAACTTTACCATATTTTTACAGATAGCTGAAAAACTAAATTGAAGGCTACCTTCCTAATGTCCTGCTTCACTGGGTTTTTATACAGAGTCAGTGGGGTTTAATATAAACTTACATGCCGTGAACATGGCCAACCTGGAGTATATGAGGGGAAGTCGATCTATAAGGATGTCTTTGTGCCTGCTTATGCATCTGGCAGAAAAATGCCAATAATTATAGTGTTACAAGTTAATTTACTTTTTGAAATATTCTTTGGTATTATACATGAAACACATAAAAAGAAACTGATTGCTGAGTAAGGGCAGATGAACCTCAACTATAGAAGTAATTTAGTTTTGATTTCTTTTTAGGTGAGTATTCAGAAAGATATTCAAATGTAAAATTTAATTGTAAATTAAAAAAAAAACATGGTAAAATACTATGAAAATACATATAGGGATCATTTTGTATGGAAGTATGATATTTTCTCTTGTTCCAGAAAGACATGTAAAAATAAGAATTACCATATTCTTTGATATCATTTCATTTCATTTTCCTCCCTCCCTCCCTCCTTCCCCCCTTTTTCCATTTACCCCTTCTTTCCTTCCTTCCCTTTTCCAACTCTGTGCTGGTGCATTGGGAATATAGTGAACAAAACAGACATAATCCCTGCACTTACAGTGTTTACTCTATGGGAGAAAGATAGACAATCGGAAACAATAAATATATAATATAAAGTTGTAAAGAAATAATATAAACTTAAGCAGTTGAGGGCTTGTGGATGGAGATACCAAAAGCATACCCATTGGCACATTGGGGAGGCAAAGTGAGGGGCCCTTCATCTTTAGTTTTCTTTTATCCTGACCTTGGAAAAGTGAGGTCCCTCTCTGGGCTATACCAGGGATCTTGTCTTCTCTAATCCCAGATTTTCAGGGTTTCCTTTGGACCTTCTCATGAGGGTAAGAAGGCTCGAATCTGTGGAGGACTGAAGGCAGAGCAGTGCCATCCGTCAACTAACATTGACGTCTACGTTAGTAGTACTAATGGTCAACATATGTCAACTAACGTTAGTACTACTAATGGTCCCTTGGGGACTGGATGTGTGGGAGCAGAGCGAACCATTAGAAAGTTTCCCCATGGAATAAAGGTACAGGGGAGGTTGCAGTGGTGGTGCTAAAAGGTGTCCCATGAGGCAGGTTCAGGCCTGGTGACAGGGAGAGAAGGGGAGAACATTTGGAGAGGTCATAGGAAGGCACCAGAAAGAAAGGGGACAGACCCCAAAGGCCAAGTTTCCGTACTTGGCATTGGAGTCCACCAGTGACGATAGTCCTTTCAATATCTGAAAATTATCATGGGTGGCTAGACCCACACAAAACATGAAACCTTAATGTGGTGCGTCTGTGAATTCACGGGCAAGATATTATTCTCACGTCCAGGTGCTCACAGTAGCTGAATTTTGCAAACCTTTTTAGCATGGAAAGAACACTAAATATTAACTGCAGGAAATAAGATTTAATTTCTTGCCCCATAGCTTATGCACTCTGTGATCTAGGATAAGTCACATCAACCTCTCATTTTGATTTTATATTACCAGACTTTAAATGTTCATGGCTATGCACTTTTTTTGAGGAAAGGAAAACACGTCTGGTGATTGATTGAAGGTTTTTTTCTAATTTCTATCATGGCTCCTTTATTTTTGCCTGTATTTCTGTGCCTATTATGTCTTATTTACTTTATCATTGTTTTTATTTTGGGGCCACTTTGGATTAGCCATATTTCTTGTAAAGAGTGATTGGGGGGTTTGCTTTATGTTTGAATTTGTGTGTCTTAAACTTTTAATATGAAGTTTAAGCCAAAATCAGAGATATGTTTAGTCATATGTTTTCATCTCAATTTTTCTTTTGTTCTCTTGTGATTTACCTATTTTCCTTTCCTCTATGTCTGTTTCTGAATCCATCAGTTTCTTTTCTTTTAATTTTTTTTTTTTGAGAGACAGAGAGAGACAGTGTGAGCAGGGGAGGGTCAGAGAGAGAGGGAGATACAGAATCCAAAGCAGGCTCCAGGCTCTGAGCTAGCTGTCAGCACAGAGCCTGATGTGGGGCTTGAACCCATGAACTATGAGATCATGACCTGAGCCAGAGCCAGATGCTTAATTGATTGAGCCACCCAGGTGCCCCAGAATCCCTGAGTTTCTAACTTTTGCTTCATTACTCTGTGGCTCCAATGTATCTATCTTTTTATACTTTAAAAAATGCTTATTTATTTATTTTTGAGAGAGAGAAAGGGGGGGGGCAGAGCAAGAGGGAGACAGAATCCTATGTGGGGCTCCAACTCAGAGATCAAGACCTGAGCCAAAAATTGAGTCAAATGCTCAATTGACTGAGCCACGCTGGTGCCCATATCTTTTTATTCTTATGTAGTGAAGGTAGTATAATTTTTTATGTGAAATACATTATTTTTCAGTTGCATTCCTGTGGAAGTTTTACCTCATACTAAACACACACACACAAACACACACACACACACACACACACACACACACAAAGAATATGTTTAGATATTGTTTTAGTCCCAGAAAATAAAAGTATATTAGAAATTTTGAGCTTTCATCTTTAAAGATGATTGAGGTATATTATGTATTTGATTATTTTTAGGATGTCGGGTATGACAATCTTTGGTTTAAATATGAAAATGAACATGATATATAAATTTCCATTGAAGCGTTACAGCTTCCTCTACAGCTTCTTATGCGCTATCTCTTTTATAATGCACAAATACTTTTCTTTATTTATTACAATTTTTCATTGTGCTGGGAATTAATAGATGAGGGGTCCATAATTTCCCCCTTAAAATCCACCTTGTTTTTCATGCTGTTCCTTACAAATATGTTTTATTCTTTATATGCTCCTCAGACCTGTATTTTTATTTTATATGACCTTTTGATAATTGCATAAAGGCGATACAAGACAAGCATTAACAAGATGACGAATTAGGTATAGGCTAGCGTGGATATGTTCTTTGCCTCTTAACAGCTCAAAGGCATGAAGACAATTTTCTGAGGCTAAAAAAATGGGCCCATTTAAAACTGGGGTTGAGTTCATCATTGGTGTCACAGTTGGAAATGAAGTGTGACAGGCGGCTGTTAACTCTGGCAACTTGTCATGTACCAGCTGTTTTGTCACAACTCAAAGAGCCCACAGACAAATTCTAAGCAGAAACAATTAAATGATAAAGAAATAGAATCACATAAAAATAACACCAAATACCAAAAGACCTTCCAGTTTCAGCAATCAATAAACAAGGTGAGTCCCCAAGGGAAGCGTCCACCAAAGGAGAAATGGAGATTTATTTACCTTTAGTATCTTCAAAGAATAAGAATCATACTCTGTGATTCTTCATGAGGACCTCTAGATTTTTATTTTGACAAAATTCTCTGGCTAAGAGTCCTAGTGCTCTTTTAAAATTCCAATCAGAGTGCTATAGTGCCACAGGATTATTGCAAGGATATTCCTTAAAATAAAATTTCTTTAAAGAAATACCTAAATTACAGACACAATGTGTAATCTCTATTCTTTAAGGGCTATATTGTTAACACATCAAAACTCTGGGCAGAACTTCAAGACAACACAGTTTCAATGGAATTCATGTTCAAACAAGAGTCATATCACCTCAGAGAACATGGTGACATTTTTCCTAGCTCTCCCTTTTATTTTTTAAAATTTATTTATTTATTTTGAGAGAGGTGAGGGGGAGGGGCCGAGAGAGAGCAGTGCAGCGCCTGAGGTGGGGCTCCATCCCAAGAACCATGAGATCATGACCTGAGCTGAGACCAAGAGTCAGACATTTAACTGACTGAGCCACCCAGGTGTCCTATCCCTAAATCTTTTCTTTAACTTAAGTTTTGAGACTAATGGACTCAGCATCATTGGGTGGAATGTTCACTACTCTTGGACTCTTAATTCACTTGCTGTGCCACTACCACTTTGTCAGCATTGTTGGCATGAATATAACCCTGTTTGACTGTTGGAGTGGTAGCCTCGAACAAAGTAAGCCAGACTGGGTTCCTTCCTTTAGCCATCCTAGAACACAGAACAGGATGAGTGTGGGATACACAGAGAAGGAAGAAACATTAGACCAAGACAAGGATACAAGACACAACTTACTGCTCAAGCCCTGGAGTAAGATAAAACTGAGTTTGAATCCTGACTCCTCCACTACCAGCTGTGTGGCCATAGACACATTTGAACACTCTTATCCACGGATGTGTTTGCTACTAAACAGAAGAGACCGTACCTTTTCTTAATATAACTGGAGTTTAAATCACATTATCTTTAGAGGATTACTAATAGAATTTGTAATACCTTAATAAACATTCCTTATTGTTTTGGTTGTTTCTGCTTGTTCTATTTATCACCATCATTGCTATTATAATTTTTAATTTTATGGCTTTAAATTCCACAAAATCTGCTTCAACTTCTATTTCCTCCAGGAAATAGTTTCTCATCTCTTTCCTGTATCTTATGAGATCTACTGTACCCTAAAACCTTTCCATATGTAACTATGCTTGACTTACCTGAAACACCACCAACTCACGAGTATAGAGATTAGATTTCCAGGGGCCTGGTGGCTCACCCAGTTAAGCCTTGGACTCTTGATTTCAGCTCAGGTCACAATCTGATGGTTCTGGAGATCAAGTACCCATTGGATTCTGCTTGTCAGCATGGAGCTTGCATGGGATTCTCTTCTTCCTTCTCTCTGTCTCTCCTCCACTCACATGCCCTCTCTCTCAAAATAAACCAACAAACTTAAAAAAAATCAGATTTCATCTATTTACGTTTCTTTATCATATTTAGCATGGTATTTGTATGTGTTAAGAGCTCAGTATTGTTTGTGGAATTAGATTGGCACCAGATTTCTGTATAATCTGTTATGGAACTTTAGCATTTCCTCATGGAGTTGCAAAACCACTACTTGAAATTTGAATCTTTCATTACAACTTTTTAACATTGTTTATGGACCCATAAATGTGTCATTATGACTTAGATTTTTTTTTTCAATCAAGATGATCAAGCTTCTGCCCTATGGAATCTCAGAATCTCTAAATCTAGCATTTCCCCTAGAAAACTCAGAACTGTCCTCTGTGAGTTGCAGATTGTGTTATTATGAGGTTGAAATTATGAAGTTGAAAATATGTTCTCGATAAAATATGTTTGGAGACATATCACAGGGCAATTTTTTAGGAGCAAAAATAACTTCTCTACTTAGGCCAACCTCTGATAACACAGAAATCTACTTGATACTTTGAATGATGGAGGCTCTGGGAGCTTTGTTTGTTTCTTTGTTCATGATCCTGTTTTCAAGGATTTGGAGAGTCTTGACATGACTTCACAAAGAATAAAGCAACTCTCAAGGTTCAAGCATGACCTGTGGGACCCATCTGGATTGATTTTGAGTTCCAATTTGGAATGAAAATTGGAAAGTAATTCTTTATTTTTACCACATGTTCTGAAGTTTTCCAGCATTAGCCCAAATGGTTGAAAAAAATGAAATTTTATGGGAAAAAAAGGACTCTAGTAGATGATACTACTTGAGGTACTATCTAAGTACCTCAGATACTTAAAGCAAAATCAATGTTGAGAATATCAGAAAGAGTTTTGAACATTTTCTGATTGAAACCAGGAAGTGGGAAACTATAGAGAATAATCCAAGCACAACAGAAATATTTGTTGACAGAGGACAGCAAGCCACATGGACTCTACTAGGGAAGAGGCAAACTTTGAAGGGCCTGGATCCTGGGAGCTTTTAAAATAATGCTTGAAAGACAATTGAAACTATACTAGCAAACTTACTTTGTGGGTCCTAAAAGGGTATCTGTGGTCTGTCTATGTCATAGGATAAGGCTGCAATGCCATGGAAAGAGAGCAGTTCTTTTTTTTTTTTAAGTTTATTTATTTTGAGAGAGAGAGAAAGAGAGAGAGAGAGAGAGAGAGAGAGAGAGAGAGAGAGAGAACATGAGCATGGTACTTACTTTAATTAGACCAACTATAGAATTAGTTCCTATTTGTAACCTGATCACTGTGGCCAGGAATATATGAAGCAATGATTGGCTTAGATCTGACACGGGGTGGGCATTTCATCCTTAAAGATGGTGGTGGGACTCAGATGCCATGGGCTGAGAGTAGAGGAGGAGTGTCTGCCACTAACAAAGAAATGAGATTTTTCAAGAGAAAGCAGATATAAGCTGAGGGAGGAAGCAACTGTTAGGTCAAGATTTAATTCAGATGAACTGTCAGGTCCATCACTAAAATATTGCATCTCTTTGGGGCGCCTGGGTGGCTCACTCGGTTCAGCATCCGGCTTCGGCTCAGGTCATGATCTCACGGTTCGTGGGTTTGAGCCCCGCATCAGGCTCTGTGCTGACAGCTCAGAGCCTGGAGCTTGTCTTTGGATTCTGTGTCTCCCTCTCTCTCTGACCCTCCCCTGCTCATATTCTCTCTCTCTCTCTCTCTCTGTCTGTCTCTTTCTCTCAAAAATAAATAAAACATTAAAAAATTAAAATATTGCATTTCTTAGAGTCTTTATATAAAAACCATACAATCCATGTTTGTGGTAGGTTGTATTTATTATTCATTGGCGTTTGGTGCTCCTCCCCATAGGAGGACTGTGCTGCGATGAAACCCAGACTCTCCTGGGAGCAGAGACAACATGCAGCACTTCCGAGTGGAAGCTTCAAGAGCCAGCACATGGGTCAATGAATTGGTTCTTCCTTCTGCCATTACAGCCTGGGGTGCTTTGGCTAGAGGTCTTCTCCATGAGCCTGGTTCCCAGAAGTGAGGATGAATTGGAGCAGAGCCATAGGCAACACATAGAGGACAGAGAACATGAGAAAGAAATCGGTTTTCCTTGTTGTAATGTACCAACACTTAAGATTCTCATCAGAATATAACTTAGTCTGACTGATACAAAATCATAAAAGCAATCACCAAAGTCACTGCCCATTTGACATTTGTAAGCCAACAAGAATATTCTATTCTACGGCAGTTTCTAATCTTATCACTCTCCAGCAGAGCTAAGGAACTGATTTTAATTTGCCATAATTTCTTTGGGTTGGGTGAAATTCACTGTTTTAAATTTTCTCTGTGTCTCATCTGAAATATGACACATAACTGTATGCTTTTGGACTGATTTTTTTAATCCATGAGACATTATATTCTTTAACTCAAATACTGTGTTTGATCACGCGATGATGTTCAAAGCCACCCCTGTCAATGTCTATGGTGCCATGAGTTCATACTTCTCATTTCTTTATATAACTTCTTACAGTTTGAAATTATGCATACTCTTGCTGATTTTTAAAATCTTGGTTTTCTCCACACTAGCCCCTCAGTTCCAGGAGGGCAGGGACTATTTCTGCCCTTTTTACCGTTGCGCACCCAGTGCGTAGCAGAGTGCTGCATATATAGCAGAATGACTCACGTTGTTGTTTGTTATTTGTAGTTATAAGAAATGCTATATGCATCTTTTGGCTTAAATAAAACATTATTTAGCTGAATAGCTTTGAGTGGGAATTATCTTATATTTGTCTATGCCAAATGTCATAAATCTCTTACGTCCAGTCCTAATACAAAATATGCATCTTTTATGAAATCAGAAATCGACATCTCCTTTGGAGTTGACAGCAAGAGAAAACAAAAACAAAAACAAAATCTATATAAATCATTGCAAAGCAAAGAAAACTGTTAACTTCACAGGTTTGACGTGCTGGAAATGAAAGCATGTGAGAGTTTATAGGTCAATATTTGGTGACAGTTACACAGATTGTTAGGTTTCTCTTTTTTTTTTTCCTTTCTTCTTTTTTTTTTGAAAGTCAACGATGATTTGAAGCAGATTCCTAGTAACGGTTGAATTTTTAAGCAATTCCCCCTTTTGCCTCTAGATGTCTCACCTGGAATTCTCATGGTAGAAGATATTCTGATGCAATACTCCACTATAGGGTTGGCTGAAATGTCATCTTGGGAAGTAAAACAGTAAACCCTGTGAAGTTAACTGCAGTTGGGTCAAAACATTCCATCAGTGCTCTTTTTTTTTTTTTTTTAACTTTCTGGAAAAATGCAAATAACAGATGGTGGGAGAATAGGCAGATTTATGAGAAAAATGACTTTGTATTAGTCATTCTGGTGAAGCCACATCCCAAGGAGGCCTTGCCTTTTTGGCTATGACGAACAGTTTCCAGGTGTAGCCCTTGATGTTGGGAAAATGATATTTAAGACAATGGTCATCAGCCCATCTTAGCAGCTTTTTTTTTTACTTCAAAAATAATTCCTACCACTTACATCTCAGTAGGTGAGGTATGGAATCAAATATTAGTATATGTCTTTAGGATATGACTTAGAGAAAAATAACGACTGTAGCGAAAGAAAATTGAGTCTACAAGTCAAGCCGGAAGCAAAAGTAACAGTTTTACTTCTTGAGAGGATAGGCAACATTTTTGCAATAGGCCAAAAGGGATGATTATTAGGATTTTTGAACATAAGTCATGAGAACTAGTTCTTCTGCAGATATTCCTATTAGTGAAAGAGTTTTCCCAGTACCATATGTTACACAGATCAATGAATACTATATTTGCAAATCCTATGATAATATTTGCTATATAAGGGAAATGTGAAAAGACAGATGACATGAAATGGTTTAGAAATAATATTCCATTTCAGATGCTACTCAAACTATCTCCAAGTAGTTTAGCAAAGTAGCAACTGAACCTAGTCACTTGGGTATATTTTTATATACTGAGTTTCTACCACAAAATCGAGATTGCTGCCAAGTGAGAGAGGGACTGTTTTCTCATCCCTGAAACTGGCTGGCAAAAGCAGACAATCAGTATGTGTTTCTTAAAAAAAATTAACTAGCAGAGTGCATGGGTGGCTCAGCCGGTTGAGCGTCCAACTTCAGCTCAGGTCATGATCTCAAAGTTCATGGGTTTGAGCCCTGCGTCGGGCTCTGTGCTGACAGCTCCGAGCCTGTAGCCTGCTTCAGATTCATGATCTGTCTTTCTCCGTCTCTCAGAAATAAATAAATATTTAAAAAAAATGAACTAATGAAAAATGAGGACAATCTGGTTATTTTCTTCATTATTTACATAAGACATGTTTTGTTTGTTTGTTTGTTTTTTCTCTTTGTAGCCTCTCATTGTACTAGGCTTAAATTTCTGTGGCTTAAATTAGTTTTGTTTGTTTTATTTTGAGCCTTGCAGGTCTAAAGAAAAGTTTAGATTGACTTTGCCAATCATTCTGACTTGGGTTCAAACCAATAAAACTAGCAAATCTCTGGTTTGAAAGATATTTGGCACAACTGATTGTTTTAACCAAACCAAAAATAGTAATAATCCCACTGTGCCTTGTGTTCCATGTGTTTCTGTTTCATTTTGATAAATAAACATTTTTTTCAATTGATTAAGCTAAGTTTGGGTCATGTAAGTCATATCTACAATATTTCACTTCCATATTTCAATGTATCTTCAGGAGTGCCTCAGTGGCCCAGTTGGGTAAGTATCTGACTCTTGGTTTCAGCTCAGGTCATGATTTCACAGTCGTGAGATCTAGCCCTGCGTCAGGCTCTTCTCTGAGCTTGGGCCCTGCTTAAGATTCTCTCTCTCCCTCCATCCTGCCACTGCTTGCACATGTGCACTTTCTCTTAACAAAAAAAGAGAGAAAAAAAGAAAAAGAAATGTAAAAGTGTTTTTGAAGTATCATCACAAATTATGTGATTATTTATAAACTTTTATAGGGTTCTTCTCGGGCTAGTCCTATCCTCCTTTTCCAGCTTCTTCGTCCTCTAATAATTCCAAAGCAACCTAAGATCTCCCCCTGTATTTACCTATTGTGGTAAATTGTTATTTAATTCAAATATTGCCTACCTCATGGTGCCTATTCTGGTTTACTCAGGTAGACATGATCAAGTCCATTCTCACTTACAGAAATTGAACAACAATTATTTACTTACTTATCTCAAGCTATTGGCTCACAACCTCAGAAGTTTCTGGTGAAATCTGAAACTGCTCCCTTGACGGTGAGGGCAGGGAGATGCTGAAGAAACAAACAGACCACTCCAGATTGGTAAGTGGCAGTTTCATATGCAAGGGAATGGACATTAGAAGCTTGCTTTGGGATGCCATAAGACAGGTAAATCTCTTTACCTGCCCATCAGAATCTTAAAAATTTATGTAGAGGCCTTACTGGGGGTCAGTCTTGTGTACAGTCTCGATGGCCCTAACAACACCTTTCTCTCTCCAGGCTACGTCTTTGAGAGTGGGACCCCATTCTGCTAGTGTGGGAAGTGTAGGCAGGACATTCATTTCGGAGACAGGGCAGGTGGTGGGGAGCCTTCTGTCACCTGAGTCTACCTCTCAAGTCAGTGGAAAGTCATGTTCTCCCAGTGACCTCCAACATAAGCTTCTGCCCAGATTTTAAGGTCATCGAGGTCAATAACTGTAGCTTATTCCTAAGAAAATTGCTTGACTTTCAACAAAAGTTGGTTGAAAATTTTGAATTCTATTTATTAATTTACCCTCTAAAGGAATTGATGGAGACACCCTTATCCATGGGAGAAAGATTGGCATAGCTCCCATGAGTTACTATTAAGATGTAAGACACTAGTCAGAAGAAGGTAAGAAAAAGATTGAGAGAAGTTAGTAAAAAAAAAAGACAGAGACTGAGGAATATAAATTTGAAAAGAAGAATAAGAAGTAGAGGTCAAATGAGCAGCAAGAAAGATAAAAGGTAAGCCTTTTTAAAAAAAATCTCTGAATGATATTATTTTTGGAATCTTCTGTCTTAGCTCCACCTTATCTTGAAATTCCAACCTAGGGGCAACTGGGTGGTTCAGTCAGTTAAGCGCCTGAGTTTTGGCTCAGATCATGGTCTCAGAGTTCTGTGAATCCATTTGGGGTTCTCTCTCTCTCCCTCTCTCTATACCCCTCCCATGCTCTTTCTCTCTCTCAAAATAAATAAACTTAAAAAAAAAAAAAGGAAAGAAAGAAACCCTAGCTTATTTGATAGCCGTTCACTGGGATTTGACCTGCCTTTAAAAATTAGGAATCTAGTTAGGGCTCAGACAACAATCAGCCAGTTCTGCGCAGGTCCTGAGAAGTGAGGGTGTCAGCCCAACTCCCCACTCCCTTCTCCGTTTCTCTGCAGAAGGTCATATTCTAGCAGCCTCAGTTTCTTTTGACCTGAGTAGTAAGTACCTACTTCTCAGAGCACATTCTGAGTGCTTTGTCTGTGGAGCGGCTGGAATTTTCTGACATTTGCCTATAAAACTAGGAAATATTTAAATTTCAAAACAGTTGTATATCAGTTGTGGATGATTCACTTAGATTGCCATGGTCACAAATTTCAAATTTTAAAGGATGCCTATTAGGCTGAATTCTTGCAGAACTCTTCTAGGTGTAGGATTCTATTATTCTATTCTGGAAATTAAAGTAGGGGTATGAAGTCCAATCCCCTAATCATAACAGCTCAGTTAAATTTTTGTGTGTTACTAATGTAATAATAATTTTGATATGTGTGTATATATATATATATACATATGTGTATGTGTATATACATATGTATATTTATATTATATACCAGGTATAATTTAATTTTAAAAGAAACATTAAAGTATTTGAAGTAGTTACCAGACTTTAAACTTTTAGATTTTTCTTTTCAGGGATATCAGAAAGTGAACTAAGCTTTGACTTCTTCATAAATTCAACATGTAAAAAATTATTGAAAATCTACCATGAGCCAACCCTTGCTAGGTGCTTGAACTATAGTAAAGAAGAAAACGCTCTTTGCCCACCACCTGAAGCAGATGCCTAAACTGACTTAAAGGCTAGTAGGTCTAAATAATTCACGTATTTTGGAAAAAGTTGGACACCACTGCTTTTATAACTCTAATCCACAGCTGTTTAATATTTAAAATTTTTTTTAATATTTATTTATTTTTGAGAGACAGAGAGAGAAGAGCACAAGTAAGGGAGGGATAGAAAGAGGGAGATACAGAATCTGAAGCAGGCTCCAGGCTCTGAGCTGTCAGCACAGGGCCCAATGCAGGGCTCCAACCCACACACCATGAGATCATGACCTTAGCCAAAGTGGGATGCTCAACTGACTGAGCCACTTAGAGACCCCATATTTTTCTTTAATTGCAGCAAAAACAATCTGCTTTTAAAACCATCATAACGATGCTAGCAATAACAAATATATTTTCATTAGAACATTAAACGTTTCACTTTTAAATGCAGCTAAGGTTTGAGAAATCTTGGTGCCTTGCTGAGAAAACAGGAAAAGTAAATTGGAGCTGATGCAAAGTTTATGATTTATTTTTAGAGCTGTGTAAGGAGCCTGCTTGAATCTAATTCTAACAGTCTACACAGGTGCCTTATTAGGATTTTGACAAAAACAGATGGTTCTTTCAAATGGTGTAATTGGTGAGTTTTTAATAAAGATATTCCTTTTTCCCCCGAGTGGTGTGGACAGGGTTTAAAGAAATAAACAAAGGATGGGTCATCACACAGGGGAGAGGAGGAAGAGCTCTGAGGAGCTGTTACCATCTCTTCACCTGAGTAGAGACATGGGTTATGAGAACACGGGGAATGTGTATGGATAGGGCTACCTGGGGACACTATGGCCTTTGGCAGAGTGACACAGCCAGCCTGTGGCCCCTGGCAAGGAGAGTCACAGTAAAATAGACACTCTGGCCACATTCTCCTCCCCCAACTCAGTCTACTACCAGTCTATTTCCCATTGGCCCACCCCATAGAAGCCAGAGAGCATGGTAGCTCACTGATGTGACTCATAAAGGTCCAGCTTCTATAGCTTAGAGCAGAATGGAAATGGCTGGTGTAGGGATTTGGATAAGAATATGGAGAACCTCAGAACAATATGGTAATTAGAAGTTACTAAAATTATATCTATTATATCTTGATGATCTTTTAGTTTGACATTGAAAAATGACTTTCAGGACAGAAAAGTGTATGCATTTCTATTTCATTTTCTTTTTTAATTAAAATTTTTTTACCTTTATTTATTGTTGAGGGAGGGGGAGAGGCAGAGAGAGGGAAGCAGAGGATCTGAAGCCCTACGCAGGGCTTGAACTCATAAACCTTGAGATCATGACCTTAGCCAAAACCAGGAGTCAGAGGCTTAACCTACTGAGCCACCCAGGATCCCTGAACTAATTTTAAAAATTCAAATTGTTATTTTTCATCATTCACTCCAGTAGACGATGAAAACATCTGAACCCATCTTTCCAGATGTTATTTATATATCACAGGGAAGATAATGTTTTCTCAAATATTCGTGAAAAAGTTCATCTTTAGATTATTTAACAGTAACAGAAGTATTTCTCAGTCTTTGCATTGCTGCCTGGAAGACAGTAGGGCCTTCAAAATTAATTGAATAGGGGTCCCTGGGGGGTTCAGTCAGTTAAGCATCTGACTTTGGCTCAGGTCGTGATCTCATGGTTCATGGGTTCAAGCCCTAAGTTGGGCTCTGTATTGTCAGTTCAGAGCCTGGAGCCTGCTTTGTATTCTGTGTCTCCCTCTGTGTCTATCCCTTCTCCGCTCACATTCTATCTCTCTCTCAAAAATAAGTAAACATGAAAAGACACTACTTGAATAAAAATCATGAAAGAAGCAAAAAGGTATATTCACGTACATGAGTCATCAGAAGTATTTCCATCCAGTTCATTTTAACTCATAGAAATAAGCAGATGCTTTCATTTCTATAATACTAAGAGTATTACAAAATATTGATGAAGTAATACAAAATAAGACCAAACCAAACCAACACTACACGTGACATTACTATATGCCTTAAGAGTACTAGCATCCAATGAGTATTAGCAGAATAGATGGCCTGAGTTTCAGTTCAAAAAACAAAGCATTATGATCATGTTTATTCATTTTGCTCTTTTTTGTACCTTTCTAATCTCCAAGTTAAAATGAAGAAAAATTCTGTGTTCTGTAATTTTTAAAAAGTAATATACTTGCTGATAACACAACTAACTCCTAATTTTTATTGAATCAATCACTTTGTTTTGCTTTGCTTCGATTAATGTTTCTTAATTGACAACACACACTTCATACATAATCTGGTTTAGATCAAACTGCCGGCTCTATCAAGGGCAGCGTATTTTGGCAAAGCGATTAATTCCTTGCAGTTCCACATAATATATATTAAATATATATCAAATCTTTTGATACAACTTGGCCAGCACAGCACAATTAGCAAACCCTTCCTAAGAAAGGCCGCAATGTC
Source organism: Suricata suricatta (assembly GCF_006229205.1). Taxonomy (NCBI): domain Eukaryota; kingdom Metazoa; phylum Chordata; class Mammalia; order Carnivora; family Herpestidae; genus Suricata; species Suricata suricatta. Next base: position 11,987,120 of record NC_043702.1, on the reverse strand, counting down.
ACGTTGGCATGAAAATAGAATCTGGGCTGAGAAGTGGAGAGAAAAATAAAAGTTCTCTTAAGGTCAAGGGCAACAGCTGAGCAGCTCTGTGGCTACCTGCTTCAAAGGATACTGTGTCTTGTGTTTATAGATTAAATGTTGGTTTCTATGGGGGGAGGGTGGTCATAGGAGCAAATATCCCTGACTCCCAAACAAAATAATCCCAAATAAAATGGATGATGTAGCCCTTAGTAAAAAGGGAGTTAACTATTCATGGGAAAAAATGCATGACCTCACTCTTTCAGAATACACTGTGATTCATCAGCATTTTCCAGCTTTCTTGCCTGCTTGCTTTGAATTTACAACTCCGCCCCTTTCCCTTTTGCCCCCAAGGTTAGATAACTTAATTGAAGGTGCAGGGGGTTTGAGAAGGAGGGTTAAATTTACAGGATGCCCGCGGTTTGTGGAAGTATATTTCCTGTCAGTAATTTAGCGGCACCATCTTTGCTGATGACAGACTTTTCAAATGTTACACTTGTTTCTTTACCTTTTTTTTCTGGTCTCAGAAGAGCTGTGTTATTGTCTTGCTTGAAAAAGAAGACTCTGTGGTCATGAGGAGAATGTAATGGGAATAATATCTAGAAATGTGTTTATAGGCAGAAGGAATCAGCTAAAAATATCATGACAAGCGGGCTAACTTATAATTTTAAATTGTCACACTTGCAAAAACCTTGAAGGGCGATCCGTCCATCCCCTTCTTAGGAAAAGCCACCATCGTTTAATCAAGGACTATGAACCCACTGCCTTGAAATTGTAACCAAACTGTTTGTGCAGTGTTATGTATCTACGGAAACAAATGTGGACTTCTAGAATTACATTATTAGTTTCTTTTGAGCCATGTGCACTTCAAAGATTTTTCGGAAACTAGTAACGCTGTGTTACATTCTGTGGGTGGAAAGTCCAAGGTCTATGCTAGCTCTCTTCACGTCTATGTGCCCCCTCGTTATTTCGTGAAGTTTGGATGTTGCGATGTGAACGACTCTGCCTGGTCTGTTCTACCAGACATCTACAGCTTTGTGTGGGGGGTGGTAGGACCTTACAGGTGAATAGGTTTTTGTCCAATCTGCTGCATTTGACTACACTCTACCGGTGACTTGAAGCTTAAACAGCTTTATGGTGCCTGTTAAATACATTCCTAGCCCCCACCTCCTGAGATCCAGCATTGGTAGGCCTGGGGTCTGTATTTTTTTATTGGGAATCCTCGGGCCCTGAAGCACTACACATTTTTGAGTCAGGAGACTGATTTTTAGAAATCGAATCAGGTCAATAGATTTCATCTGTCCTAACTGAGTAATTTCTACAAGAATCATTTCACTGCTACTCAGAAGCCAGTGATTTAGACCCAGCAAATATGGCAGGTAGAGTCCTGGCCCTCAGAAATTCCAGACAGTCTCTCTAAAAGCACATTAGCAAGTAGTGATCTGAAGAGGGTGGCTAGAGACAGCTTAGACATGACGTGTCAGTATTAGCTCCCATTCGGCTGGCCTCATGGCTCCAGTGTAGATGAAATTCTGATTACGAGCGTCCCCTGCCCCCTCCCTGGGACCCGGGTAAGTCACAGACTTGGTGCTGTGATCTCATGCCTTTAGAACAACAGTAGGTATTTGGAGGGGTAAATGTTGGGGCAGAGTTTCCATAGCCCCTCTCTTACTGCAGGGGTGCATGTGCATGGTCTGGGAGTCTCCCGTGACCTGCACCCACCCACATTTCTGCTTGGCTCTTGGCCTTGATGTTGCTGGCTGGGCAGATAAACCATTTGTTTTCCCTCTGAGAGCTTTCCTTTCTGCTCTATTTGCACTTCTATCATTCTGTGCTCTGGTGATAAACCCTGTCTGATTCAGACTAACTGCTTACACTCTACGCCGTCAGCACTATATTCACTGATACGAGTAGGCTGACTGTAAATATTCTTAGGTCTTTGCCTGAGGTTTGACCAACCAAATTGCATGTTATTGCGAGGAGTCTGATATTTTCTTTTCCCCATCTCCTTCCTCTTCTTCTTTCTCTCCTTCAATCCTTCCCCTCCTCCTCCTCCTTCTCCTCTTCCTCTTCATCCTCCTTCTCCTCTTCCTTCTTCTTCTTCTTCTTGAGAGAGAGAGAGAGAGAGAAGGCACATGTGAGCAAGGGGCAGATAGAGAGAAGGAGAGAGAGAATCCCATAGCGGGTGGAGAAAGAGAGAGCAAGAGAGAGAGAAAAGCGAGACTCACCCAAAGCAGAGCTCGTGTTTTTTACCTGAAGTGGGGCTCGAGCTCACCCAATGCAGGACTTGAACTCACAAACTATAAGAGCACGACCTGAGCTGAAGTCAGATGCTTAACCGACTGAGCCACCCAGGCGCTGCAAGAGTCTGTTATTTTTTACAGGGAACTCAACCTGGGATCACTCTAATAAGCTTATCAGTATAAACAATCCACTCATTACTTAGGAGTTTATGAAACTGATTCTTACTTTTTTGTAATCAACATTATTTGGGGTATGATTTGTATACAATAAAATCCCCATGTAAAATGTACAAGTTGGTGACTTTTTGAACCTTTTTTAATTTTGAAATAATTATAGATATACAGGAAGTTGCTAAGATAGTACAGGAGCCCCCTCCCGATCCCTTCCACCCGGATTTGCTCAATAGTTACATCTTACAGAGTTCCGGTATAATTCTAAGACCAAGAAAGTGAGGTTAGCATAAAGTGTACTTCATTTTATCACATGTAGATTGGTGTAGACACTGCTATAGTCAAGATACAAAACTATTCTCTCAGCATGTAGCTTTTGCCCAAGCCACCCCCCCTTTAGAGTGACAACCGTTACTTCTCTTCAACCACCCTAATGCCTGACAATCACTAATTTGTTGTTCGTCTCTGTAGTTTTGTCATTTCCAGAATGTTTTATAGATGGAATCATACAGATGGTGGCTTTTTGAGACCAGTTTTTTGACTCAAGGCAATGCCACATCATTGTAGGTTTTTCTTTTATTACTGAGCAGTGTTCCAATTTAGGCTTATTTACATATTGAACTTTTCTATACACCTAAAGGCACTGAAGTGGCATATATTGAGTTGTACACCAAAGCTAAGAAAACAGAAATACAAAATTGTAAGTATTGAAAATAAAAAGGCCTAGTAAGTTAACCTTAGTGAATGATGACATTGCCACTATGGTTAAGTTTCAGAATGAGCTTGGAAACTCCTAGCATCCGGGTTAAGACAAAAAAACATGACAAATGGCACAGTTCTCATTGTTAGAAACAGGGAGGCTTATCGGTTCCTCAATGGAGAGAACTTTTCTAAATCTAAAAGAGATAACTCACGAGAAGCTTTATGTAGACTTCTTTGATGCAATAGATGACATTCTCAGCCATGCATCTACTGCAAAGGCACATTTGAATTTTACTTGCCTGGCTACTTTTCACTGTGACTCGGTCATAAGACCAAAGGCAAGCTATTAAGGGACAACTCCATAAAGCCAATCAACAAGACAATACAGGGGGCCCCTGGCTGACTCAGTTGGTTAAATGTCTGACTCTTGATCTCAGTTTAGGTCATGATCTCATAGTTCATGGGTTTGACCTCCTCATCAGTCTGTGCTGACAGCTCAGAGTGGGATTCTCCCTCTTCCTCTCTCTCTGTGCCTCCCTTGAAAAATAAATAAATAAACTAAAAATATATAAGATATTACATGGCTAGCACTCAATACAGCATAACAAAGGCTACAGGGGAGATTCTATGTCCTCTGTGAGGAAGTATATCATATTGGAGGGATTCTCAATGCCAGCACATGATCTGTTTTGCCAGAAAACATAGCATGACGGCTATTTGAGACAGAAAGGAATAACTCCAGGGAGAGTGTCAGGTGTACCCTGGATATGAAGATGGTCATATGTAGCCATTAGAGCCGGATGCTATTAAACCATGACCTCCTTTGTGCTGATTCTAAGCCAGCAAGTCATCTTTCCTTTACAGTTGAACTTCCTGTGTAAGTCTGCTTACAGGAAGAGAAGGGTGCTGGCCGTGGAAATAGATCTATCCCAGGAATCCTGACATTATATTTCTCATCATAAAATTTGCATTTTGTGTAACATATTTCCAGAGAGTTTGATTACTGGTATATCTCTCTCCTGTTCCTTCCTGGAAGTACATCTCCTCTTCATCTGATCAACAAATTAAGCTTCCAAGATGAAAGAGTTTCAGTTCCTGAACCTTGAAGAAATCATCAAAGCCAAGGCCATTTTGTTTCCCTGATGTCACCTCTGATCCATCAGCATGTCCCTCTCTTCCAGACATTTACAGTTACATGTGATTATCACTAATATTTTACTCACAGTTCTCTTACACTCTCATTTTGAGGGTGTGATTAAAGTGAGCTGACTCCTAGAGCGTTCTCGTCTAACAATTCCTTGCTGGTTCAAATGGCCCTTCACATCTCTCCATACTGGCCATATCTCAACCCTGGAAGCACATTCAGTATTCTTCCCTGTCATTGTGAAGCATCCCTTCCAGAAACATCCTTTCCAGCAAACTCTCCTTCAAGCAATGTAAATTTTAGCAAAGATTTTGTGGGGAAAAGCTAGTGAGTCTAAGTGTAAACCATGTAGAAAGAATACTTCCCTTTGACTTGTTCATCATTTTTGCGCCCCTCAAATATCCACCCACTTCAGTTGCTTCCACATCTCTGGGAAGGTGAGTCCAGTCCTCTGTGTCTCCCTTCAGGCCCTCAGGCTAGTGCTCCATAGCCCAAATGTCCTTGTAGTGAATAAAACCCCCTTTCTCTTGTTTTGCTCTGTGTTCTGTCTCTCACCCTCTAGTTTTGCTTCTATAACCTCCAATTTATAATCTTCCTCCTATATAACTCCTGCCAAGAAATGCGTTTTAATAGCTTTCTATTGCTGCATGACAAATTGCCACAAATCTGGCACCATAAAATAACACAAATTTATTACCTCACTGTTTCTGTAAATTTGGGCAGAGCGTGACTGGATTCTCCATTCAGAGTCTGACTGGGATGAAATTAAGGTATTAGTTGAGGCTGCAGTCTTATCTGGGTTCATGGTCCTATTACAGGATCACTGATGTTGATCAAAGTAGGATTTATTTCACTGAAGTGGCAGGATGGAGATCCATTTCCCCTTCTAGTTGATGGCCAGAGATAGCTCCCAGCAATGAGAGGTTGCCTGAAGTTCCTTGCCACGTGGCATCCATTGGTAGTTTACAACCTATGTCACTTTCTTCCAGGACAGTGAGAGCATGTCTCTGACTTTCTCTTGTATGATCTGCCAGAGAAAACTCTTTGCTTTTAAGAAACACAGGTAATGAGGTCAGGCCTATCCAGATACTTTCCCTATCTCAAGCTCTACTTATTGAGGATTTTAACTACATCTGTAAAATCCCTTCACTGTAGTCTGGGTTAATGGACAAATTAACTGTGAGAAGATGTGTATATGGGGTCACTGGGACTCTTGGAGGGACCATCCTAGAATTCTGCCTCCTGGTCAGGTTTACAGTGAAATGAACAAAAAGTAAGTTTCAGGGTTCATCATTTGCATGGCTTTTTCCAAAGCTCCAGAAAAGACCCTAGCTCAGTGTTCACATGGTCATATGTTTATATTTTTTGCCCACATTGAGTTAATGGAACTCTAACCTAACCCAGTCAGAAATCCCTCTGTCTTTAGTTTGGTTATGGTATTTTGAGGATCTAACTAAGGGGAAGTTGTGTTAGGGAATTTCTGTGTCAGGTGATATTTTTATATAGTACCCAGTCACTTCCCGGCACTAGCTGGGAACACCTTCCAGGATTGCTCCTGCTGTTGAATGTGTTCACACACCTGTAGACATAATACAAGGTGTATATCCAAGGCTGCAATGCATTATAAATAAGACTCATGGGACCCACTACTGCAAAAGTGTATGAGGAAAGCAGGAAAATTAGTTTTAGCATGTGTGTTGCTGGAAGGTTTTCCTCCTTCTCTTCCTTCTCTTGGGGTGGCCTAGTGTGGCTCAGTCAGTTGATTATCTGGCTCTTGATTTTGGATAGTGTCATGGTCCCAGAGTCATAAGATTGAGCTGCTTGGGACTCTCTCTCTCTCTATCTCTCTCTCTCTCTCTCTCTCCCCCCTCCTCAGCCCCTCTCCCCAAGTCATGCTCTTTCTCTCTTTCTCAAAAAAAGAATAATTATCATTTTTCTTATCAACCAACATGCATTCCAAATGCGTCTTGATGTGTGTGTTGGTGGTTTAGTGGTGAACATAGCTGCCTTCCAAATGCGTCTTGCATGTCTCCAAGGTCAGTACCACGAGAATACAAGAGAGAAAGAATGGTGAGAAAAAACATAGTCAACTTAATTACAGCTAGCACTTAAGATTCTTTATCTATTCATTTATTTATAATTAAACTTTGCCTTGCCCCTTTTTGTTTGTAAGTGACACTGCTCCTTGTGATAGTTTGCCATGATCAAGAATCAGAACATTGTTTGGCGGAGCAGTCGGTACCTGCTTTGGTTTGCCACCATCCTGAATCCGAACACTGCTGATGTGTGTAGGACTTATACCACTGTTTACTAAAACAACTTTCTTGTTAGCCATGGCAAAATGTCCAACTCTGAAAATACTCTTCTGAGAACCCCCATGAACTCACCACAACTCCAGTATAATGCACATTTAGAAGGATTTCTGTGTCTTTTAAAATGTGTGGTTTATCACAAATTGCCAAAAACTTTTCTGCAGTGCTGTTTATCAGCACTAAATTATTTCAAGCACTCTTCCTGTTAGAGCTTTTAATGTTCAGTGTGATTCCTTATGCTAATGTTATATTGATCACTGGTATTTCTGCTCTCACAAAACAAAGCACATTCATAAAATTTGGATTTTGCACAAAGGTCGCTTTTTCTTAAACATCGCATTTAAATTGATTCATTCTAAGTATTTCCTTTCTATTCCTATAAATCTGATATGGAGACTGCTTGAATGGATCAGTCACTGGAATGAATCAGATAATGCGTTACACATTAAGGCAAAGTAAATTTAACCTACCGCTAGTAAAAATGGATTTGGATGTGTGTGGTTTTTGTACAATGCGCAATCTGTTGTGTTTGATCTCCTCTTCGGGGTTGGGGGTGGTAGAGGTAGTCTACACACAAATCCACCAAATGAATATATGTTTATGCAGGCAAATAAATGATCCTTTTCTCCTCCAGCGGGCTCTTAACCCCACCTCTGATTCCAAGCAAGGCCGCAATCTCTGGGTGGAGTTTACCTACACTACTCGGCACAACCTTTCCACATATAATTCTGAAAGAGCTATTTACTTTATAATTTTATTTGGGGAGAAAAAGCACAGTTGCTCTCTAGTCTTACTAAGGTCTATCTGTATGCAGATTGCGTATGCAAATAAATGATTTTGGATGCTTTCAAAAACCAAATGCTTAGTTCTTCTAAATGTTAAGTATACTGCTTTCCCCACCCCACAGTAAGAGCTATATTATCATGTATGGATGTCTTATTAAATACAGAATTGTAGAATTGTGTCTCAGTTAACATGTAGATACAGTCCAGCCCGTTGGGCTAACTTGAAGAAGTTTTCAGTTTAAGAGTTGAACTGGTCAAAGCAAAGTACCAGGAAAAGGAGTTGTTGACAGTAGAGTGAGTCAGAGTAGTTGAATTGTTTATGTATGTGAACAAGAGCTAGTCAGGAAACAAAATGATCTTGAAATTAAATCTCAGCATCTTGATTGTACAGATTTTGGCATATTTGTTTGCATACTCCATAAAATTCATTCATAAAATTCCTCTAGAGGTTGTCATTTGTCAATCTCACAGGAAATTATTATCTGGGGTCTTTCCCATTTGGTGCTATAGCCCATGAGTACAAGGGAAAGAAATCCAGCACTGAAGTTTTAAGTTATTAGTGCCATTCTGAGAATGTTCTTATGGGAAAGATGATTGCCTCATTTAAAAAATGAACACTATTATTATATAACTTGTTAAGGACTGGAGAGTGTCTTCCATATAACTTGGAGTTACTACTAATATTTGTGCTAGTCATAAATATAATGGTATACAGGTCATGTAAATAATGCTCCTATTAATTGTATGAGTAAATAGGATACATTTACAATACACTTCCATTCAATCTACACACGTCTACTGAGTATTTATTTTTATCAAAAACATTCTGAGAAATTTAACAAAGCAGCCAAACTAAGATCATGTCTCTCCTTCTAAGGTCATTATAATCTGATAATGAAGCCCTTTAAAAGCAAATTTCCTAGCTTAGATCTAGTAGATCAGACAAAAGATCTTTCAGAGGCTTCAAAAGCAAACAATATATATTTCTTTTTCTCAGTAGCTCTAAAAACTTACCTATTTCTAACAACAAAATACTACTATTTTGTTTATTTATTTATTTATTTTATAAGAACAGGTAGAGAACATGGGGGAGAGGGAGGGAGGGAGGGGGGAAGAAGGAAGGAAGGAAGGAAGGAAGGAAGGAAGGAAGGAAGGAAGGAAAGAAAGAAAGAAAGAAAGAAAGAAAGAAAGAAAGAAAGAAAGAAAGAAAGAAGAGAGAAAGAAAGAAAAGAAACAGATTACAAACTTGTAGAGATGTTACAATAGTCTAAAACAAAGAATGATCATGAATCATTTTCGGTGGCGATTTACCACACTCTGTGTTTGCCTTAGGACCTAACTTTGGGTGATATGAGACCACTGCATTTCTTTGTGGTGTCCGGCTTGAAGAATATTACTAACTTTTTAAGAAATTTGTTTTAGTGAACTTAATATATTTACATTCACCTTAAAAAAACACAGAGAGATAGAGCACTCTTTATTGGCTATAAAAATGGAAAATATTAAGTATTCTCAGTATTACACAGACAGCTACTATTAGAGTAAAAATATGACCCTGATTTACTTATTGGATTAAAAACAATTTTTAAGCAGGCTACTTCTAGCAATAGAACTGGTAATTAAAAACCAAACTAAACAAAAACAAAAGCAAAACCAGAACATACACCTTAAAACGAGCTATATTTGCTGTAAGCCATCTTGCTTGTCTGTGTATCCAACTTTGCTGCTAAAGTGAAAAACCTTTTGGAACTCATGTTTGGGAAGATGTCCGGAATCCGAAACATGCTCTTTTAAGGAGTCTTGATGATAGCAAGTGAAAGCAACTGGGTGTGTGTGCTGGTGAGACCTTCAGAACCCTGATTTGGTAAACTAGAGGTGAGCTCTGGCTGTTCCCACATGGGCAAGAGAGCGATGAATGTACATCATGTGTATCTGTCTCTCTCAGTAGACTTAGGCTCATGAAGTGAAGCCATATTTTATTAATTTCAAAGTTCCTGGCACAGTTCTTGGTACATAGCAGGCATACCATGAATGATTGTTCAATTCAATGTTTTTAATTAAAGTCATGGTTAATGGTCCTAATGATATGAAATGATCCAAAATAGTTCTCTGGCCATTTGCAAATAAGCATGAGGTGATTTTTTTTCCTCATGTGTGTGCGCCATTTTCATATATGATATATTTGCATAATGTACTATAAATTTTGACAGAATACTATTCTCTGACCCCCTCCTCCCCTGCAGGGCAACAGTCTTGTGGGGATTATTCATGATTGATAGATGGATTCATTTTCCGACTAGATACCTGGATCCAAATGGATGCTTTAATATTTCAACCTCTTAAAAATGTAATGAAAAACGGTCATGGGTAATAAGTTGCAATGAAGTGTCTGAGCACCTTAAGTGACAGGCTGTCTGTGATTTCAGACTCTAGTTGTCCTGGATTTGAGTCATATATAGTTAAGTAAGCTAGGGATGATGTGCATTAAGGACAATGTAGTAATCTTCATAAAGATCACAGTTGGCATCAACAACTAAAATCATCACTCTGTTTCCTGTTAAAATAGGAAGACAATTATTTTTTCAAGACTATTACACCAGCAACCATGAGGTATAATCTTCAGTACGTTAGCCTTTCTCATTTCCTTTGGTCAGCCTCATTGCTCTGCTCAGTCTTGATTCCATTTTTCATCTATTCTTTTACCTATTAACCAAAATAATAATAATAATAATAATAATACTTTGGACAAATCTGGGTGGTTGGGAGAAAATAACTCAAAAATCCTTATGATCAATTTTTTTGGAGACTTAAACAATGGAAAATTAACAATCATAAATGTTAGGTTGGCCTTTCCTTAACATGTTCTGAGTTTATATTTCAAGACTCAGAATGCTTTCCTAGATGTATCCCAGAATCAAAAATTCTATTACACTGATAAATGTGACTTTCCACTTCAGGAAAATTCCTTTTCTCCAGTCTGTGTTTTATGTGGCTGTTTGTTACTGAGACAAACAGAATGGTTAAATCAATACAAATGGCCCTGGAGGCCCAGCAAGACCACAAGAAAGTGTGGCATCATTAAACTAAATTACAGACAAGCACTTAAGGAGATGAATAAGTTATTTTGATACCATAAGTCCTCTTTTTTCTTTCCTTTTACAGTGAGGATGATTGAAAATGTTCACAGAGCATGTGTAGTACCACCATCAGGCTCTTGTGGCAGTGCCTCAATGGGTATACCTTAGTTTCTAGGGCTGTTTTAACTAGATGGGAGGGTGCAGCAGAAGGAGGAGGCAGAACTCATGGTGTTTTTCTAAGTCCCAGTCTCATTCTGGTATTAGGAAAAATGCACTTTCATGTAACTCAGGAGCGCTAATAATCAGTGAGATAAGAAGATGAAAAACAAAGAGCAGCCCGAGAGTGTGAGTGTAAGCTTGTTATTCTAAAGACATGGACTTGAGGTCTGGGGTGAGCCAGGGGGGGCACTGGAGGGGGTCAACTGAAATAATACTATAACACATGCTCAGTCAGGGTTTCCCTCTTTGTTCTCTTGGAAGATGCTCCCCGGTGACCCCCAACTCCCCTACAGTAGATGAAAACAGAGACAGGAGGAATAAAGCTCAATTGTTCTATAAACTGAATAAAGACTCAAAAGATAGAAGCCAGGAAATGAGCTTTAAAAGAAGAGTCCTGGGAAAAAACATCTCAAGAGAAAGAAGAATAAAATTGCCTAAAATATTCTAAACTCAGAACTCAGGATGTAAATGACCCATGTACTTGAGCAATACAGCCTGTGTGATGGGTCCTCTGTGGGTGGCAGTTTAGAGGAGTGCTCAATAAACAATTTGTTGCAATCCCTGAGAGCAAAACCCAAATAAATTAATTAATTACACTTCTTGTATGAGGTGTTTAAGTTTAATAGTAGAAAACAATATACTTGCATCATAAAATAATGATGGTGTTTGAGGTCCTCCATCCAGGATTTTTTTCTTCTTTATATGTGCAATTTTAAACATTAATTTAAGAGATGTTTCCCACCAAATGTTTTACTACAGATTATTTTCATGACACATAACACAGATTTTGATTTTAACATGAAGCTTCTTTAGGAAGTTCAAATCCTTCATAGCTTTTATCAAAGATAGCATTCAGCGAAAGGTTATGCTTGTAAGCCTATACTGGCTACTGGAGTCATGAATTTGGAGGAATCACTTTATATATATATCCTTATCACTGCCAGTTGTTATTTTGACAGATTAAAGGGCAATTGAATAGACAATTTTTTGTCTCACTAAATCTAAAGCATTTTTATTGGTTATAAATGGCATTGAGCTACACTTCTGCAAAGCATAAGGGCAGTTTATGACTTTTTCCATAAAAAATATTATATTCCATGGGCTTACTGAAAATTTGTCTTCAATATTGCAATTCAATTATATGTAAAAAAAGATAAAACTTAAGGAAACTAAAACACAGAGAAATTATTTTTATTTGTCCTCTGACAGCCGAGGTAGAGATGTCTAGTGCTCACACATGTATGTTCCGTCTTTCTTCGCAGATCTCTGGAAGGATTAGCATTTGTTGTGTTTGTACAAGGCCTCTCTATACCACTGGTTCTGGTCAGGGAGTTGTGAGCAGAAGTTACCGGGATCACTTCCAGACTAAAGCATTTAATTGCTGGTATGAATTCCAGGGCACTCCATCCCTCTCTTTGGACGGTCATGGAGGAAGACTTCTATTCTACTGGTAGAACCACAGTTGGAAAGATCATGGAACAACAAATTCCTAGTTGGAGGATAGTTACTTCACAGAGTTATCTGGATGCACTAGGGTCACAAGTTGTAGCAAATACAACTTTACACAACATGTTTTGTTTTGTGCTATTTCCACGTGGACCCTAATGTAAAAGTATTTCTGTGGTGATGGGGCTTTATATTTGAATCACCAAAGTTTACCAGAAGGTGACACAAAACTAAATAATAAAGATGAGGGGAGTCTGGGTGGCTCAGTTGGTGAAGCATCTGACTTCAGCTCAGGTAATGATTTTGTGGTTCGTTGGTTCGAGCCCTGCGTTGGGCTCTGTGCTGACAGCTCAGAGTCTGGAGCCTGCTTCGGATTCCGTGCTCCCTCTCTTTCTCCTGCTCAATACTCTGTCTCTCTCTGTCTCTCAAAAATAAATAAATGGTAAAAAAAAAAAACCTTAAACAATTTTTTAAAAAGAAAAAATAAATAATAAAGGTGAAAAACATGACCAAGGTAGTCAAATATAGGAGACTCACTTTCATGCCATAAATTAGAATTAAAAAGATGATTCCAGGGAGGTAATATGTCAAATATGGTGTTGGCAGATGGCTTTCTCTTAGAAAAGAATTTTCTACCCATATAAACAGAATTTTTGAGATCATTACACTTTACTATGTCAATATTCTATAGCAGCCAGCATCTCTGATTTACAGGATATTATAATTGGCAGAGGAAGATAAAAAGAAACCCGGAGGGTAGTTTTTGGGTATCTTATTTCTGGAAGGCAGGAAGTGACAAATATAGCCAAGAGAAACCCACCCCATGCCAGCAATCCCCAGGCACTTTAATGAAATTCAATTAAAAAATAATGTTACTTATTTAGTGCATTGAAAATTGCAAATTTTGAAAAACATTTTTTCCTGTCCTGAGAATGATGTATTTTTCAACAAGAGTTTCTGTGGTTTTTCTTCATTTGGGAGCACTTATACTTGTGAGAACTATAAGGAAATTTGGACCGTTAAAAAAGCCATAAGAGAGACAAATTTTGAACACAGAACATGTTTGTTCCTTGGGGTTATTTCCCCTGAAGAAGAAAACATTTGGATGGCTCTCATAATGCCTTGTGAAAGCTTATGTGTTGGAAAATTCTGTGACAATAACATAATTTAATACCACTGTAGAGCAACACATCTGTATTCTCACCACCTTCTTGTCTTGGTCTTTTGCCCCTTTATCAACTCTTGTTAAGTGGGGATACTGATATTCTGAAATTTACTAAATAAAAGCATGAGGAATATTTACAACCTTTTTATTTTGTTTTCTTACAATTATGGGTGTGTGCGTGTATGTGTGTGTGTGCATGTGTTTATGGGTGTGTTTATCTGTAGAACTTCAAGGATAAAAAAAAGAGTTTTGGGGGAGGTCATTGAGAGGATGTGACCACCCCTGAGCTGGATGCTGGCAATTGATGCTTCTCACTTTCTCCCCTGACCTTGCACCATGCATTCCACTTGCTCTCAGAGACATAGCTTATACAGAGCCTAGAGATGGTGATGTGGCATTGAGACCATCTGGATGGGGTATATTATCCAGTTAAGGCCTCTCTATAAACTTTTAAGATTCTGGGGATGGATGCAAAGATCTACTCACTCGAGGCCACCCAAGACAAGCCTTGTATGTAAGTTCCCTTGCTCATTAAACTTTCCAGCTACTGATTTGTGGCGGTCTTCCTCTTTCTCCAATCCCTCCCTGCCTCTCTTGTATGGGGACCAGTATTAGATTACACTGGAGAAGCTCCCAAGGAGGTTGCAAATCAACAAAGAGAAACAAACATTTTCAAAGTCATTTGTTGTAGTAGAGTAATGCTTCTTTCAAAGGGGTCCACATCCTACACCATAGAAACTAGGGAAATATTAAATTGCATGGCAAGGGGGAATGAAGGTTTTTCATGGATTTGAAGTTGCTAACCCAGTGACCTTAAAGTAGGTAAGATCATCCTGGGTTTTCCAGATGATCCAAAGGCATTCACTAAGGGCCTTAAATGTAGAGAAGGCATCTAGGAGATAGTCCCAGAGTGCTATGTGAGAAGGGCTGGGCCTTGATGATGTGGAAGATAAAAGATGGGGGCCATAAACCAGGGAACAAGAATGATCTTTAGAAGCTAAAAAAGACAAGGCAATGGATTTCACTCTTGGAGTCTCCAGAGACGAAAGTGGTCTTGTACCAAGATGTTGTAGAGTGACACCCAAGTCAAACTTCTCACTGACAGACTATAAGATAACCAATTTGTGTTTTAAGTGGTAGTTTTCTACAGCCAGATAGAAAACTAGTTAATGTATCTGTAATGCTGTGTGAGAAATAAAAACTCTGAAAGCCATTCCTTTTTATGTCTTTGAGAAAACACTATAAGAAACGATATAATCACCTGTTCTTGATTTCAACTAACAATCCAAAACAAAAAAAAAAAACAAAGGCTATGAACAAATTTGGGTAAAAGCATGTCAGAGTTTTATTGAAAAAGATCTTCATTCTCTAGAACAGAAGGATTTTGGAAAACAGGACGCAATTCCTAAAAGAAGTAGAAGAGGCTCAAAGCTCCCGGTTCTTGGGCTTGCTTAGATGCAGTTTTCCAGGGAGACTGAGAAATAAACTAGATTCTCTTGTGAGGTCCTTCTATACCCACAAGTCTATGATTGAAGAATAAATCACAAGCCAGGATCTCGAAAGGTCAAGCTAAAGTTTGCCACTGGGTTGGACTAGGTCACAAGCTGCGAATGCTATTTAATACTGAGGCAGATTGTAAACCTGCCAATCCAATCAGACTCTGCTTCAATGCCATCCTTCTTGGTTTGTAACTTCTGTTTTATGGCAGTTTATGTTTATCCTCACATATATTTTCCTTTCTTCCTACTTACAGAATTCTTGAAATTGGTTCTTCTGCATGCTGCTTTAGTAATGTATTAATCCCAGCCAATCTGTAAGCCTCCACCATCACTTGGTTCCAATTTTAACTCCATTATTGTATAAAATTTCATGTTTACAACATTCTAACTCTGTGTTAAGAATAACAGCTTCAGTCACCAAGGCTTTTGGAACCTTTAACATTTCCAAGTATGACAAACAGTTGTGAAGAGGACATGCACATTTAAAAACGTATTTCATGGAGTAGTCACACTTGTCTAATTGAAGATGGGAAAAGCCTTCTGTGGCCCCTAGTATAGGAAACTGGGATACGTGTCCAATCAGAGTAAATGCCCAGAACTGATAATCTTATTTTCCTTCCTGCATTAATAACATTAATCTATCAGTTGCAAATCATTACAACAGAATGTTAAGGCAGTTTAATTTGGCAGTTATGTGCCCTGTTCCTACAAATATAGGTTTTTTCGGATTTCACAATTAAAGTTACTATAATAAAAACAGTTAGAACTTATTTTTAAGACAACATACAGTTAATTACAATTTTTAAGAAACAGTTTTAATGTGAAAGTATCAAAACTAATATAACATTGTGTAAACTATGATCGAATTTTAAAAATTTAAAAATAAACAAAAATAAATCATAAAAAACATGCAGAGTTGAGAAAATAATTATGTAAAATTTATTTGTTAAGTCAATGCCTTGTGAACAGGACTGCCACATCACTTTTTATAGTGGAGTCTAGATATTTGCATGGAACTTCTACATTGGGTGACAAGGTTTGAAGCAAAAGGAGACCCATTTTTTAAAGTGCTGATTGATCTGAAATGTTTTGTTGTGGTTTTTCTCTGCTGTAACTGCTGGTATAGAGCAGCCTGTAATTATCCCTGGATGACAGCTGAGAAGAGACTGTAGTTTTACAAGTTCCTCAGGTGTTTGGAGACAAGCATTTGTTTAAAAAAGAAAGTGTAAATTTGATTTTGTCAAAACAACTTTTGTTTTATTCCCATTCTCTTTCTATCTCTCTCTTCTCCTCTCACCCCACCACTTCTTAGCTGTTTCGTTACCCTTTTTCTATGCATATGATTTCGTACTTTTTTTCTATTCCATATTCTCCCTTCAAATCCTATTTCCTTTTGTATGGCCCCTTCTCTCATTCATTCTCTCTCCCAGCACCCTACACTGCCATTTTTTCTTAGTTATTTAGTCATATTTCTGGCTTAAGACTCCACTCACCCCCAACTGCAATAGAGAATATTCCATTCTGCTCCTCCTGGGTAAAGTTCAGAAGACTCTTGATAAAATGCTCATGGTTCCTCCTACTCTCTTCTTGATTGTTGTCAGTCATTTACTTTCATCTTTGAATTGTCACTTTTTTTCCTTTAAAGCCATCCTCAGATCTTGATTGCATACACTTGAATGGAGTAATCTATCAGTCCCATGTCACATTTCCAAAGTGTCTTGTTCCAACTCAGAATGTTGGGTCTTCCTTGTTAATGTCTCTAGGGTTGACTTTAATACAGTTTTGACTATTCCCCAACAACCAATCCAAACTGGTTGAGAAATACATTTTTACTCTTTGGCTCCTTCTTTAAGTAACAAATGATATATTTTCCACCAGCTTTGGAAACTCTCTCTAACAAATTATTCAGTTTGTTTTCTGTTGTTCTGTTGTTCTGGGTCTCTTTTCTGTTGTTACTTAAGACTTTTCCATTAAAAGTGAGAAATCCAAACTCAGACAAGTTAAACCATAAGGAAGGAAAACTATTGCCTCAAATAGCCAGCAGTTCACAGAAATATTTTCAGGTTCAGTTTGAGCTAAAGCATCATTGATGTAATCACGTTGCCTGTGCTCCTTTTTTTTTCTTAAAAAATACAGTCTGTATCCTTTATGTGTTGGTCTAATTACCTGTTTCCCAGCTACATAGAATGGACTTCTGTATGGTAATATTTCAAAAACAATATTCTTGAAACTTAAACTCTGAAAGTTAGTCTTTTCCAGATTTAACAGAAATTGGAGGACAGGTCTCCCTTGGGCTTATGCCATTCTTCTAAAAGATCAAGGAAGGGGCGCCTGGTTGGCTCAGTCATTAAGCATCCAGCTTCAGCTCAGGTCATGATCTCACGGTTCTTGGGTTCGAGCCCCATGTCGGGCTCTGTGCTGACAGCTAGCTCAGAGCCTGGAGCCCGCTTCAGATTTTGTATCTCCCTCTCTCTGACCCTCCCCTGTTCGCAATGTCTCTCTCTTTCTCTCTCTCTCTCAAAAATAAATAAAAAGCATAAAAATTCTTTAAAAAATAAAAGATCAAGGAAGTATTGGTACTCTGTGTAGCCCAGTTCAAATAATACTAACACGCTATCAGTGGTAGAAGTGGGAGGGATGGGAGATTATGGTATAGCTCCTTGATTAAAATTGCTACCAAAACTACCTGAAAATGTAGCAAGTATTCCCAAAGAAAGATGAGAAATAACTTTAAATGGACAAAAGCTATGTTTAGTACAGTCCAATCTACAGGGACTCTTCTAAAATGATACAATTCTGAGGAATAACCTTATAACTCTGGAATAAGTAAGCTATGCAGATATCAGAAGATTCCAAAGAACTAGTTAAATTTCAACAAATAGCAAAGATAGGAATAGATTGCATAAGTAATTTAATTGATTTGGGATGTGCTGGATTTTAACTGGCTCTGTTAAGTACTTAGACGGAAATCGTTATATTTTTTAGGTCACATGTGAATAAGAATAGGTTTGCATGTGTTAGTAGATCCAAAGTTGTGAGTTTTGTTTTTTTTTTTTTTATCCTTCCCAACATTCTTACATCCTCTTCTAGTACTTTAATTCTCATTTGAAATACTATTTTTATTGTTTTCAGTCTAAAACCTTAAGTTGTAATAGTCCCTGTCCCAGTGTGCCCCAGTTCACTAAAAATAGCATTCAAATCCCTTAAGAATAACCTATAACACTTACAGACTCTTGTCCTCAGTGCCTCTCCAATCTCTGTTCTCTCACACTAATCCACATGTTCTTCTACACACTGGCCCCACTTGCAGTTCCTCATGAACATTAAGCACATGCCCACCTGAATCTCTTTCCACTTACTGTTTCTTTCTCTTTTTTTCTGAACACTCTCTTCCCCATAATAACATGGCTTACTTCTTCTTCACATAATGAATATCTTTGTTCAAATATCTCCATCTCAGGGAGTACTGCAAATGAGCAGTCTGCCTAAAACAAGTTGAAAAACCCTCTCTATCCCATTAGCCTCTTTATTTTTTATAGTACTTTTTACCAAACATATTTTTATACCAACATCATATATTATATCTACACATTATATTTCTGTTTGTTTATTTCCTTTTACCCACTGATATGTGAGTTACTTAACAAGAAAGATTGATTTGTTCTTTACTGTATTTCAGCACCCAGGACAGTACCTGAAACATTGTTGGTGTACAATTAATATTTGCTAAGTAAATTCCTGAAGGGAAAAGAATGAGGGAATGATCCCAAAAGCCAGATACAAATGTAGGTTCATGACCTAGGTTTATTTGGTCAGAGTATTTTATCTCCTAGACAGTGTTATTTTTTCAGGAATGGCCATGAGATATATATCAAATGAATGATACATATTCATAGTAAATCCATGACACTACAGGAAAAATAATACAAATCAAAACAACAAGACTCATGAAGAGGTCAGCTTGAGCAATAATCCAACCTAGATATGATGAGTAGCATGTTGACTCTAGTAACCTCTCCTCTCTTTTCCTTATAGCAGTTGGAGCTGGTTTTCTTTTTTTTCCTGAAGTTGAAATACTTTGGAAGACCCTGATGATTCTTTCCAAAAGAGATCTAGTGCCTACACTATAGTCAGAAATTGAAAATATATTGATTTTTGATACTACAATTTTATAAATTTTATAAATTTTTCTAACTTTAGAATATGACACCACATGTCTTTTTTTAGTGTATGTGAATTCTAGTATCATTTAATGATGGATCAACTGAATCATTAATCATGACTTAAAAATTTTAGGTGACATCACAACATGACCAAATAAGATGTCCTCACTCATATCCCCTTCTGAATAACAATTTAGCATCCATTTACAGACAAAGCTGCCTTTTCTGGGAGTTGTGGGTTCCAGCACTAAATGCCAACAGACCTGGTAGGAATATTTCTCACTCGCACATCAGGTAATATTCATAAAGCCCTCAATTGTGACTATGGTGGCAGTGGCCCATGAACCAGCTCTATCTCATCCTGGCCACAATATGAGAGCCTCTGGAGAACACTATCTTAGACAAGCAACCACAGATTTTATGGAAATGGAAATCCCAATTTCTGGTGGAGTGGTTTTGACACAATGTTGGGGGTAAAGAACATGAGTTTGGCTGCACAGAAAGAGTAAGAGGAACAGTTTGACCTTACTATCAACACCCTTCCCACAACGTGGCACAGTTCAGTGTTGCGAGAACTTCTCAGCTTCTAATTTCTCCGAAGGGGAAAAGTGAGAATGTGTGAGTGAGGGCACAGCTTTCCCAGATCTTTGGGATACTGTCAAGGAGGCCCAATTATGTCTCCCTTTCTCCAGACTGCTGAACATGAGCTGCATGAATGAAGAGCAAGAAGAGAGAGGATGGAGGGATGGCAGATAAGACTCGTGGAGGGTGAAAGAAACAAGGATCCTATTAGCTGTTTCAGACACAATCAAAAAGCTTGACATTAAGTAAGTCAGACAGAGAAAGACAAATAAAATGATTTTGTTTATATGTGAAATGTAAAAGATAAAACCAATGAATAAGAAAAAGACAGAGACAGGTCCATAAAAACAGAACAGGTTGATAGTTCTCAGAGGGGAAGAGAATAGAGGGTTGGGCAAAATGGGTGAAAGGGAGTGGGAAATATAGGCTTTTAGTTATTGAGCAAATAAGCCACAGGGATAAAAATATAGTCAATGGTATTATATGGTGACAGATGATAACTACGCTTGTGGTGAGCATAACATAACAAATAGACTTATTCAATAACTAGTTGTAGACCTGAAATTCATGTAACATTATGTGTCAACTATACTTCAATAATTTTAAAAAGCCCACTTATGAACCACTAGGAATGCTTTGCATACAGATTCATCAACTGGACTACAGGCACTCCCAGGGCCTGCTCTGCACAACTCACCCATACACGCTGTCCCTCCTGTGGCTGGCTTCCTGTGTGCACTCTCCATGGTGGTGAGGGTGAGTTTTGGCAAACAACCAGTAAGAATACACAAGAAAGTAGCCTGAATCTACTGATTAACCTTGAGCATTACTCCACCCATGGAAAAACAAAAGGGACGCTGTCAGCATTCTTCCCAGGATGTCACAGGATGAAGAAAAGGCGTACAAATTTAAGAATTTGACCACAAGAGGGAGGAAGCAGCATGGACAAGGCATAACCATAGGAGATCCGAGAACGCCTCAGAATCCCTAGCAGGGCTAATGGAAGGTATCTCTCTTCCAAACTCAATAAAGACTCCTTTATTGTGACTTCTACTTGAAATGTGAAGATAGCAATGTAAGACTTGAAAAAAACATGAAAAACCTAGAAAAAAATGACACCACTATGGGATAACAATAATCATCCAGTAATCAGTGCCAAAGCTATGGGGATCTGTGATTTATCCAATAAAAATTCAAAACGGTTATTTTTTAAAACTTCTATTAGTTATAAGAAAACACAGAAATATAATTAAGTGAAATCCAGAAAACAACACATGAGCAAGAAAATTAGCTTAAAAGGGAGAAAGAAATCATAAGTGAATATGGAAACTCCAGAGCTGAAGAATACAATAAATGAAATGAAAAATGCAATAGACAGCATCAACAAGAGAATGGATCAAGCAGAAGAAAGGATCTGTGAATCAGAAGACAAGACCTTTGAAATTACCCTTTCAGAATAATAAATAAAAAAGAGCAAAGAAAGCCTACATAACTTATGAGATACCATAAAAAAACCCTGGAAATTATTGAGGTGGCAGAAGTAGAGAGGGGAAAAAACCCCACAGAAATCTTATTTAAGAAATTAGTGTTTAAGAACTTCCCAAATCTGGGAAGGAATTTAGATATCCAAGTTCATGAAACTCACAGGTCACCAAACAAACTCAATGTAAGGCAATCCTCTCCAAGACATATAATAAAACTGCCACAAATCAATAAAAAGAGAGACTCTTAAGAGCAACAAGAGAAAATAAGTTTGTAACTTAAAAGGGACTTAAAACAGAGTCGTCAGCAGAAACCTGACATCCCAGGAGAGAGTGAGATGATATATTCTATGTGCTGAAAGGAAAACCAAACCAAACCAAATAAAACCTGCCAGACAAGCATACCCTATCTAGAAAAGTTGTCCCTCAGAGATTAAGGAGAGATAAAAACTTTCCTAAACTGAGAAAACCTGAGGGAGCTATTTACTCCTCCATCTGACTTATAAGAAATGGTGAAATGAGTTGTTCAAGCTGAAAAGAAACAATGCTAGTTAGTAGCATTAAAACATACAGCACACTGGTGTAAGTATAAAGTCAAAGTAACTATAACAACAATAATTTGTTAACAGATACACAAAAAGAGGCATAAAAGTTTTTCTGAGTTCAAAAGCTTAAAAGAAGGGAAAATAAAAGTGCAGTTCTTATATGTAATCAAAATTAAGTAATTATTAGCACAAAATAGTTTATAATATCTGTGATATATTTGATGTTAGACTTATAGTTATTATAAAGGAAAAATCTACAGTAGACTTACAAAAAATAAAGAGAAAGGAATCAAATCATAGCCTTATAGAAAATTATTACTTTTAAAAAGGAATGCATGGGGCATCTGAGTGGCTCAGTCAGTTAAGTGTCTGACTTTGGTTCAGGTCATGATCCCCTGGTGCATGGGTTTGAGCCCCACCTCAGACTCTGTGCTGACAGCTTGGAGCCTGGAGCCTGCTTCCGATTCTCTGTTTTCCTCTCTCTCTGCCCATTCCCAGTTCAAATACTGTCTCTCTCTCAAATGAATGAATGAATGAATGAATAAACATTAAAAAATTTTTTAAAAAAAGAATGCAGCAAAAGAGGAAAAAAGAAACAAGGAAACTACAAAGCAACTGAAAAACCATTGATAAATCCTTACCTATCAATAATTACTCTAAATGTAAAAACATTGATTTCTCTAATCAAAAGACATAGAATGTCTAGAGGGATAAAAAAACAAGACCCAGCTATATGCTTGCTTACAAGAGATTCACTTCAGCTCTAAGGATATACATAGGATTAAAGTGAAGAGATATCAAAAAAAATTAAGTATAAATCAAAGGAGAACAGGAGAAGGTATACATCTATCAAACAAAATATACTTTAACTCAAAAGCAGTAACAAGAGACAAGGTCATTATATAATGACAAATTCATGAGCAAGGAAAGAACCCTAGTAAATATATGTACACTCAGCATTGGTATACTTAAATGTATTAAACAAATACTAACAGATCTAAAGAAAGAAACAGACAACAATACAACAATAGTAAGACCCTTCTTACAGCAATAGATATATAATCCCCACATAAAATCAAGAAAACTGTTGGACTTTCAATAGCTTTAGACAAAATTGACCTAACTGACATGTACAGAACATTCCACCCATCAACAAGAGAACACACGTTCTTCTCAAGCCCACATGGAACATTCTCCAAAATAGATCATATGTTAAGTCATAAGACAAATCTTAGCAAATTTAAGAAGATTGAGATCACATTAAGAATCCTTTTCAACCACAATGTTATGAAACTTGAAATTAATAACAGGAGGGATAATGGAAATTGACTATTTCATGGAAGTTAAGCAACACTCTCCTGAACAACCAATGGGTCGAAGAAGAAACCAAAGAAATGAAAAATAATATCATGAAACAAATGAAAATGGTAACAGAACACGTGAAAACTTATGGGATGCAGCAAAGACAGATGTAAGAGTCACGTTTATAGTGATAAACACCTTACAGTAAGAAAAAAGAAGGATCTCAGATAAACAACTTAATTCTACATCTCCAGAGACTAGAAAAAGAACAGACTCAGACCAAAGATAGCAGAAAGAAGGAAACAATAAAGAACAAACCAACAAAACTAAGAGCCATTTTACAGAAAAAAAGATAAAATTAACAAACCTTTAGTTTGGCTAAGAATAAAAGAGATGATTCAAGTAAATAAAATCAAAAAGGAAATATTACAACTGATACCACAGAAACACAAAGGATTATGTGTCTATGATGAACAATTATACACCAACAAATGGAATAAGATAGAAGAAATGGATAAATCCTGTAAAATACAACCCACTAAGGCTGAATTATGAAGGATTAGAAAATTGAAGCAGACCAATCACAGGTGGGAAAATGTATCAGTAATCAAAAACCTCTCAACATAGAAAAGCCAGATGGTTTCACTGGGGAATTCTACCAAGCTTTTAAAGAAAAACTAATACTTTAATCTCTAAGTAGTCACAGTCTTTCCTTTTCTTGTGATTGATTTCAAGTTTCATTGTGTTGTGGTCCAAAAATATTCATGGTATGATCTCAATCTTCTTGCACTTGTTGAGGGATGATTTCTGAGCCAGTATGCTTTCCATTCTGGAGAATGTTCCATGCACACTGGCTGTAGGATGAAATGTTTCGTATATGTCCGTTAAGTCCTTCTGGTCCAGTGTGTCATTCAAAGCTATTGTTTCATTGTTGATTTTCACTTAGATGATCTGTCCATTGCTGTAAGTGGGGTGTTGAATCCTCTACCATTATGGTATTATTATCAGCATTTCTTCATATTTGTGATTAATTTATATGATTTATATACTTGGGTGCTTCCAAGTTGAGTGCTCTGAAAAACAGCATGGAGGTTCCTCAAAAAATAAAAATTAGAACTAGCCTATGGTCCAGCAATTACACTATCAAGTATTTATCCAAAGGATTCAAAGATGCTAATTCAAAGGAGCACATGCACCCCAATGTTTATAGCAGCACTATCAACAATGGCCAAATTATGGAAAGAGCCCAAATGTCCATCAACTGACAAATAGAGAAAGAAGATGTGAGATATGTGAGATATATATATATATATATATATATATATATATATATATAAAAGGAATTTTACTCAGTGATCAAAAAGAATGGTTCTTGCCATTTGCAACAATGTGGATAAAACGAGAGTGTGTTATGCTAAACAAAATAAGTTAGAGAAAGACAAATAAATTATTTCACTCATATGTGGAATTTAAGAAACTAAACAGATAAACATAGAGGAAGGAAAGGAAAATTAAAAACAGAGAGGGAGGCAACCCATAAGAGACTCTTAAATAGAGAAAAAAATTGAGGTTTGCTGTAGGGGTGTTAGGGGTGTGAATTAAATGGGGCAAGGGTATTAAGGAAGGCTACTTTTTGGGACAAGCACTGGGTGTTATAAGTAAGTGATGAATCACTAAATTTTATTCCTAAGTCATTATTATACTACTTACTAACTAACTTGCATTTAAATAAAAATAGGGAAAAAATAAAAAAGAACTAATACTAATCTTTCTTAATCTTTTCCAAAAGATTGAGGAGGAGGAAGCCCTTCAAAACTCATTTTACAAGGCCAGCATTACCTTATGACTAAAACCAGATAAGGAAACTATAAGCAAAGAAAAATAGTGGCCAAATTTCTGATAAATATAGATGGGGAAATTGTTAAACCAAATACATTTGTGAACTAAGCTCAACAGTACACTAAGAGGATCACGTACCAAGGTCAAGTGAGATTTATTCCTGGGATGCAAGAATGGTTTAACATACACCACCAAGCAGATATGATACACCACACTAATAGATTGAAGGGTAAAAATTAATATGATCATCTCAATAGATGCAGAAAAAGCATTTAACAAAATAAAATTACCTATTGCTGATTAAAAACTCTCAACAAATTGGATGTAGAAGAACATACCTCAACATAATAAAGACCAAATATGACAAGCCTGTAGCAAACATCATACTCCACAGTGAAAGGTTGAAACTTTTCCTTGAAGATCAGGAATGGTGCCTACTCTCATTACTCCTCTTCGACATAGTAATGGAAGTCTTAGCCAAAGCAATTATGCTAAGAAGGAGGAGGAGGCGAAGGAAGAGGAAGAGATGGAGAAATGAAAAGAAAAAAAAAAAAGGAAAAAGTATCTTGATCAGAAAGGAAGAAGTAACATTGTCTCTATTTGCAGATATCGAAAATTCAAAAACCACCAAAACATTGATGGAACTCATCAACAAATTAAGCAAAGTTGCAGTATACAACACCAACATACATAATTTAGCTGCATTTATATACACTAACAACAAAATATCAGAAAAATAAGTAGAGAAAACCCCATTCACAATCGCATCAAAACCAGTAAAATGCATAGGAATAAATTTTACCAAAGAGTGAAAGATCTGCACACTGAAACTATCAGATTTTGATGAAAGAAATTGAAGAAGATACAGTGAATGGAAAGATACCCTGTGTTCATGGATTGAAAAATTAATATTATTAAAATGCCCATCTACCCAAACCCATCTATAAATTTAATGTAATCCTTATCAAATAAAGTACTTTACAAAGCTATAGTAATCAATCAGGATAGTACTGGTATTAAAATCAAATACACACACAAACAAAAAACCATACATACCAAGGTTGGGGAATCAAGAGCTCAGAAATGAACTTTCATAAATATGATTGGCTAATATTTGACAAGGGAGCTGAGTACTCAGTGTAGAAAAAAATCATTTCCTCAATAAATGGGGCTGAGAAAAATAGCAAATATCTGCAGAAGAATAAAATGGAACCTCTATATTACACTACCACAAATGTTAACTTGAAAATGGATTAAATACTTAATCATAAGATCTCAAACTGTAAAACTCATGAAAACAAAGCAAGGACAAAGCTCTATAATATCATCTTGACAACAAATTTTTGGATATGACAAAGGCACAAGCAACAAAATAAAAATTAACAAGTGGGATTACATAGTTGGCTGAAAAGCAGCCAACAATTAAGAAAGCATTCAAGCTCTACAATTAAAACTAACAGGCTTTTGCACAGGAAAAGAAACAACCAACAAAATAAAAAAGACAACCTATGAAATAGGAGGAAATATTTGCAAACCATACATCTGATAAGGGTTAACTATCCAAAAACATGTAAGAAACACATACAATTCAATTGGAAAAAATCTGGTTAAAAATAGAGAAACTGATTAGACATTTTTCCAAAGAAGATGTACAAATCATGAACTAATACATGGAAAGGTGCTCAATATCACTAATCATCAGGTAAATGCAAATAAAAGCCACATTGATTTATCACCTCACACCTGCTGAAATGGCTACCATCGACTAGACCAGAGATACATGTTAGTGAGGATATGGAGAAAAGGGAACTCTTGCACACTCTTGGTGGGAATGTCAGTTAGTACAGCCCCTATGGAATACAGTATGGAGGTTTCTCAAAATATTAAAAATAGAACAATCATATAATCCAGCAATTTCATTTCTAGAACACACCCAAAGGAAATAAAATTAGGATCTCAAAGATATATCTACTCTTCCATGTTCATTGTAGCATTATTCACAATAGGCAAGATAAGAAAACTACCTAGTGTCAATTTATGGATGAATGGACAAAGCAGATGTGATATCTATAGACAATAGAATACTATTCAGCTATGAGAAAGAAGAAATCTTTTGAGACAATATGAAGGAAACTAGAGGGCATTATGCTAAAAGAAATGTTAGTGGAGAAAAATAAATACTGTATGATAGATCTTATATGTGGAATCTAGAAAAGCAGAATTCATACAAATGGGATCAAATCATAGTTACAGGCACTAGAGGTATGGGAAATGTGGAGCTATCTGTCAAAGAGTACAAATTTACAGTTATGAGATGATTAAGTTTGAGGGATCTAATGTACAACTTGATGATTATTGCTAAAAATATTCATATACTTGAAAGTTGCTGAGAGAGTAAATTGAAATGTTTTTACTACAAAAAGAAATGATAATTATATAAGGTAATGAAGGTGTTAACTAACCTTACTGTAGTAATAATTTTGCAATATATAAGCATATCTAATTTTAAAAAGAAAAGAAAATTTGAATATACTCTTTATATAACGTGACTGTCACCAATCTGTCACTTATGCTTGTAGCGAATGCCTTCCTCCATCTCTTAATAGAGCAGAGAACTTCACATGGGAAAGATCTAAGAATAAAGTCATACCCAGTTATTTTACAGATTAGAACACGACAGATTTTAACACACAGATTAGAACATTAGAAATGTAATAATCCAGGTAGTAAATTAAAAGTCCCCTCATGGTTAATCTTATGTAAGCCTTGTCAAAAACTTAGCTGAATGTTAGTATTTACATATTCACAAATAGAAATGTAGCTGTGAAACTGAAACCAAGTTAGCAGTCAGTGGCGACTAAATATTTCATAGCAGGTGCAGCCCTTAAATTTATCTTGTCTCACATTCCAAACAGTGCAACAAGTGCAAAATCTCCAACTATATTCAATCAACACAACCTAGTACAAATGAATGCAAATACCTAGTGTGAAAGGTCAAGATTAATACCAGGAAATCAATGGCATGACTACTGGTAAGACATTTTGACCTAAGTGACAATAATAGCATCCAATCAGAGGTAAGGCTTGACTTATTCATCTTGGTAAATTCAGTTCAATGTTTAAAATGTGACCTAGCCTTTCCCCTTAGTGTCTATTTATGTGATCCTTCAGCTGTGTGATTACATCACAGGCCTAAAACAGTACTTAGAAATACAGGCTGTAAATTACTAACACAGCACGCATAAGGTTAGAGCACAAATTAGCATCTCAGTTAATTCATTTACAAATAATCATTTAGAAAGATATCAGAAAAATGGAAGCAAGAGTTCCATGTGTTGTATGAATTCACGCATCGTTGTAGCATCTTTATAGGTTCTAAAATCATCTTTAGGGGGGTCACATAATACCTTACTGTTAGATCTTAAATATATATATTTGATGCCCATAATAGATATCTGAGGCAGATATAATAATGACCTATGTTTTACAATTATGAAAACGGAGGTGCAGAAAAATAGTTTCAGGTCATTAGTCCCAGAACTCCATATAATTATTAAATTTACTAAATGTTTTTAATGTGATTCGTATTTCCTATTTGCATTTGAAATTATTGTTTATTCAATTACCAAACATATGTTATGCCTCTGATATTTCCAGCTAACTGTTGTGAAAACAATATGCACCATAAACAAGAATAAAATCCACAGATGAGATTCAGATGCTCACAGTCCTACAGTCCTACTGCTAAGGACAGAAAGACAATTAAAAATATATATGTTTTTAGTCTTGAAGTTCTTTTCCTAAATTACTTAAAAAATTAAGATTTCATGATAATTCAAGTTAGCTAATATACAGGGTTATCAGCTTCAAATTTACAATATAGTAATTCAACAGTTCTCTACATCACCCAGTGCTCATCATGACAAGTGCACTCCTTAATCCTCATCACCTATTTAATGCCTCACCCCACCCCACTCTGGTAACCATCAATTTGTTTTCATTAGTTGAGAGTCTGTTTCTTGGTCTCTCTCTCTCTCCTCTCTCTCTCTCTCTCTCTCTCTCTCCCTCTTTCTCTAATTTCTTCCTTTTTGCTTGTATGTTTTGTTTCTTAAGTTCCACATATGAGTGAAATTGTATGGTATTTTTCTTTGATCGACTTATTTCATTAAGCAGTATACTCTCAAGCTCAATTAATATCATTGCAAATGACAGGAGTTTATTCTTTTTTATGGCTGAGTAATATTACTACCTAAATCTATCTCTAAATCTATCTATATCTATATATTTCAATCTTCTTTATCCATTCATCAATTGATGGACACATAGGGCTGCTTCCATATCTTGGTTATTGGAAATAATGTTGCTATAAACATAGAGGTGTGTGTATCCCTTTGAATTAGTGTTCTTGTTTTATTTGAGTGAATACCTCATAGTGTGTTTGCTGGGTCACACAGTAGTTCAATTTTTAACTTTCTGAGGAACCTCCATACTTTTTTCCACAGTGGCTGCACCAGTGTTCATTCCCACCAACAGTGTGTGAGTGTTCCTTTTTTCCACATCCTCACCAACACATGTTGTTGCTTGTGTTGATTTTTAGTCGTTCCGATAGGTGTGAGATGCTATCTCTTTGTATTTTTGATTTGCATTTCCCTGATGAAAGTGATGATGAACACCTTTTAAAATGTCTGTTGACCATCTGTATATTTTCTCTGGAGAAATGTCTATTCACGTCTTCAGCCCAGTTTTAATTGGATTATTTGTTTTATTGGTTGAGTTGTATACTTTCCTTATATATTTTGGATATTAACCCTTTATTGGATAGGTGATTTGTAAATATCTTCCCCCATTCTGCAAGTTGCCTTTTAGTTCTGTTGATTGTTTCCTTTGCTCTGCAGAAGCTTTTTATTTCGTTGTAATTCCAATAATTTATTTTTGCTTTTGTTTCCTTTGCCTAAGGAGATGTATCTAGAAAGAAGTTGCTATGGACAATGTCAAAGAAATTACTGCCTATGTTCTCTTCTAGGATTTTTATGGTTTCAGGTCTAACATTTCTTCGGTCACCTTTAATTAATTTTGAATTTATTTTTGTGTATGATGTAAGAAAGTGGTCCAGTTTCATTCTTTTGTATGTTGCTGTCCAGTTTTCCCAACACCATTTGTTGAAGAAACTGACATCTTCCCCATTGATATTCTTTCCTGCTTTGTGGACCACATAATTTTGGGTTTGTTTCTGGATTTTCTATTCTGTACTATAGATCTATGTGCCTCTTTTGGTGCCAGCACCATACTGTTTTGGTTACTATAGCTTTGTAATATAACTTTAAGTCTGGAATTGTGATGCTTTTAGCTTTGTTTTTCTTTTTTTTTTTTTTTAATTTTTTTATGTTTTTATTTATTATTGAGATAGAGAGAAACAGAGCGTGAGTGGTGGAGGGGCAGAGAGAGAGGGAGACACAGAATCCAAAGCAGGCTACAGGCTCTGAGCTGTCAGCACAGGGCCTGATGCGGGGCTCAAACCCATGAACTGTGAGATCATGACCTGAGCCGAAGTCAGAGGCCCAACTGACTGAGCCACCCAGGCGCCCCATTAGCTTTGTTTTTCTTTTTCAAGATTTTTTGGCTTTTTGTGATCCCATGAAAATTTCAGGATTGTTTATTCAGTTCTGTGAAGAAGACATTTTAATAACATTTGTTCTTCCAATGCATAAACATGGAATGTTTTTCCATTTATTTGTGTCATCTTCAATTTTTTAAATCAGTATTTTATAGTTTTCAGAGTATAAGTCTTTCACCTCTTTGGTTATGTTTATTCCTAGGTATCTTATTATTTTAGGTACAATTATAAATGGGGTTGCTTTATAAATTTCTCCCTCTGGTAATTCATTATTGTTGCATTATAGAAATGCAACAGATTTCTGTATATTGATTTACCCTGTGACTTTAATGAATATGTTTATCTGTTATAGTGACTTTTTGGTGTGATCTTTTGGGTTTTCTTTATGTAACATCATGTCATTTGCAAATAGAGAAAAGTTTACTTCTTTTTGTTACCGCTTTGGATGCCTCTTATTCTTTTTGCTGTCAAATTGCTGTGGTTAGAATATGTTGGATAAAAGTGATGAGAGTTGACATCCTTTTTTGTTCCTGATTTTAGGGAAGAAGTATTTCTCTATCAAGTATAATATTACTGTTTTTTAAAAAATTATTTATTTATTTTGAAAGAAAGAGAAAAGGGGAGGGAAGGGCAGAGAGAAAGGGAGAGAGTGAATCCCAAGAAGGCTGTGTTCTTTCAGTGTAGAGCCCAATGAGGCCCTTTACCCATGAACTGTGAGATCATGACCTGAGCCTAAATCAAGAGTTAGTCACTTAACCAACTAAGCCACCCAGATACCCCCATATAAGACCTTTGTCATGTTGAGGTATGTTCTTTTTCAACCTACTTTGTTGAGGGTTTTTATCATCAATGGATATTATACTTTGTTAAATGCTCATATAATTCTTATTTTTTCTCTTACTGATGTGATGTATCATATTGATTGATTTGTAAATACTGAACACCTTGGCAACCCAGAAATAAATCCCACTTGATTGTGGTGAATGGTTTTTAAAAATATATTGCAAATTCAGTTTGCTAGTAGTTTTTGAGCATTTTTGCATCTAAGTTCATCAGGGATATTTGTCCATAGTTCTTTTTTTTTTAATGGAGTCTTTCCCTGGTTTGGTATTAGGGTAATGTTGACCTTGTAGAATGAATTTAGAAGTTTTCTTTCTTTTTCTAATTTTGAAATAGTTTAAGAATACAGGGAATACTTCTTCAAATGTTTGGTAAATCCACTTGGTCCTGGACTTTTATTTATTGGGAAGTTTTTGATTGCTGACTAAATTTTTTTGCTGGTTATTAGGTTATTCAAATTTTCTATTTTTTCCTGTTTCAGCTTTGTTAATTTACATATTTCTAGGAATTTGTCCATTTCTTCCAGTTTTCCCAATTTTTTTGACATATAATTTTTCACAATACTCTCTTAAGATTGTATTTCTATCATGTTTGTTGTTATTTCTCCTCTCTCACTTGTGATTTATTTATTTGACTCCTTTCTCTTTCTCCCTTGTAACTCTATCTAGATGTTTATCAATTGTATGGTTTTTTTTCAAAGAACCAACTCTGGTTTGAAGAAGTTGAATAAAATAACAGAACAAAGAATGATGGATAGTGAGTTGGATAATATATTTTAGATAAGGTGATCCAAAAAGCCTTCTCTGAGAAAGCAACATTTTCGTTGATACTTCAAGGTGGTAAACATCCAGCCATATAAAAATACAAGGGAAGAACATTTTAGCCTGAATGTATAGTAAGTGAAAAAATTCTTATTTGACATGAGTTTGGCATGATCAAAGTACAAAAGAAACCTAAAAGCATGAAATGGACGAAGGAGGAAATAAAGTTAGAGAAGTAGCTGGGGGGTAGATTCTGGAACCTCAGAGGCCAAAATAAGACTTTTTATTACAGAAGGCAAGCATTGGAGAATTTTTAACATTTTTATGGTATTTACATGATCTTATTTTTATTTTAAAAAATGATTTAGCTTGCATTGTACACAATGAGCTCTAAGAGAAATAGACAAAAGTAAAAGCAAGAAGACTAGTGGAGAGATGTTGTAGTTGTCCAGATAAAAGATGGTAAACAAGATTTGTTGTAAGAGAAACCTTCAAACTGCTTAGTTATTGTTAGCTTAACTCCAAAGTGGATTCTTAACTCTGAAGTAGATGCCAGCCTCCTATCCCTATCAGTCAAAATGTGGGATTCTCATCTAAACTTTAAGGTCCATCAGAACCCAATATTCTGTTTTAGATTAAATAATGGAAATTGTTATGACTCTACTACCCTATCCCACTATCAATGTCAACTAGAAATATAGCATATAGATTCTTGTCTCCTGGACAAAATAGAATAGACTTTATGGCCATAACTTATTCTGAAAAATCTTCAGCTGAGTCAGTTCATCAATATGTAACCAAGAATTCCAAATTCATATGCATTGTTACTGTCCCAAAGGCGGAGCTCCTGGTATTTCACATCTGTTTATGTGATGTTCATCTATCAAAAAGAGAAGTGGAGTACCTAGACTCACAAAGGTGATAATTCTACTATATTCTTTATCTGTTTCACTTCTCATCAAATATTCCATTCCTAATAGTGTTAGAATTCATTTTTACTGGGATACAGACACATGAGAGAACGTTCATAAAAGAGCAGATAGAATGACACAAAAGTAGAAATCTTCCGCTAGATGAACCACTGAAGGAAACCTAACTCTTTTGCCAAGAGAATATGAGGCATTAATAAGAATTAATTTTTAAATATCAATGAGATCTCCAGAATTAATTATGGGTTTAAGAGTTTGTAAGTGTACTTGGGAGACAGATTTTATTTTGGCCAAAGATTATACTCATTCCCCAATGGATATTTATTTCTTCCATGCCCAGAAAAACCTGCCCTCTAACTTTTAGTAATGTCATCTTGTTGGTATTTAAGAAAAACAAACAAAAAACAAAACAAAAGCAAACAAATAAACAGAATTCTAAGTATATCTAGTTTGAGTAAGTACAAAATGCAACTCATCTACATATCATGGCCTCAGAGATGGGCATGGCACTTATGGTTATCAGATCAATCAGATTATCATGCCCTTCAAATGACAGTGCTTGATTCAGGGATGGGCACTCTACCCATGCCATGCAAAAAAAGGACTCAATTCCAGAATAGTTATTTGAACTTAGCTTTCTTTCCTCTAGAGTTGCTGAACTGGGAAGACAGAACCTTAGAAATTCCAAAGGCCCCAGTATGGAAAGAGATTGTATCTGAGAATTAAGCAAATATTGAAGAAAAGGGATAATTAATGGGGTGGAAAGAGTACGTTATATGAGTCCTTAAATTCTCTTCTTACTAGAGCTGTTTTGAATTACATTTTTGTTACTGGCAAACAAATGGGAACTGGTTAATGCAGGATGGTGCCTATATGCAATAGATATAGAATAAATATGTGCAATTTGCTTCTTTCCAAAAGATTGCAGTACATTCAGGAAAAGCTAACTAATTTCCATGAAAAATAAATAATATGATGGGCAGCATATAATTAATGACCAACCTGATGGCTTATAACATGTGTTTCGTGCCCCATAATATACGCAATAGTCCATTAAAAACAAGCCTTCACATGCTCTTATAAGTAGTGCCTTTGATATGTTACATAATCTTCTGTTTTTCAGTTTTGCTACCAATGAAATGAGAAATACGATAGCATCTATCTTATAAAATTGCTCAAAGTTTAACTGAATAATATATAAAGCATATGACACCATGCTGGCAAATAATTAGTGCTCAATAAGGATGAAAGTACAATTGTAATTGTTGTTGTTACAGCTGTTGTTGTCATTATTATCATTATCCCTGTGGTAGGCAGCTTGTGACATGGCTTCTAATGATTCCCACATCTTGATATTCATGTCTTTGTATAACTTCCTCCCCTTGAGTATTGACTGTATCTAGTGGCTTGCTTCCAATGAATAGAAAACAGAAGGAGTGATGGAATAGGATGGGATACACAGGACCATGACTTCTATCTGGCTAGCTGTTTCTCTCTCTTGCTGCTACTTTCCTCCCTCCCACTTGCTTGCTGTGAAGAACACAACTACCAGGGGTTAAGATAAGATAGAGAGACAGAGAGGTGGCAAGGAACCATACAGCCTCTGACCACAGCCTGTGAGGAAATAAATTCTAGCGACAACTATGTGAGTGAGGTTGGAAGTGAGTCCTCCACAGTCAAGCCTTTAGAAGAGAATGGAAGCTCGGCTGATAGTTTGATTGCACACTGTGCCTACATTTCTGATCCACAGAAACTATGATATAATAAATGTCTTTTGTTTCAAGTCATTAGGTTTTCATGTAAATTTTTATGCAGCAAGAGACAACTTATACAGTCACCACTGTAAGCAAGAGATACTCAAAGGGGTACTGTGTTCCTGGAATGTCTTCTGAAGAGTAGGGGCTTTGAAAGACAAGCAAGAATAGGATAGACATAAGAGGGGACCATAAGACATAAGATCATTTAAAGTGACCAAATAACATCAACAACAGAATACTGAGCATCTAAGAATCATTGAGATAAGCATAAATAGGATTGAAACAGGAGGAGTGGAATAAGTTTAATTAGATGGATATAGAAAAAATATCAAGAGTGCTAGAATTCAGACTTTTTCCTAGGCTTGTTAGATATTTGATAGCAGCATAAGATTCTGGCTTAATGCTCTCTCTTCAAAGTATCTTGCCTGTGAGAAAATAGTCAATAACATTGTTTTTGAATGAGAAATAAATGGGAAGAGTGTGCCTTACTAGGCATCGGGAATCTCTGGAGGATTTTAAATTCAGAAGTTCCATACTGGAAACAATGTTTATGGAAAGTTATTTTGAGTGGACATCTGTACCTTGGAATAGAGAGAGAAAAGTTGCTGTCATCGAGGCCAGCTCTCATCCCCATGGAAGAAATGTGAACACAGACTAGAGGGAGAGCAGGAGGCATAGAAGACACTCAGAGACAAGAACGGGTCACCCAGAAGTCACAGGTAATCAAATTGTCCTCACAGTGCCAAGTCTGTAGGGCTGTCACTACAATAATTGATCTACCATTTCTTCTAGTTCACTAGGAAGTAACTGAACTAGGAATTCTCTGTTCATTATGTGTTCCACCTTTCTCCATCTGTCCATCTGTGCAACTGCTGTCCATCTGTAGCTGAAAGAGTTAGAAATCTATAGGGGGAAAGGTGGCTTTTCAAAGTACACAGGGTCACATGCCAAGAGCAGTATTTGCAGAGAGGACAGTCATGGAAATGAATTCCAAATGCTCATGTTTCCTATTGTTCAAACTATTGACATCCTATTTGATCATTAAAGTATATAAAATTAAGCTTCATAAATCTAGGGCAGAAGTGAGATAAGTAATAATTGCTGCATCTGAGAATTAGTCCACTATTTTCATTGTTAAAAACATAGTGTTAAGTTCCGAGTAAATTAAAAATAAATTAGACATGCACTTATACACATTATGTCTGCCCTAATGAATTTCAAAACCTAACTGGATTTAAAAACTAGCAGTGCACAATTGGTTATATAAAAGGGTAAATAAAGAGCCATTATATGATGGAGACACTCATAATGTGTACCATTAAGTAATAAGAGTGATTTAACTATGTCAATATTTAATGGAATATTGATTTATATGTAGAAACCCTACCTATTTAGATATTAAAATAAAATAAAAATATTTGAGAGACTTTTTGTAAGGCAGACACTTTTCTTTCTTGTTTCTTGTTTGCAATTTTATTGTTTGCCATACCTTTTTGCTTTGTTTTGTTATTAGAATCTATCTTGACAGTCTATAAAAATGAATAAATTATTAAAATATAATAAAACACACATGGAAAAATAATAGCAATGTGACAATGAAACAGAGATTATTCGATCTACATGAAAGTAAACTGTATGATATTCTTGAGAAAACTGATCAGATAACATCTGGGATTTGTGCATACGTGAGAGGTCATCTTTACAATTTTTTTTTAATGTTTTATTTATTTTTAATACAGAGAGAGACAGAGAATGAGAGGGGGAAGGGCAGAGAGAGAAGGAGACACAGAACTGGAAGCAGGCTCCAGGCTCTGAGCTAGCTGTCAGCACGGAGCCTGATGTGGGGCTCTAACCCACGAACGTGAGATCTGACCTGAGCTGAAGCCGGAGGCTTAACCGACTGAGCCACCCAGTCGCCCCGAGAGGTCATCTTTAGGTGAGAGAATAATCAGGCCATTTCAGTTTGTACCTTATGGTTTTTTTTCAGGTAAATGTCTCACTCATATACAACATGCTTACAGAAAGTACATAAATCATAAGTGTAGAGTTCTATAAATTTTTATAAATTGAACCCAACTGTGCGGTCAAAACCCAGATCAAAAACTAGAATATTGCTAGCACCCCATAAAGTCCCCTAATAACCTCCAGGGTACTTCTGCTTTTCTGAAGGATACACATTCTATTCATTTCTGAAATCATTAATGACATGCCTATGTCATAAGCTGTAATTAAATGTTCATTGAAACAATTTTAATTTTTATTTATGTTGTGTGAATTGCAGTCATTTGTTTTTTAAAGTAATGATATTATATTAAATGAATGTATTAATATAGTAAACTGTATTAATTTATCTACTGTAAATGGGTATTTGGGTTGATTTCGCATTTTGGGCTATTATAAACAATGTTGCTATAAGCCAATTGTTATCAAATGAAAATACACACACACACACACACACACACACACACACACACACACACATATTAGAGAGAGAGAGAATTGGAGAATTGGAGAATTGGAGATGGTACCATGTGCTGTGCAAATTCTTTAGATGAATGATTTCATGTCATATTCAATAAAACAGGATGTGATAGTCACTATTATTATACTTATCCTTGATCTGTAGAAAATGAGGTTTGGGACGATTCAGTTACTTGCCCAAGATGACATAGCTCATAAGTAGGGGAGGCAGGATTTACGGTTCAACAAATAAAACCACTAATATGTGCCAGAACTTCTTGTAGAAGCAATAGAAACAGCAATAAACAGAACAGATCATAATTCCTGTCAACTATTTTAGTTGGTTTTGGAGAAGTAGATAATAAGATATGTCAGCTGGCTAGGTGAGAAGCATTAAGAGGAAGATAAAGGGAAATGAGGAGTGGGAGGGCTCACCAATTGCAGAGCCCATGCTGTTTACGCCATATTAAACCAATAAATATACCTTTATGACTTCTTAATAGGAATTTCCTAAAAATACTGTGTGTCACTTTTTTTTTCTTTTCTCTTCTTTTCCTTTTTTTTTTTTTTTTGGTAAATAATCTACTGGCCACATATTAATGTATAGCTCATCAAACAAAATGAAACGAACAGAGCGAACAAAAACTTATAGCACTGGATTTAATTGCAAGATCTCCAAAGACTGATTATGAGTAACTAGCAAAACCATTTGTACTTATAAGCAGTGCTTGAAAATCATAACTATACAAATACTGTTAGTTAATGACAAAATTAGAGATTTGTTAATGACAAAACTAGGAAGAATTTAGTTATTAGCACCTGCCAATTTGATTTAACTTTTATTCTAAAGAATAATTTTTTTAGGCAAACATAAAATTATTCTTTTTAAATATTGATTTTAAATTTAAATCTTTTTAATTTTTAAATATTTATTTCAAAATATTTTATGTATTTATTATCTATTTATTTATATTTGTTTATTATATGTATTTATTATATATTTAAATATAGTTAAATATATTATATATTTTTTATATACTGTATTGAGGTGAGTGAGTCATATGGGCAGTATTGCTATTTCTATTTTTTTGCTTGTTTGTTTGTTTATTTTGTTTTGTTTTTACCTTAAGAGAGCTGGATAAAATTGTCTGACAAGAGATTTTTGCCTCTGGTGTGACACACCACTCTTCAAGATCCTACCCATGACACATATAATGACTACAAATTTTGAAAAATTATGAACAAGCATAAAAACAAGCAATGACCCAAAGGCACTGGAGAGTGAACCAAAGTACACTATTTCTGGATGGAAATTGACATGTGGAAGAAGCAAGCGGCATAATTGAGTTACTAGTTCTTATGGCTTTTAACCCAGGGGCAGGTAAAATCTGCACATGGGCCATCTAAAACACTGATAGAAAACCCAGACTTGCTGGCCTGAAGAACTGTAGGAAAAATATTTGGCAAAGTATAGCCATTGGTAAATTGTTAAGAAGAGGTCCAGAAAGGACTGAGGCAAAGTAAAACTCCAAATGTTGTATATTAACTATTCCAAATCTCAGACCTCTAAACCCTCAACTATGTGATGCATCTAAAATGTACAATAACTCCGAGGCTGAGTTGCCAACCAAGTAAAGAATTTACAGTTTGAATCCAACTAAGTTAATTATATTTTAAAGGAAAGAAAACAAACAAATCACATGTATATAATCACACCCAGAACATACTTAATATAACATTCACAATGTCTACAATAAAATCTGATACTACTAGATCTATGAAGAACCAGAAAATGTGACTACTGAAATGAGGTAGATGTTGGATTTTTTAGAAAAACAATTTATATAGTTCTAACGTTATAAAAGATCAGAAAGGAAAGCGTTCTCACAATAAATAAACACATAATTCATCAGCAAAACAAAAGCAATTTTAAAACCAACTGGAAATTCCTCAACAAAAGGTTACAATATTAGAAAAAAATTAAATCACTGGATTCATACAATCCCAAAAACAGATAGTGGAGGAACTTGTAGAAATATCAACAAAAACTATTCAATCTAAAGAAGAAAAATTAGCATAAAGCCAGGGATCTGTGGATCAATATAAAATGTTCTAGCTTATGTTTAATTGTAGAATTAGAAAAAGGCAAAACAGAGAAAGATGAAGCAAAGTATCAGGTGATAACTGACATCTGTACAATGCGGGGTCCTCCAATATATGGGCACAACTCTCCACTGATTTATATCTTCTTTGATATTATCGTCAGAGTTTTCCATTTGTATATGTTTATATTATCACATATCTATGCAACTATAAATGATACGGAGTTTTCAATTTTGGTGTCAATGTGTTTGTTGCTATAGAAACAATCAATTTTTGTATGTTTCTTCTGTATCTTGTATTGTTGCTGAAGTCATTTATTCTAGGAATATTTTTTATTTGCTTATTTGTTTTGCAAATTATTAGGATTTTCTACATAGACAATTATGTCATTTAAAAATATGAAAAATTCTTTTTCTTCTTTTATGTTCTGTATGCCTTTTATTTCCTTTTCTTGTCTTAATGTGTTGGACAGAACTTCTGGCAATATGTCGAACAAGAGTAACAAAAGCAATCATTCTTGCCTTTTTCCCTTTCTGAAGGGAAAAGCATTTGGTCTCTCACAATTATGTGGATAGCTGTAGATTTTTATGGGTTGTCTTTGTCATATTGAAGAAGTTACTCTCTATTCCTATATTTTCAAGTGTTTTTAACCACTTATGGGCTTTTGAAATTTCAGAATTGCTTTTTATGCATCAGCTGATATGATCATATAATTTCTCTTCTTTAGTGCCTATGAGTAGGGTGATTTATATTGGTTGCTTTATAATATTGAACAAGATTTGGGACAAACTATCTATTGAGATGATATCATTTAAAAAATTTGTTCTGTCATTGTAATGAATGATAAAGTCACTATGATCATGATATACTGTACTTTTTTCTATATTGCTGAATTTATTTTGCTAATGTTGTATTATGGAATATTATACCTCTACTTTTGAGTGAGATTATCCTGTAATTTTCTGTTTTGAAAATTCTTCCGATGTTAGATACTGTTACCAAGTTTGTACTCACCTTTTAAAATGAGTAAAAAACTATTCCATTTATGTCTATTTTTTGGAAGAATTTGTATGTATTAGTTGTTCTTTCTCTTTGATGTGTTTGTCAGAATATTCTGGTAAATACTTTCTAATCTTGGTAATTTGTGTTTTTCTAGAAATTTGCCATTTTGTCTAGGTTTTCATTTTTATTGCTTTAAAGTTGATCATGATAACTTTGTAAATCTTTTAAATGCCTGTGATATTAGTAATGATGCTATTCTTTTTAGTCCTGGTTAATTATAGTCTCTCTCTCTCCCTGATAACCAATATATATTTTAAATATCATATCAATTATTTTAGTCTTCCTAAGTGTTAACCTTTGGTTTTGTTGATTCACTATATTGTACTTATTCTCTATTTCATTATTTTGTACTCTATATTACATTTTCTTCTACTTTATTTGGATTTAGTTTAATGTTAGTAGTATAATTTCTTGAAAAGGGTTTTTAGATAGTTATTTTTTGCCTTCCTTTTTATCTAATAAGGTAATTTAAGGCAAAAGTTTCTCTATAAGCACACCTGTGCTGCAACTCAAATGTTGGTGTATATAATAGTTTTATCCATATTAAGTTCAACATATTTTCTAATTTTTGGTGCAATTGATTTTATGAAGTACATTTCTCTATTTAGAAATACGTTCCTCAATTTCCCAAGATACGGAGGTTTTTAAGTTAGTTTTTGTTTTGATTTCCATATTAATTCTCTTCTGGTATAGGAATTGGGGATGCGCTATTTAAATCCTATGTCATGTTGAGACTTGCTGTGTGATCAATTTTGCCAAATATTTCATTTTCACCTCTTTTAAACAATTATTTTGCAACTATTAGGTCTAATCCTTTTATATGTTAATTAAGCCAAGTCTGGAATCCTGTTGTTGAGATCATTGACATGCTTACTACCTTTTCAGTCTGCTTGTTCTATCAATTACTAAAAGATTGTTAAAATCTCACAATTTTTAAAAGTTTGATGATTTTATTCTTTGAGGTTTGTCCATTTTCCCCCCCTGTATTTTGGTTTAGATTGTATGTGTGTATACATTTATTTGCTAAGTGTTTTGCTGGATGACCATTTACTAGTATAAAATATATCTTTTATTTCCATTAATGATTCTTGCCTTAAAGTGTCTGTCAGACATTCATCTGGCAGGTTCTTGTATTGTTTGCATGGTATAGATACATGTATCCACCCTTTTAATGTCACCATTTTAATTTTGGTATAACTGTAAAAACGGAATGTTGAAAATATAGACATAAAGCGGGTAGTCAATTCTTTCTACTAATACACTCAATCTTTCTGTTGGAAAACAGCTACTTGATTATTATCAATTACTGTGTTATATGCTTGCCTGGTCAGAATCAATTAATCCATGAGTCTTTGTACAGGTACTTGTGTGGAGAAGTCCTCATTCGCAAATGTCCAACTTGCACAAGCAGAATCAGTGATTCAAATGTTTTGTGAGCAAATCTTTATTGCTGAAGTCACACAAAACACAAAATAGTGTAACCTGATTAAAGGAATTGGATATTTCAATT
Source organism: Suricata suricatta (assembly GCF_006229205.1). Classification (NCBI taxonomy): domain Eukaryota; kingdom Metazoa; phylum Chordata; class Mammalia; order Carnivora; family Herpestidae; genus Suricata; species Suricata suricatta. Next base: position 11,945,391 of record NC_043702.1, on the reverse strand, counting down.
TAAAGAACATAACAAAATTCACATTAAATGAGATAAATGCTAAATGTTACACTTTTGTACAACAAACCTCAGTTTGTCTTTTTCTAAAATGAAAAGAACATGGAGAGGGAAATTATAAAAGTGAAACTCACCAAAGAAAAACTATAAAGAAAAAACAAGCAAAGGTACTTACAATGAGCATAAGAAACAGTAAACGGAATAAAATAATGTAATCAGTGAATCAAATTAGAAGAGGGAGACTTTTAATATTTCCCTACATTCAGAAGAAAAGGACAAAGAAATAAAAATAATAAACAAAAAGGTAACAATGAAGAACAGAGAACAGGATTTAAGTGTGATAGTTCATTGCTGTTGATAAAGAAGAAACTAAAAGTAAAAATATAGGAGCATCAACCATGTGTATATAAATATGTTTTGTGAACCAACAAAAATATTATTTTAATTTTTTACGTTTATTTATTTTTTTGAGAGAGAGAGAGAATGAGTGGGTAAGGGGCAAAGAGAGAGAGAGACAGACACAGAATCCAAAGCAGGCTCAAGGCTCTGAGCTGTAGGCACAGAGCCTGATGTGGGGCTCAAACATACAAACCGTGAGATCATGACCTGAGCTGAAGTCGGAGGCTTAACCGGCTGGGCCACCCAGGCGCCCCACAAAAATATTTTTTGAATATTTGAGGACATCTATGAGGACCAGTCAAAATTTATGTGAAATGTGCTAATATGTGGCAAATTTTGGAGATTTGTTTAGTTTCTAAAACCAAGAATGTTACAGATATTGATTCAGAAGAAAAGTATGAATAGTTCTTTACAAGGAGTAAAGTTTAGATCTTTAGATCATTAAAACACCAGGTGATGGTAATAATGTAGGAGAGGGAGGGATTCTCTCTGAATCTTTAAGTGTACAACGTGCTGTTTGTGTTATTTTTTTTAAGTTTATTTTTGAGAGACAGAGAGAGATAGCACGAGCAGGGGAGGGTCAAAGAGAGGGAGACACAGAATCCGAAGCAGGCTTCAGGCTCTGAGCTAGCTGTCAGCACAGAGCCCGACGCGGGGCTCGAACCCACTAACTGTGAGATCATGACCTGAGCTGAAGTCGGATGCTTAGCCGACTGAGCCACCCAGGCGCCTCTCCAAGGTGCTGTTTGAATATGAAAGTAATAGGAAGATATTTGAAAGGTTAGGAGTACACAAAGCTTACCTTGACATACACATATTTTCTGCTCGCCTCCAGGGAGCATATGTACAATGACATGTGAAGTGGGTTTGGTAAAAGAGCTATGGAACCAGTTACCTATGATGCCCAGACATGTAGGAAAAGGAGGAGCATTCAGAGACACAGGAAATGAGCAGAAACTATGGGAATAGATATTCTAAGGAGTTTGCAGAAGGCAATTGGTGGGAATAAGGAAATGAGAGCAATAGAAAGGTAGGAAACTGTGACCATAGCTGAGAAACTTGGATTTTGGATTTTGGATTTTGACCTCATGACAAGACTAGGGTTTACAGTAAGAGGTATGTTTCCGAAGTGTTGTACAAGTCACAGTCACTGGACTAAATGCATACTTCAAAGCACTCTGGATTTGGAAAGAAATGAGGGTAAATACTAGCATGAGAAGGACTCTAACTTAACTTTAATATAGTTACTTTGCCTTTCTTTCTCCAACTCGAAATGGGTAAAACTAATGTTCTCATACATTCTTGTGAGAATTAAATGGTTTCTTACATTTAGAATTACATGTTCTATGTAATAAGCATTTAATAAATGTTAGCTTTTTTACTATTATTTGATGATTAGAATAGCCTATGAATGCCCTTGTATAATGGAGTTCCTACGATTTGCAGCTCTAGAATATGAATTTTTAACTTGGCAGATCCAGAATGAGAGAAGCTGAGTGACCATGGACTACAGTGCAAATTACAGGGAGGAACAAAAAGGAAAGCCAGAAAGGGAAGATTTTTGGACAAACTGCACTTCCATTGTTTTCGTTCTCTCTGTCTTCTTCCACTTACTGAATCACCTTTCGCTTTTGTAAATTAGGAGTCTCCTCATCTCCAGCCTTGCTTTTGTGTTATCATCCAATAGTCCCTCTTTGGGTCATATTTTTCATTTGCATGGCTTCAATTATCATCTATGTGCTAATGGCTCAAAATAGTATTCTAGCTCAAAGTTCTCCACAGGGCCTGAAACCTCATCATCCCAAGGCCAGCTTGATGTCTCCAGCTCCATATCCCGCAAAATTATCTCCATCTCTGATTTTGTTTCTCTCCTGTTTCCAAGTCAGAAATCTGGGAATAATCCAAAAATCATCTCCCCTACTCATAATTACCTATAAAGATAAAAAGTACTTTTTCAGATTTAAAAAAAATACTAACATGACTGTAAGGTTATAATTAAAATTCAAACTGTAGTAGGACATAAAACAAAAAGAAACATTGTATTTATCTCAGTTCTTCTAGGGTGTTGAGGAGAGGAGGCTGGAAATGCTTTCAATGGTTATTATCATTTCCTTCTTTTTTATAGCTATGAATAACAAAATCAGAGCTCCTTTTCTTTTATGTTAAAGTAAGTACATATCCTATTACTTTCTAATAGGATAGATTAGGATTTAGGAATTTATACCACTAGCCACTCTTTCCTTTCTGGTTTAGGTATAAACACTGTTGTTGGTTATTTCATTTGTCAATTCTGTTACTAAAGTGTAAAATTAATTCTCCTTTTCTTGTTCAACCAGATTTATACAGGTTTTTTTAATAAGATGAAGGCTTCAACATACCGTTCATCTCTTCTCATCTTCCACCTTTTAATTGCTGTGGCAGCATCTTTACTCGTATATAATAAGGCTAATAATGATCCCATTATGTTCAGTAAACATAATTAGATTTTATGTGATTTATCTGTAAATTGATTCTAAAAGTTGAGAACCATTCCATAATCATTATGATTATTCATAGTGTTTATTGCAGAACCAAGAAGGTCACAACCTCATGCCACTCAATATGGTATATTATTATAGTCAACAGAATGGATTCATAACTGTTATACGCCATCAATCATTTTGGTAATACTCTCAGATTTCTCGTAAGAGCTCCATAATCCATCTGCCATCAACTTCCCATACTTCCCCAAATTCTCCCTCTTAAAATTTTCTACTCTTAGTGTCCTAGGTTGACTTGTTGCTTTCCGAATTTCCTATTCCATTTTCATATAGGAGGTACTTCACTGCCTCCCCAAATCACTACATATACTAGAAATATATGTTCTAATCCTTTATTTTTTTGTTCTGTAGTCTGGGATAGATTTTTGACATTATTTTCTGCTTCTTTGATTTTTTTTAATGAAAATCTTAGTTCAACTTCAAAGAACTTGTTTTTATTCTTTGCTTATTTTTCATAGTTTACCCTTCTTGTGTTATCAATCAATACAATATCATCTTGAATTTGACAACACAAGTGAGAGATTTTTCTAATTTATCTTCTGTTCCTTGAGGCATCATCATTTATTTGCCATTTATTTTGTCTTTCTTTGTCATATTGTTGGTATTTTTTGAAGGTCTGGTAGTAATTGACTGTGTTCTACTATGTTAGATATGCCCATAAAAATATTACTTAAGTCCAGTAAGTGTATAAGCAGGGATCTCTTTCTGACATGCTTGGCTTTACAATGATTGGGCATGAGCCAGGATTTACATTAGGTAACCTAAATCCAACCATACCAAGATGTAACCTGTAGATATCTCTGGTTGCAATAGAGGCTCATTAACAATAGAGCTTCCCAGACTGTGTAGCAAAAAATAGTGGGGGAGAGAACCGTTGATAATGGTGTATTAGCCAGTCACTTTTGTCTTCTACAGCTACTTCTTTTGTCAGATTTACTCAATAATTCCCATCACCTAATGGTCTTGATTCCTATTTTCCAAACCTTTATTACAATAGATGTTATTCAGTGAAAGAAAAACAGCAAAAATGACAACCATTCATTTAATCTTGTCCTATGTACTCCTTGATTAATAAATTAAATTCCAAGGTGAAATTGACTAATTTCACCTTGACAAAAACCTACGGGAAAGGTTTTGGGGCACAAAGAGGTGAAAAGTGGAGCTTGATGTGAACCTCTGCATGCTGGCAGCAGACCCAAAGCTTAGGTCTAAACTGTGAGTCAGTGAACAAATAACATGGTATCTTGAAAACCTCTCTTCTTTTGGCTGCTGTAACATTATTCTCCTTTGAGGTTTTCTCCACCTCATTGGCCTTTTCCTCTACCTAATTTCTAAACGTTGAGGTGCCTCAGGTCTTGCAAATGGGCCTTCCTCTATTCTTACTCCATCCCCATAGATTTTAATAACATCCATATTCTGATGCCTCCCAAATGTAACCTTCTTTTCTGAACATCGAAATTTGAATGTTCTATATTGCCTTTCCATCTCACACTTTACATGGTCTAGAACGAAGAATTGCTCTATCCCTGTTTGTGTCCCTTGCCTGTCCAACCTCATGTCATCACATATTGCTGCTATCCTCCCAGCTTTCCAAGCCCAACATCCAGGAGTCAATTTTACCACATCCATTCATTCTCTTACCTGAAACATCCACTCGCTGATTAAGAGGGTTAGCTTACTCTAACTACAGAGCCTCTTCCCAGGTACATCCACCTTCCTCAAGTCCATTGCCTTTCCTAGTCTGTACATTCCTCCATCCATCCTAGGACTTCTACCTGAGCCTCGTGAAAGGTCACCTTGGTTGTAAGAGATGTAAAATGCCCTAATATCTTTTCATTTCACATCCTGGTGATTGTTTTAAAGTGAAAATTAGATGATTGCAGCCCTTGCTTGCAGCCTTCAACTGCCCCTTTGAATAAAGTGTCTGGAATAAAGCTAATTATCATGGTTTTGGAGTCCTGCCTGACTGTACTCCTGAACCTGTAAAATTTTTCATACTCTTTTTGTGAGCAAAGCAACAGTCACATTGGCCTTGAAACTCATTTGCCTCCTTCTTAATCTACTCTCTGAGCAGTTTCCTCAACCTGCAATTTCTTGTCCAGACCCTACTCCCTTACTTCAGCTTTATCTGTCTGATTTAATCTTATGCTTCTGGAATCAGCTCAAATGTATTTTCCTTACAAAGACCTTCTTTGACTCTGCAGTCCTATATAAGTATCTATAGTAGGACTTTTTCTTTTTTTTTTTTTTTACCAAATTCCATTTCTTTCATACATTTATGAAAATTCATTTAGAGGTGGAAGCAATAGATAATGGTCTATTCCTACTTTATAGGAACTTAATATTTAACTGAGGAGATACATATACATACAGCAGAATACAATGCAGACAAAGCTATAATAGAGGTATTCCCACAGTTCCACAAAAGACAGGGATAAGATATATTAATTTTGCATTTATAGTGGGTTGGGAAGAAGCCTCACAGTGTAACAGTTTGGTTTTGAGTGACTGAATCCATGTGAGAGATATATTTTGATATTTGAAAAAAAATTGTCATTTGAAAACTGCAAGTTTCTGCTCCCCTCTATTGAAAAAAACCTTTTTTTAATGTTACTATTTTCTAGAGAGATAGAGAGAGAGACAGCATGAGCAGGGAAGGGTCAGAGAGAGAAAGAGTCACAGGATCTGAAGACAGGCTCCAGGCTCTGAGCTAGTGGTCAGCACAGAGCCTCATGCGGGGCTCAAACCCACAAACCGTGAGATCATAATCTGAGCCTAAGTTGGATGCTTAATTGACTGACCCACCCAAGTGCCCCTCTGTTTCCCTCTTGAACAGAGCCATTGTTTTCCTTTATCACAAAGTAAAAGATATATTATGTTTTAAATGGATATTTACATAGAGAGAAAATGTACCTGATTCATTATCCAAAGATCACGAAGTCATATGGAATACTAGGACAGTAGAGTTGAAAAAAATCATGGTATGTTATAGCCTCTGCTTGCAGGCCTGTTAATTCCCATTTGTGTCCACATATTGAAACATTGCTCTCCATTAACAGCTTAGCTCATATCATATATATCTCTCAGAGCAAGCAATATGTTTTGTGGCTAGCCATTCAGAATACTCTTCTCAAGAAAAATATTAAAAGCTGCTGAATACAATTTACTACTAAAATAACAAAATTGAAAGATTAGGTAGAGATAAGTAACATAGTTGCATATAATTTTAGGCTTATGTTCTTTCCCTTCTCATTCCCGTTATTTCCAACCTTATTTTGTCCCTAAATAAAGTACTAGCAGTAGTTTCTATTCTACTGTGGAGCTTTGGGTATGATGGGTGTTTGGTTTAATGGAAAAATACTTGATTATGATTAAAATTCCTAAAGCTTTTCAATCATTGTCATAGCATTAGTTTTGAGGTCCAAACTATTTGTACGTAAAGCCTCCACATAGTAATGTTCTTTGGATATTTTCAAATAGATATCCCTAGTTTATATCTTAACTCATAAACTAGTAGGCAGTGCTAAACAATTTTCAATATTTATGAAAAAATATTGGTTGTAAAAAATTTGTTTCATATAAATACTGATGTTGAGCCTTAAAAACTGATATATACCTAACTTTTGATCAAATATAATAATTTGGAACAGCTACCTTTCTACATATAATGAAAACACCTATTTTTTCACATTGATGATCCCTTAAAGTATTAGTGATTATAGCCAATATGATACAATTATATGCCATAAAATGCAGAATGCCATCGGATGTTGGTGTAAAGGGGGGGCGTAAGGACTTTCAAAAATTCACCTCTCCAGAAAAGCAAAAAATCTGGCAAAATTTGCTAGATTCTTTTCCCCCCCAGAACTCTAGGAATTAACCAAAGGCTTGTAGCAACCAGGAAAGCATTTAGTCAAGATAAACTCCTGAATCTGTCAATAGTATTTTAATTTACCTTAGTCCCATCTCCTCTCCAACCCAGTGGTAGCCTTGAAAAGTAACATTCCATATACCTGGTACTTGAAATAGAATGGATCTCATTCCTAAACGGTTGTCTTTATTGGACCTGTCTAGTGGTTCCCTGGAAACCCTCACTCAAAAGGCTTGTGTTAATTCAAATTCACTTGATCTCTCCCAGCTCTAAGGCCTTGATGGCCAAGGCATTTTTCTAATGCTTTAACATCAAAGCTCTCTGAGACTATTGATAAAAGTTCGGGCAAATAGTAGATTAGCCAAAAAGCTTAAAATGAAAAGCTGCTGAATGAGATGCCCATAGGGGATTTAAAATCTTGTTTCTGGAAACCTAGAAAGCAGTGCACTGGCACAGGCTGCATGCTGTTGTGTGCATGCTCACAAAAGACATGAGAGGCCCCAAGATATCACCTCTGACTGACCTTCAGGTTCAAATAAAAGGACACAATGACACATAAACATATAAGAAGTACTGGTAAAGGTTAGTAGATAAAAAGGCAGTATAAATGTATTTATGTTTGTATCTCCATTTTTCTCCACTATCTGATTTAAAGGACACTTGCATAGTGCAATAATTATAAATCTAAGCACATAACATGTAAAGATATAGTTGTGATAATAATAACGTAAGAGTGGGGAGTTGGAGCTATACAGGACCGAAGTTTTGTATACTATTAAAAGTAAGTTGGTATTAATACAGATTTAATGATAATCCCTAAGACAACCACTAATGACTCAAAAATTTACAGTAAAAGAAACTACAAAAGAACCCAATGTCACCCTAGAAAATATATATTTAACACAAAATAAGGTAGTCATGGAGAAATTATGACCTGAAACATATAGAAAATAACAATATCTGACATAAATTATATTTTATCAGCAATTGCATTAAATGTAAATGGCTTAATTTCTTCAATTAAAATGTAGAAGTTCTTAAATAATTTTTAAAGTAAAAGGCAGAATGGATAAAATATATTCAATTATGTGTTATATACAAGAGATGTGCCTTACATTCAAATACACAGATAGATTGAATATAAAAGATGAATAGATACATCATGTAAACAATAACCAAAAGAGCTGGGATAGGTATAGCAATGTCATACAAAATGGACTTTGAGGCACAAATTGTTACCAGACACAAAGAAGGACATTTCATAAGGACATAAGGCCAATCTATCAAGCAGATATAACTATAACAAACATAAGCAAATGACAATGAAGCCCAAAAATATTTGAAACAAAAAGTGAATGACTTAAAGGAAAAAATAAGTAGGGGAAAATAGTTGACTTTATTTTGACATTCTGTTTGGGGAAGTACAGAAAGGAAACATATATATTAAATAAATAGGACACATATCAGAGAGTAATGAGTACTATGCAGAGGTGGTATGAGAGTGAGTGAATGGGTGGATATGTTACATGTCGAGTTGTGGTAGTTAGATGGGGTAGTGCTAATGATTGTTAAAAACAAACACACATTTAGTGACTTTACATTTATGGGAAATTCCTGTGGGGTTACAGTATAGAAATAGGTCCCCATGACGTTATTCAGAGACATAGACTGATGCCAATTCTGGCATATTCAACACCTGGCTTCCAAACTTTCTCTGGATGATCACATAGAAGGAAAAGAACATGAAAAATTGCAGACTGGATCTTTTGCCTTCCTTGCCTGGGAAGTCACACACAACACTTCTGGTATTCTATTATTCTGCTACCCTCAGCTTCCCCAATTATAAGAGAGACTAGAAACTAGCTTGTCTATTTGAAAAAACAATTAAAAAATATTTTTTATTGTTTATTTATTTTGGAGAAAGACAGGTAGAGTTCAAATGAGGGAAGAACAGAGAGAGCAGGAGACACAGAATCTGAAGCAGGCTCCAGGCTGCAAGCTGTCAGCACAGAGCCCCATGTAGAGCTCAACCTCACGAATCATGAGATCATGATATGAGCCAAAGTGGGATGCTAAACTGACTGAGCTACCCAGGTGCCCCAGAAAATCAAATTTTTGATGGAGAGCTATAGTCCTCCTACAAATTGTGATTATGATGAGAAACCAGCAGAGAGTCTTAGGAATAGAATTATAATCCTATTTGATTTGATTTGCATGCTTTAAAGAGCCCTCCAACTATGAATAATGGAGCAGAAAAGGTCAGGAATGGGAGCATAGAAGTCAGTTAGTGGGCTCTTACAGTGAGATAATGCGGACTTCATTGTGACTTGAAACTAGAGTACAATTCTAATGGGGATGGAGAGATACACAGATACATTCAGGATGAGCTTGAAGCTCTTCAAAAGAGAGATACACAGAAAATCACTAAGGAAACAATGGACCTGAACGACACTTTGGAACAGATGGAACTGATAGATATATTTAGAACTCTACATCCTAAAGATAGGAAATTTACCTTCTTTTCGAGTGCACATGGCACATTCTCCAAGATAGACCACATACTGGGACATAAAGCAGCCCTCCATAAGTATAAACAAATAGAGATCATACCA
>NC_043702.1:11869111-11935872 GCF_006229205.1 Suricata suricatta | reverse complement strand
GGGGGGAAGAGAGGTGGTGGTGATGGTGGAGGGCACTTGAGGGGAAGAGCACTGGGTGTTGTATGGAAAACAATTTGACAATAAAATATTAAAAAAAGAGAGAGATACCTAATACGCACAGTTCATGAATATAGATCTTCTTCACATTTCTTCTTAGATGTTTCTTCTCCTTAGCTTATTTCTTATCAGAGATGTATACTTGCACTTTAAAAATATTTAATCAATTCTGCACCCAACTAAGCTCGTGGCTGGTTTTAGTCTTATTCTATGTTAAATGAGTGTGGCTTTTCCCCTAGTCGTCATTACTGGATGCTTAGATGATGTCACCTTCTGTAAACAAAAACAACCCAAGGCTTTCCAAGAGCTCATATAAGTTAAATCCTGTCTCCAGTTCTGTAATAAGGTTGGAGCTGAATCCAAGGGTGAGAATCTCCAGAAGCTGGGGGAAGGCAGAGGGAAATGAAGCTTATTTCAAGTCCATGTGACAGTCATGATTCATATTAGGAATCTGGGTCAGAATTTGCAGCTGGGGAAGCACCAGGAAAAGATTAGTTTTATTATAAAAGCATGTACTTAATTACAGCTCAAAGCTGGAGTGGGGGGTGAATTGCACAGCTGGAAGGAAAAAGCAAATTAATTTGTTGACTTTTAAAGCCCTCTTATAGTGAAATATGCCCCCTCCTGTTTTAGCACTGGGTTATAGCGGAAGCATTTTTAGAGTAGCCTCAAAGCAAAAGTGGGCATGATGGAATATAACAGTAGATATCTTACACCAGGTATTCCCTCAGCCTGCTGAGCAGTAAAAGCTGTGGTCTATGGTTACTTTTATAAACTAAACAAAGCCTGGCCCGCACTCAGAGTGTTTTCCTTAACAGGCAAAAATCACCTCCAGAGACTACAATGTTGTTATCAACAATATCTTTAATTTGATGCTACCGTCAATATTGATCACTGGACCCCGTTAGTGAGACCGAATCGGCAGAAACCATTCTAGCGACAGGAAATAAAGACATTCAAATATACATCAGATTGATATGTTAAAATAGTGGGACTTGATTTTTCTCAAGCCAAAATGTGTTAGTGTAAAAGTAACCGAGGGCCATAAAAATCTTTGCAAATTTCACAGTAGCTAGGGTGTACTCATTTGTCTCTGCATTGAACAAGGCAATTAAGTGCAAAACAAAAGCCCCACAATCTAAGTGGAGGTAAAAGATATGGTTACATTAGCCAATAATTAATAATCCAGGGCACCTCCAAGAATAAGAAGAGGTAAGTGTTGATAAGCATCTTAAAGGGAATTGTATCAGATAAATAGAAGCCAAGAGTTTGTAGTCATAAATGAGATATTAATTGGAAGAAAAAGCACAAAATTAGTGGACACAAGGGTGTCAATAATCAATTTAAAAAATAGCAAGGTTCAGAGAATCTGAGACTTTTCAAAAATAATGATTCAGAATATGATAACTAAATGTATCTGGAGATTCAGAAAATATTTCAAGGCAAAGTAAAATATCTAATTAGTGTATTTAAAGATAGTGTGATATGCTATTTTATGCTCTCTGAAACACATTTTAAATACGTCTTTAAAATTTTAGGGGTGCCTGGGTGACTCAGTTGGTTAAGTGTTCGACTTACGCTTGGATCATGATCTTGCAGTTCGCGAGTTCGGGTCCCACATCAGGCTCTGTGTTGACAGCTCAGAGCCTGGAGCCTGCTTTGGATTCTGTGTCTCCCTCTTTCTGCCTCTACCCTGCTCATACTCTGTCTCTCTCTCTCTCAAAAATAAATTAAAAACATTAAAAAAATTTAAAAAATAAAATTTTGAACAATTATAATAAAGAGGAGAGATTAACATAATGAACACTCTGTATGTTGTTGAGCTATAATAGCTTTATCTTATTTTATATTAGGACACTAAGATAGTGTTCAAATTTTAATTATTCCTGCCTAAATATTCTTTGAGAACTTGATATACAAAAACACTTTGCTTAATACTGTCACTGAATTCAAATATGCTAGTGACTTTATACAAGTATATTACATATATAGCCAATTTAAAGGCATTGCCTCTTAATAGAAGTCCTAAATAATTTCCAGCCATTTATATTTAGATTATCTGATGATTGATTCTGAGATAATAAATTTATTAAATTTATAATACATTTTAATTAATACAAATTATGTACAAATATTTACAACATTGAGACTTTCTCTGGTTTCAATTTGAAGGATAGTATAAAATAATAGAATCGATATTGACGAGGCTGCCACTCTGGACCTGGTTCTCCCACTAATTTTACTCCATAAACTTTCACAAGCAGCTTCTGGGCCTTTCTAGTCTAAAAAATGGATGACTAGACTAAATAATATTTATTATTCCTTCTATGTCTAAAAACTATTTACATGTTCCAAAACGGCAGCCATATTTTAATGTGTATTTCCTGTTTCGTCATGTATGCACACCATTGCAGCCTATACAAAACTTCTTCCTGCAAATAGAACATGATATCCTGACTTCTAGATGTGAACAGTGACAGATTTGGAACTGTCACCCTGTCTTGGAGGTAGGACAGGCTTTCACTTTTGTTTGTTGTTTGTTTGTTTGTTTTTGAGAGAGTAGAAGCTGGGGAGGGGCAGAGAGAGGGGGACAGAGGATTGAAGCAGGCTCTGCACTGACAGCAGTGAGCCTAACATGGGGCTTGAGTTCAAATGCGAGATCATGATCTGAGCCTAAGTGGGCAGCTCAACCAGTGGAGACACCCAGGTGCCCCCTGGCTCTACTTTTAATCGGCAGCTAAGTATACACTTCTACCAAAGAATGAGGAAAACAATAAGTCCACCAGTAATTCTAACTCCACCACATATGACTGTCAGCATCCCTATACCAAAGCATAAGGTTTGGGGAAAAAAAAGTACAAACATGAAGGCTCTCCCTGGACAAGATAACATTAATTTTCAGTTTGAGTACCTTCAACCTGGCTAGCATAAGCAAAAACCAGTTAGCCAAATAAGTGTCCAGTTTATCCAAGATTCAAATCTAATTTTGAAATATAATACTTAATTTGTGCAAGAGAGTGTGTTTTAAAACATTGGGACAAGGGCATAGTCTGAAAGAACCAAAGACCTCAAAAACCATAATAAGTAAATGACAATAGCAATTAGAGCTAACAACGCATATTTTGGATCAAATATCTTTTTGATCCAAATTTTGATAATTTTGGGGTGCCTTGGTGGCTCAATTAGTTAAGTGTCTGAATTTAGCTCAGGTCATGTCTCACAGTTCATGAGTACAAGCGCCACAACGTGTCAGGTCCTGTTCTAAGGACTTTAAATAGCTTAATTCAGTTAATTCCTTTAGTGCTCACAACACATCTTAGAGAAAGATGCTATTATTTTCCATATCTCATAGATGATAGAACTGAGTAATAGAGAGATTCAGTGGCCTTCTCTTGATCATATGAGGCAAAGATGGCTTTCAAATAAAAACAATCTTGCTCTGGAATTCAGACACTTAACATGTGTTACACTAGCTCTGCATTACTGTTGAGAGGAAAGAAAACAACCAAACCACCACCAACATGACAGGCAGCTTCGAGGGGGTCCTGCTGGATGTGGTGGTCCAGTCAGGGTAACAGTCTCACCCAAATCATCCCAGTTCCCAACGCTTTCTTGACAAATGCTTGTGGAATCATAAAGAATTCCAGAGAAGCATAAAATGGTATCCTTCCCATCAAAGCGATTGGAATCAAGTGTTGGTGATAACACAGACATAGGCAGGGAAACCCTTGGTCCAGAGTAGTGGGCGTGAGCCTGAGCTGAACAGAAAAAAACTAGTCCAAGCCAGAAAGGAGGGCGTGAGCTCATCTGTCTTCATGATTTTCCCCTGAGATGGTGCTTAAAAACCTCAAGTTTCTCACATCTTTGATTAGAGACAGTACAGGAAAATACAAATGTTATAAAAGGATGAAATCACATTAAACCATTATTAGGAATTAATCAGCACAGTTTGGATAGTCATTACTTGTCATATTACCAGACCTGGCATTTCCAGGGAGGACCCTATCAACACAGGCGAGCCTTCTTGGACCAAGTACACATACGTGGCAGTGACACTAAGCACAGGCATGGGACAGAGGCAGAGAGTGCTAAAATGATGAAGGGTTTTGTGACTCCACCTAGAACACTCTCTTGATTAATAATCAGGGAAAGAATATTTGAGAATTAAATAATTAAGTAGGGTTACATTTAGATTTGCTGATAGATAAAAAACACATGAAAAATGTATTTCTCTTTACTGATCCCTAAATGGAAAATAAAATTCCCCATTGCAACCCAGAGCAAAAGCTTCTCCATTTCTCTTTTTCTCCTCTTTCCGTAAAATACATTCTGGATATCTCGGACTCCTTATGAAATATTCCAAAGTGATCTTGTCCACACTATCACCACAATTTCTAGAACTTGATGCTTTGTAGAAGTTGCCAGGATGCTTTTCTATTTAGTTTCCCATTTCTGGTTTCTTCTGTCATGTCGGAAGTTACTATAAGCAGTTTGACTTCCAGAAACCAGATGGATGAAGGCCCAGAGAAAAAAGGCTCTTCGGCTAAGTATATAACTTAGGGGCCTATTGGGCTTTGCATCAACACTTTGCCCACAGACTGTTTTTGCAGGATCATTTCTACATTTCCCACTTAAGTTACTAAATGTGTGAATTTTCAGAAGAACAGGAGCTAAAATGTTGCCTATAGAAATAATCATTTGGAAAAAACATGTTTCTGTATTTCAGAGTCCAGAGTGCTCACCATTACACCATGGAACCCATGCTTCTGTATTTCAAATGAAACTTCTATGCTCAGAATTGTGGCTTCACAAAAATAAATAATGCATCTACAAATATACGTATGTGTGCATATATGTATATATATGAATACACACATATACTATTATCATGGGTTTTATATTATTTGTTACATTACATTTTATTTATCCCTTAATTTTATTTAAGGTGAATGTCATTATAAATATAATTATTGTTTTACTTTATTTTAATTCTGACAAATAAGTATTTGGTAAAAATTAGGACTATAGTTTGACTATCTTTCTCCTTATCTAAAGGCCAGACAAGAGAATGTTAAAATGCTTGCAAAATTTGTACAACACACAATTTCAGGTTCCTCAGAAAATGTGTTGTAATCTGAGTCACCAGAGGGACTTCTGAGTAGAATATTTGGAGAAAAGTAATAGTGTGAGCTTTAAAAAAAAAAAAACACACATGTTCTCGAATCAAGAATACAATGGACGTGAGAGTCTACTATTGAAATTCTACCTTTTCTTTCTTTTTAGTTCACAGGTGAAATACTCCTGCCCAGAAAGCTTCAAATTAATGAACATATCTTTTGTCATTTGATATAATGGATCATTAGCCATCTGTGGAAGTAATTCAAGGAGTTGCTTGTAAATGTGTGACTTAAAATCGGTTATGGGTAAGGTTATATGATAACATGGTTTTACTGAGATTTGTGATAACAACCATATGCTTGTTCTTCATATCAGAGCCCTAAACTATGGAAGGAAGTTTCAGAGAGCTAGGGGCCAGCTTACAGAGCGGACGAGACAAATGTCCATAAAACCCTGAAGTAGGTGTCTCATTTATAAAGCCTGATGTGAGAATATGTCTTAGAGTAGACTTCTCTTTCCAAAACTTTGGCTAACACTGAGGAAGGCTCGTTCTAAAAAAAATGGATTCATTTGCCTTCCAGTCAGTTCTTTGAAGAATCACAGATCTGCCCCATACCTCTCTCAGAATCAGACCAGTATGATGAAAATCGATTCAAAAATTATTTTGTCAAATGAGTGATTCACCTGAAGACAAATTGGCTCTTTTTCTTGCTTGTGTTACCATGGTCCCATAATAGTCAAATAATAATATGCCCTTTGGAGGACGAACTCTTGTCTCCAGCCACCCACCCCTCAGTTACAACTATATTATGCTTAAGAGAAAATCCAAAAAATGTACTGTTAGAGAAGGATAGTGTGTGGCTTTTCCAAAAATTATCTTCAAGAAATCCTTCTATTTTTTAATGTTTTATTTATTTTTTGAGAGAGAGAGAGAGAGAGAGACAGAGACAGAGAGAGAGAGAGGGAGGGGCAAAGGGAGAGAGTGAGAATCCCAAACAGGCTCACTGCTGTCAGTGCAGAGGCCAACATGGTGCTTGATTTCACAAACCAGGAAATCATGACCTGAGCTGAGGTCAAGACCAGGATGTTTAACCAACTGATCCACCTGGGTGCCCCTACAAAATCCTTTTCTACAGAGCATTTAAGGAAACTAATATGATGTGGAATATATTTCGGGAGAGGATAATCTAGAACACAGGAAAAAGAAATCTCCAAAGGAAGAAATCAGTAGAGGCCATTCAAACACAGTCTAAAGAAAGGATGTCCTGGCATTCAAACTCTGAACACTGTCTTTGGGGAAGATTATGCTTTTTGAGTCATTCAGTTATCTCCTCTGAGTCTGACTCTCTGCTTACAGAACAATTATCTTATTAAACTTTGGCTTCCAATAGAGATTTGCCTGCAAAGAAGGAATGTGCGTCTTGGGCCAATAATGCCACTACAGCCCTCTGCTTTGACTTCACTGGAACTTCCAGTTCTTCCAATCCCTCAATCTTTTCCTTTCATTGCTTTGCTCCTCATCCAACTTGGAATTCATGAATTATTCCAGAATTTTGGCTTGGTATTTGCCAGTGTTTTAAAGTCCCTTGTTTCTCTGTTTCTTCTTCTTCTTCACATGATGAAATCACAACTCTAGATGAACTTTAACTACATTACTGTGTTTGCACCCAGGCTGCCGAATTCTGGTGGACTATGTCCCCAAATGTTTGCTGAACTTAAGATTACTAACCTCAGGCAGGCCCTCAACACTGCCTAAAAACAGAATATTTTTTCATTCCACTTAGTTTATGAAACTCCACAGTGACTTTTTCTAATTTTCTCTATTGCTGTCAGATCTCCAACTCCCCATATCTTGCTCTCTCTCTGTAGAGAACATGAAGGAAATCCAGGGGAGTGCTTTCTTCTTCCCACCAGAATGCATAAAATTTTACTTACATTTATACAAATATTTTTTCTCCCCTGCTATTACAATGAGGAATGGAACAACCTCACTTTTAAGGGCAATGCCATAACTGGGCTTTGGGTTGCTTCTCTCACCTTGTCAGACATCATGCACAACTTAATTACTATGGCCTCCCTTACATGTCCATAAACATTAATAAAACACACACACATACATAAACACACATGCAATACACCCAGTTTGGAGACTTCCACCTGCCTCACAGCTATGAGCCTATAGCTTCTTTCTTCAAAACATTTTTTAAAATGTTTCTATATGTAATGTGTCCTTTTAATTCTCTTTCATTGTATTGACTGCCTCTTTGATGAAGATTGACTTGAACTAGCTTTTTAATTTCTTTTTTCTGTTCAAATATCTTTTTGATCCAAATTTTGATAATTTTGGGGTGCCTTGGTGGCTCAATTAGTTAAGTGTCTGAATTTAGCTCAGGTTATGTCTCACAGTTCATGAGCACAAGCCCCACATCGATCTCTGTGCTGTCAGCTCAGAGCCTGGAACCTGCTTCAGATTCTGTGTCTCCCTCTCTCTCTCTCTATCGGCTCCTCCCCTGCTCATGCTCTCTCTCTCTGTCTCTCAAATATAAATAAACATTTAATTGATAATTTATATTTACCTAGAATTTTTATTTAACCTTGGATGTCCAAATGGATTTATATAACATTGTAGAATTGATCTCTTATAATTTTTGTGCATCTTCACCATAGCTTTAGCTAAGACTCCTTTATCATTCATAATGTTATTTTTCCCTTTTTTGTTTGATCAGACTTTTCAAAGATTTGCCTAATTCATTGAAATCTTCAAAGAACTACTTCATTAATAAGTTCTTCTGTTCATATTTGTATTGATTACTTTCTTTTTCATCTTTATTCTTCTACCAACTTGAATTTTACTTTGTCATTTATTTTTGACTTCATTTCTTCATTTTATATCTTATCAATTTTTATAAAAACAAATGTATTTAATGCTATAACTGTGCCACTTGCCACTTTGTATTATCCTGTCACATTCCATTATTTTCATAGCATTACATTTTCATTGTCATTTATTTATAAATAATCTCTAAATTTGGTTTTAACTTTTGCTTTAAACCAAAAGTTATATCAGAGTATATTTTTAACTCTCCTTATGGATTTATATAACATATTCTGTTTAATGTGTAATTTAGGAAATTGCTTAAAATTTTCTTTGTAACCTAAGATGTTGGCCAATTTTTATAATATTCATGGATATTTGCAAAAATCTCTTTCTCTTAGGAATAAAAATCTATTAGGGACAAAGATCTATATTTCTACAAAATTGTATTTTTTATTTCTATAACATATCTCATTCTAGGAGAGAGTTGTGCACACCTGTTTTTTGTTGTTGTTGTTGTTCACCCCCTGTTTTCTAAAAGCTTATGCTTAACAGTGTTCACTAAAGCCAATTAAGCCAAAGTTTCAATACATGTACATTACCTGTAATACTTCCTCACAGGAGTTTTTCTCATAATTTCATCCACAATATTTTAATTGAGATGTTTCATTTGTTTCAAACTCTCTAGATGATATATTTTTAAATTTGTAAAGTCATTATGTGTATTTAGCAAATGAAATAGTGCACAGATACCAAAAAAAAGAAAGAAAAAAAAAGAAAAAAAACAGAAAAAGGAAAAAAGAAAAGACAATCTAATTACCTTTCTTTTATTACTCACACCCCTAAATTGATCAATGTTAAATCTCTGGTATGTATATTTTGATAATTTTTCCCTAGACCATCATGAGCAACTACTTATCTTCCTTAAAGTAAGAAAACGGTAGCTAGAAATTCTCAGTAAAGAGGTTCTGTTATGAAATAATAGGTGAAAATTTTTAGAATCTGTAAAGGTAATTGTAGAATTCAATTCCTGAGTCCCTTCTCTCGAACAAGAAAGAAAAAGAAAGCAAGAAAGCAAGCAAGCAAGCAAGAGACGAAGGAAAGGACAAGGAAGGAAGAGAGAGAAAGAGAAAAGAGAAAGGAGAAAGGGAGGAAAAAAAGAAGGAAGAAAGGAAGGAAGAGAGGAAGAAAGGGAGGAAGGAAGGAAAGAAGACAAAATACAAAGAATAAGAAAGAAAGAGAAAATTTCCTAGACACTTTTCTTAGTGCTAGATTTCAAATGTGCCCATGTAATGTCTCTGAAAAATTATGTCTTAGAAATGCTTTTTAGTAAATGCTATGGACTGAATATTTTGAACCCCCCTCTCCAATTCATATATTGAAACCCTCTCTCAGGGTGGTGGTATTTGGAGGAAAGGCCTTAGGGGGTGATTAAGGCATGAGAATGAAGCTCTTGTGAATGTGATTAGTGTCCCTATAAGAGATGCTAGAAAGACAATCTCTCTTTTAGCCTTGTGAGGATGGTAAGGAGGTAGCCATCTGCAAACCAGGAAGAGGGCTTTCATCAGACTTTGAATCTGTTGATCCCTTGATCTTGGACTTCCAGCCTCTGGAACTGTGGGAAATAAACATTTATTTCTTATGTAGCCCAGTCTATAGTATTTTTGTTACAGTAGCCCAAACTGGTTAACACAGTGTGTCAAATGGTAACGAGCATTATGTATCAATTTATCAATCATACATATCATTATATATGTAAATTTGTCAAACATTTGGAGATTATATTATATAGCTACAGTAATCAAGACAGTGTAGCATTGGCAAAAGAAGGGATTAATATAGATCAATGGAACAGAATAGAGAGCCCAGAAATAGACCACATAAATATAGTCAACTGATACCTGACACAGAACAAGGACAATGCAATGAGCAAAAGTGGTCTCTTTTAGTATCTATTTTATTTTAGAAAGAGAGAGAACACAAACCAGGGAGAAGGCAGAGAGAGAGAGACAAGCCCCATCATGGGGCTTGATCCTGGTGTCATGATCCGAGCCAAAACCAAGAGTCAGACACTCAATCTACTGAGCCACCCAGGCACCCCAAAGACTGTCTCTTTTATAGGTGGTGCTAGAACAACTGGACATCCTCACGCTAAAAATGAATCTATATACCCTATAGCTTCCACAAAACCTATTCATAGATCTAAATGCAAAACAGCAAACTATAAATCACCTAAAAAATAACATAAAACAAAACCTAGATGACCTTGGATATGTTAGTCACTTTTTAGATAAAATATCATAGTCATGATCCATGCTAGAAAGGATTGACAGGCTGGACTTCACTCAAGTTTTAAAAATTCTGCTCTAAGAAAAACAATATCAAGAGAATGAGAAGACAGGCCACACACTGGGAGAAATTGTTTGCAAAAACCCCATCAGACAAAAGACTAGTATCCAAAATACACAAAGAATACTTAAAATCAACAAAAGGAAACAAACGGCCCAATTAAAAAGTGGGCCAATGACCTAAACAGACAGGTCACAGAGGAGATGCACAAATGACAAATAAGCATATGAAAAGGAACTCCACATCATATGTCATCAGGGAAATGGCAACCAAAACAAGAAACCACTATATACCTATTTAGAATGGCCAAAATCTAAAACACTGACACCACCAAATAGCAGTTAGAATATTAAGCCACAGGAACTCTTGTTCATTGCTGCTGAGGACAGTTTGACAGTTTCTACAAACTCCTCTTAACTTATAATCTGGCAATCCTGCTCCTTGGTATTCACCCAAAAGAGTTTGAAACCTCTGTCTACACAAAAATTTGCCTATGGATATTTATAGGAACTTTATTTACAATCATCAAAACTGGAAACAACAAGGTTTTCTTCAGTAGGTGGATAGATAAATAAACTTGTATATCTAGACAACGTAATATTATTTGGTGCTAAAAAGAAATGAGCTATCAAGGCATGAAAAGACATGAAGAACACTTAAGTGCATACTAGTAAGTAAAGGAAACCAATCTGAAAATACAAAAAATACTGTATGATTCTATGTGAATTTCTAGAAAAGGCAAAACTATGGAGATAATAAAAAAAAAGCCAGAGGTTGCCTGTGGTTGGATCTAGGAGTGGAGGTGGGGGTAGAGTGCAGAGAACTCTTAGGACAATGAAAATATGCTGTATGATATTATAATGATGGGTACGTGTCATTATATTTTTGAGCAAACCCATAGCACATATAATACCAAGAATAAATGCTACTGTAAACTATGGACTTTGAGTAATTGAGCTGGGTCAAGGTTTGTCAATAGTAGCAATGTATACTCCAGTGTGGGATATTGAATACCTAAATGAGTTAGTTAAGTTCAACTCCAAGAGATAATATCTCTTTGTAAAATGGGCTCCTTGGATTGTCATGCCTGAAATTTAGCTCCTCTAAATGCTTTGTACTTCTATATCTTTGAAATCGAGAGTATGAAAAGATTATAAAAATCTGTTCATTTGTGGGCACTTGGGTGGCTCAGTGGTTGAGTGTCTGACTCTTGATTTCTGCACAGGTCATGATTCCAGGGTTGTGAGATCAAGCCCCGAATAGGTTCTGTGCGGAGCATGGAGCCTACGTAAGATTCTCTCTCTTTCCTTCTGCTCCCCTCCCCTGCTTGTGCACTCACTCTCTAATAATAACAATAATAATAATGATGATGATAAATAATTATATTTTAATCTGTTCTTTTCATTTTCAAGAAAATAATTTAAAAATAAAACCATACAAAATACAAAGAAAAAAGATAGAGAAAGACATACAATTTAAAACTGTTGTGCATGAGGTGCCTGGGTGGCTCAGTCGGTTAAGTGTCCAACTTCAGCTCACGTCATGATCTCATGGTTCGTGGGTTCGAGCCCCGTGTTGGCCTCTGTGCTGACAGCTAGCTCAGAGCCTGGAGCCTATCTTTGGATTCTGTGTCTTCCCCTCTCTCTGACCCACCCTGCTCATGCTGTGTGTCTGTCTCTCAAAAATAAATAAAACATTAAAAAATTTTTTTAAACTGTTGTTCAAAAGCTGATATCACACTTTGATAGGCTGCACTTGCATTTGGCTTACAGATCATTCTAGTTGGTGTCTAAATGTTCTATATATGCAGAAGGTTCTGTGAACCTAAAGAAGTCAATTATGCAGTTTCTTCCACTTGTCAGAAGGGTAAAGCACACTTAGGAAGGTCAGGATTATTTCAGCTCTAAATTGAGGAATGTCTGCATCAAAGAAACCTTCAGGTGACCTTGGCCATGCTCTGTTTACTAACCAGCCCTGACTTTACATAATGACATATATCATTTTCAACAGAAAACCTCAAAGAAATCAGGGTACTGGGTGCCTATGATGGATGCTAAGTGATGAAATCCTAACTCTGAGGCTTATTTTTTGTTTTGAAGTTATTGACACACATTACACAATCTGTTTTTTAAGAGATTTTGATGAAAAAAAGCAATGCAGCAATAAGGTTTCAATTTTTAAAAAGCCACATTTGCAAGCCTATTATACACACTTTCCAACACACTAGCTCCAAAGAATTTAAAAGTATTCACAAATTCTATTTTCCTCAATAGAAAAGGGGGGGGGGAACACCTCAAAGCAATGTGAAAGAGCAACATGGGACCGTATAAATAAATTTTGTAGCTAGAAGTAATAGACTAATTATGCAGTCATGAAACTAGATATGTGGCTTTGCGTTCCTGTTTAGTGTCATGGGGAATATCCATGTCATTTTAGGAATTAAATTAAATTACAGAACATGTATGCATGATGATTCCATTTGGTTGTATGATGATGTATTTGCATGTGTGTGTGCACATACATATATAAACACATACGTGTATTTGTATTTGACAACATGTATGCATACACATTTGCATGGATTTCTTTGCTTTTATATTCTTTCCCCACATTTCCTGGCAAGCAAGAATTATTTTCTCCTTCTTTCATCTAGTTTATGGATGTGTATGACCAAAGGGTTTTTTTCTCCAGGTAAGAGTTTCTGGTGTTTTCCCAAGGCAGGGTTTCTGGGAGCTGCTGTGACTTCTCTGTGGCCTCAGTTTCCAGTATAGAGGCCCAGTATATGATTTCCTCTGGCAGGATTCTAGCTTCTGACACATGACTACTACCCTCCGGCCCTGCTAACTCCCCCTCCTCTTTCTCTTCTTTTAGAGTAAGACTGATCATGACTTCCTCTGGTTGGCATATTGTCTCCATTTGGATTCTCAGTTCTTTTTATCACCAGGGTATACAATATTAAACTCTTTTTGCTTTGTATTTTTGGGTTTTTTGAATGTTTTATTTTTGAGAGAGAGAGAGAGTGTGTGTGCAAGCAGGGGAGGGGCAGAGAGAGAGGGAGATGCAGAATCTGAAGCAGGCTCCAGGGTCTAAGCTGTCAGCACAGAGCCCAATGCGGGGCTCGAACTCACGTGCCGTGAGACCATGACCTGAGCCCGAGCGTCAACCGACTGAACAACTCAGGTGCCCATTTTTTGTTTTATTTCCTAACGTTCCTATGTCGCTGGTTTGGCCCTGATGAAGCCCTCTCTCATACACACAGACACACAAAGAAACAGCGCTTTAAAAAAAATCGTCATCATCCAAAAGATAGGGTACCTGGTGGCTCAGTCTGTAAATCCAACTCTTGATTTTGACTCAGGTCACGACCTTACAGTTTGTGAGCTTGAGCTCTGCATCCAGCTCCCTGCTGACAGTGCAGAGTCGGCATGGGATTCTCTCTCTCTTTCTCTCTCCCTCCCTCTCTCCGTCCCTCCCCATCTCTCTCCTCTTCCTCAAAATAAAGAAACTTAAATTTTTCTTAATGAAAACAAAATTAAAAAAAGAAACTGTTGGAATCTTTATAGATGGCCCCCAAGTAATCTTACTCTAGAAGCTGCTCTCTAGAGCCTCATGCTAAATTTCTCCCTTGAGGACTTTACCCTGGTCTAGAATATTTAAATACATTTGACCTGGGTGCCTTGTGACTCAGTCAGGTTAAGCATCCAGCTTCTGCTCAGATCATGATCTCAAGGTTTGTGGGTTCGAGCCCCGCATCAGGCTCTGTGCTGACTGCTAGCTCAGAGCCTGGAGCCTGCTTCAGATTCTGTGTCTCCCTCTCTCTGATCCTCCTTTGCTCATGCTGTCTCTCTCTGTCTCTCAAAAATAAATTAAAAAAAAAATTTTTTAATTTAATAAAATAAATAAATAAATTTGACTTAAGTGACTTTGTCCATACTTGGGGATAATCAGTGTGCTTCCTCAGGTTTTTTATTCTGTCTAGAATTTAATGGTCTTGTGGCTTCTTGTTCTAAGTTTCTATTCTCACAGGATTTAATCTCATTTATTTTTCTGTTCTAATTTATGCAGAACTGTTTAGTTTCCTTTTTCCTTTTCTTGAGATTATGTCTTCTGGGCCTCCCCTTTCTCATTCAACATGGCCTATGAAGGTATTTTCTTAAATAAAGACAGTTCCTTCCCCAGAACTTCCTAGTTCTTTCCCTAAGAACTCCGGTGCAGGCCGCCATGTTAGTAATTCTTTACCCATTGCAGAGATTATTTCTGGCTGATGAGATTAGGGATGACTTTCTTTGTTAATTTGTCATTTTAAATTATTTGTATAATGAGCACATATTACTTGTGTGATTGAAACAACTCTGCCAACCACAATCACAGTTCTCATTTTTCTAAAGAAATAAATTTGTCATGAGTTCAGAATACTTAAACTAAAGTCACAACTGCCCCAAACTCAGGAGACATTTTCCAAGCAAAAGAGTAAATGATTTAACATACAGAGTCTGGGATCAAAAATTTAACAAAAGGGAGGAAAGCTCTTAACTCATTTTCACACACCAAAAGAAATAAATGATTACTGGTATAGAATAATTACTTAGGTTTTGCATAATAGTATTTGGTCACAGGCTTTGCCTTAAGACTGGTTCTTAATTTTTAATAGTAGCATAAAGTGATAAGAAAAGCAAAACAAAAACAAAAACTGTTGTGGATGTATTATTAAGATATAATTCATTATTCATTCCCACAAATCTCTAAGAATTGAAAATATATTGTAATTATACAAACTATTACTCACAGTAAATAGATTGTTGAAAGTGACATATATATGTACACACATATATATGTATGTATTAGTGGTTTTGTCTTAATAGTGTTTGTTGTAATGATATTTGGCCTGTATAGATCCCTCCACAAGGCAAATATATAGAGCAATAAAAAGAGAACCTAAAGAATGGATAATATTGAGTTTCATCCAGTTTGGTAAGACCCATGTCAATAGGACTTAACCTGAATATCAAATATACTTTATTAAGAACCAAGTGGTCCCTGGAGGAAAAAAAGAGAAGATAATAATTTTGAATTTTCCCTTTGATTCATGTACAGCTCTTAGTTAAGAAACATTGTTAAACATTTAGGTGAAAGGCAATGTGCAAGATACCAGACTACTCAGAAATAAGAGTCAAAGTTCTCCCTCTTGGAGAACTCTCACACTAGAGGAAGGACAGACAAATGCTCATGATACAATCCAATGTGATAAGTGGATTATAAATATACTCAGTATGGTATAAGAGTCTTGGAAATTGAAGGGAAAAGTGAAGACATAACCCTACCTGGGGCTGAAAGAAGTAACAAAGGCTCTATTACTGACCAAATTTTGGTTGGCTCTTCTGAGCCTTCTTCTCCACCAAACTCGACTTTTGCCCCCATCTGGCTCTTAGTCTGCTCCACCAAGTCTTAGCAAAGAATCCTGCTAAGTCATCACAAAACCTTCAAGTCTGGTTAGGTTCTTCATCTCTCATCTTGGATGTCTAAGTCCTTGGCCTGCCCTTGGCACAGATCTTGTTAGGTCAATTTATAAAGAGTTACCCTACCATAACGTCTCTCTCCTTTTAGTAACTATCCATTCACTGACCCCTTCACCCTGCCTGTTAGCTATAAATCCCCACTGGTTCTTGTTGCATTAAGACTTGAACCTGATTTCTCTCACCTACTGCAGTGCCCCAATTACAACAGTCTTGTATCAAGTCTTCTTACAATTTTAGCAAATGTCAGAATAATTTTTTTAATGGAAAGCTTCCTGGAAGGGCTTATAATGGACCTAAATCATGAAGGAAAAGGGAGAATAGACTGCAAAAGATAAAAATAATTTAAAAAAATAAACAGCAATGAAGAACATTCTTAATTCTTTCCTCTTCTTCACAGGCAGAGGAAAGACCTTTACAAAAGCATATAGCTTTAAGAGTCTGTTATGTTTGAAGCAACAAGGATTTGATGTGGTTGGAAAGTAAATGTACTGACATGGTGGTGAAAGATGAGGCTGGAGACACTGGCCAAGAACTGTTTCTGCAAGAAGGATTTTGAGTACCTGACCAAAGCATTTGTATTTACTCTAAATAACATTTGTATTTTGTCCACTGAAGTATATTAAACGGAAATGTGACATTGTTGGATTTTTCTTTTAGAAGGACCATTGTGGCAGCTAGGTGGAGCATGAATTGAGGGATGCATGTTTGGTGGCCTGCACGCCTAGTCTAGGAAGCTCAGAGATTAATGGGTAGTGAGCGTCTCAGTGAAAAACAGATGGGCGGGACTGGACTGATTCACCCAGACATCGGTAAGAGATAAAGTTCTATGGCCAACGATCAGCCATAAGCCTTCCCACTCTCCTCTACTGGGTTTCCCTGACAGGGGAAAAGGGAAGGGAGGTGGATCATTTATTGAAATAGCATATATAACAAGAGGGAGGAGGTTGGAGGAAAAGATGAT
Source organism: Suricata suricatta (assembly GCF_006229205.1). NCBI lineage: Eukaryota > Metazoa > Chordata > Mammalia > Carnivora > Herpestidae > Suricata > Suricata suricatta. The sequence goes on along the minus strand of NC_043702.1, from coordinate 11,919,056 downwards.
GATTTCACTTTTTCCCCCCCTTAAATCCCATTATGAGAAATTTAGAGAATGGAAATTGCTAAACGGCTGTGCAGTCTTTGGAATTAGCTGTGTAAGACCAAATTACAGTAATTCATAACTATAATCATTCTAAATCCATTTGATTTTAATATGTTTCAAATATTTTTTACTGTATAATTTACAAGAAAATTGTTCTATATTAAAATGGTCATTTTCTCTAATTGCATATTACCAAATCAGGGTAGACTATGAAACAGAAATGTGTCTGGGTAAATTTGCAAGGCAGGATGAGTGAGAATTGCTGAAGTGGCTCATTGCTGAGCTCTTCTGGGTAGAATAGCACAGAAGATACTACGATGTCTTATTTCTGATGGTATTTTTTTTTAACTGACAAACACAGTGAATTTACATTATCATTAATATGGAGGGTCTTTTGGTCTCTCTTTCTCTAGAGGTATTCAATTTCAACCCTTTATAGGCTTAAGCTGATTTAAAAGAATGTTCTCAACTTTTGACAATTTTAACTGGAAAGCAGAGAGCGAAGAGTTTCCCAAAGAAAACTTTGCTCAAATAGAGATAGAAAATACATTTAGAAATTATAATATTTATGAATCCATTGGAAAATGTTCCAATATGTATATACATGTCAACACCTTCTGCAAGTACCATTGGACGGGATATATGGACATCTGAAGATAATTACATTTCTAGTAGCCCTCAAATGTTCTTCATAAAACGGCAATTCAAACAAGAGCACTAATGGGCCCTGCACACATCCTGTGATCATCTTCAAGAGCTTAATACACAATATGCTGTTATCCCTTAAACACACTTGGCAACATGAGGCATATACTTGTTTTATGATGAAACTGTAAGACTGAGAGTATACTCAGATGGCCAAAACGATCACGAAATAAACACATTGCTGGTGACACCTGTCTTCAGACAAAAGGTCTGTATAGACATACAAATAGAAAAAATCAGTAAATATTCCTTGTAGGAAGTGTACCAAGGATAACCGGGAAGGGGTTAAATATGGAGGTAAGTTACCACGCACGCAGCATAAACTCCCAATGTCAATCTACAGTTGCAAGGTGGTGTTATGGTGGACTGACTTTTACCTGGAAAAATGGGTAAGTGAGGGGGGATTCCTGGGCCACCACGCAATGTCACTTTGAATGAAAGCAAATATTTCATCAGTAAGTCAATGAAACAGAACCATTATAATAACATTTTACATCCTAATCCTACAAGGATGCAAAACCTCAACAGGAAGCTTTCTTTCCCAGTCATAGGAGACAGTAGGTGATATAAATGGAACTCTGTTGCAAAAGATAATTTCAAGGGCACCTGGGTGGCCAGTTGGCGAAGCATCCAATTTTGGCTCAGGTCATGATCTCAAGGTTTGTGAGTTCAAGCCCTGCGACAGGCTCTGTGTTGACAACTCAGAACCTGGAGCCTGCTTCAAATTCTGTGTCTCCCTCTCTCTCTGCCCCTCCCCTGCTCACACTCTCTTGCTCTCTCTCAAAAATAAATAAGCATGTAAAAAATAAAAAATAAATAAATAATAATTTTAGGTGGCATGTGTGTGTGTGTGTGTGTTTGTGTGTGTGTGTGACTGTAGTTTGAAATAGTTTAGTCCCTAATTGAGAATACCTATGTTCATTTTCAGATTTGAAAAAAAAAGAAAGCAAAACAAAATCTTTCTATCACAAATAAGCATCATGCAATCACAGATACCTAGGGACCTCAGAAGTTTGACTAGCAACCAAGTTCTTCTGAATTTGATAGTGTATACATTTTGTTTTAGTCCTTAACAAGGTGACAGATGATTTATTTGGGGATTAAGTTTAGCCTGATACTCCGAGTTTCTTTTTCTTTTTTTTTTCCTGGACCACCAGTAGATTGGATTAGGTTTAATAGTTTCTTTGAAAGGCTAAAGGATGGTACTACAGATTATTTCTAGCTTTTTCAACTAATGCAATCATGAAAAAAAGACATGCCATAGGGCACAGGATTGAGAAAAGTCAGATGGTACGGGACATAATCTCAGCATTTACTAATACGCTCAGCCAAGAACATAATTGCTAAAATAACCTTGAAAGGGGTGAAAGTACTGAATACTGCAGTGGTGATTACCCTGATTTTAATTACTCTGGTTTAAATGGAATGAAATAGGGCTCTAACTCCGTTAATTAACAAGCCTATCCACAGGTGATCTCTAAATGCTCCGTGTACAGCTCCCATTAATGCAGGAAACGTACATGCCTAGAAATGGCAAGTCTGCATATTAAACCCAATTATGCAGTTTACAAGAGAATTGCGTTCTTTTATTTTTTCCACAAGAAAATTATAGTGAAGGGTGATGGGAGAAGGCGGTGAGAGCGGGGCAGGGGGAATGTTGCATATATTAATGGATAATAATCTAGAGGCAGTGCCTTTCTTGAGTGAGTTCATTTTTAAGGAGAACAAAGGGGCTGTCCCGCTGGGTACATTTTCAGTGGGAGGTCTGACTGGCTTCGTTTTTATCCGACCACGATGTAGTTTCAATTAGCAGTAGCACTTACCGAATGAGTAGCAGGCACTGTACCAGAAAATATGAGTCTAAAGGGGTTTAAAGACACTTTAGATGTAGGCAGGAGATGCGTAAGTGTGCACTGCTTGAACTTCTCCTGGCTAACCATCCTGGGCCTTCACAGTCTCTGCAGGTTTTGAGAATTCGAGATGGGTGTCTTATCACATCTATACCATGTCCGCTACAAGTTCTCTCTCTCTCTCTCTCTCTCTCTCTCTGTCTCCCTCTATCTCTATCTCTATCTCTCTCTCATTTTACTTGCCTAACTATGCTTTGGTCAAAGTCAAGAGATGGCTTCTTTCTACTTTATATCATTAATACAAGCTTGGATGATTTTTTTTTTTGACTGTTAGGAAAACTATAACACATAAACTGACTCAAATCCACCAGCTGATTTTTTTAAATGCAATATTTCCAAATGTGAAAAAGGCTAAAACTGAAAGAGGAGATCGATGGGCCAGTGGTCTCCTAAGAAACGGGAAGAAACATGTTGAGCAAACACAAATCCAGAAGAATGATAGGGATGCCCTGCAGGGTTAGGGTGCCCTTCCTAAGATGTTCCAAATCTCTGACTAGAAAACTCAGACTCAAACGACCCCCTAACTGAAACAGAAGGTCAGCTTCCTCCAAGATGCCTGGTGGTTATCACTATTTAGGCTTACCAAGGACCAGTGCCTGAGGGAGAGATAATTTCCTCTTAATTGCTCCCTCACCATGAGGGTATTACCTGCCACCAGGTTTGTGGCTTGCATATCACCTTCAGATCTGAAAGGCTTTCTACATATCATGGGGGATTAATTTAAAAAAATAGTGTTTATTTATCTTTGAGACAAAGAGAGACAGAGCACTAGTCTGTGCATAGAGGAGTGGCAGAGAGAGAGGAAGACACAGAATCTGAAACAGGTTCCAGGCTCTGAGCTGTCAGCACAGAACCTGATGCGGGGCTCAAGCCCACGAACCAACCGCAAGATCATGACCCGAGCTGAAGTCAGCCGCTTAAGTGACTGAGCGACCCAGGTGCCCCTCATGGGGGATTAATTAAATCAAAGAGAAATCACTCAGTTACATCCAGAAAAGATCTCAGTTAAAAGAGTGAAGTAGGGGTTATAAAAAACATTAGTTCACAATAGAGAGCATAATTTAAATACATCAAATAGCTATACCCAAATTATTTGCCATTATCAAAAGTGTGACTCAGGGGACAGCAAATTATGCATCACAGGTCAAACCTGGACCTCTTCCTGGAGCCCAGTCATACCATTTTGTGCAGGGGTTATCTGTCTACTTTCCAGCTATAGCGGCAGAATTTAGTAGTAGTGATAGCAAAGGCCCAAACATTTATTATCTGGCCCTCCATGGAGAAAGTTTGCTAAAAGTGATGTGACTTAATCTTCATTTAAATAAAAGTAGAATGTTCCTGGGGTAACTGGGTGGCTCAGTCGGGTGAGTGTCTGCCTTTGGCTCAGGTCATGATCTCACAGTTCGTGGGTTCGAGTCCCGTATCAGGCTCTCTGCTGTCAGCATGGAGCCTGCTTAAGATACTCTGTCCTCTTCTCTCTCTCCCCCTCCCTTGCTCCTACTCTCTCTCTCTCTCTTGAAAAATAAACATTAATAAAATGAAAGAAAAGTAGAATGTTTTCATTAAATTTTCCTGAGGCATCATGACTCTACTTAAAAAAAACTTTAGGGGCGCCTGGGTGGCTCAGTCTGGTGAGCGTCTGCCTTTGACTCAGGTCATGATCTCACAGTCTGTGGGTTCGAGCTGACAGCTGCTTCAGATTCTGTGTCTCCCTCTCTCTCTGCCCTTCCCCCACTCGCTCTCTGTCTCTATCTCTCAAAATAAAGACCAGAAGAAAAATTTTAAAAAAATCTTTAAAGGCTATACCTACAGCTTTCAAATATGCAAGTATGAGACAAACTACAAATCCCCGCAAGGCCATAAGCAAGGAGCTGTTAGTGGTACTGCAGTGATGAGGTACTAGACATGGCACACCATAGACTAGAGCCTTCAGGAAAACAATGCTCCATGTTTTTCCTTCACTTAAAATATGACATTGCCTTTAAACCCCTCTTATCTATAAATCAAGAAGAGAACCAAAATGTATTCCTAGATACTCAAAGAAATTCATGAAATGAGTGGCTTCAATCGAATCAATTCCTAACCTAGCATATTCTGAAAATAGTAAATATTCTTAAAAATGTCAAGCAGTGGCTAGAACAAAACATACAATTAATAAGGCCTTGCGGTTGGAACAGAAAGATATCTCTATTCAAATGATTGACATTTAAGTCACTGTAGATATACACACAGATGTTCCCCGCACCATTAAAATACAAACGAGTCTGGGACCTGTACCCAGCTATGTAAAAAATAGCAGAAGAATCAGGGGCAAGAAAATCAAAGGGCCAGATCTCAATCCAGAATAAATACGTGTAGAAAACTGTCCTGATAGCTATTAGCACAAAAGTTTTTTTAAATTTAATTTATTTAAATCCAAGTTAGTTAATGTATAGTGTGATAATGGTTTCAGGAGTAAAATTTAGTGATTCATCACTTACATATAACACCCAGTCCTCATCCCAAGTGCCCTCCTTAATACCCATCCCCCATTTAGCCCATCCCCCCTACTCAACACCCCTCTAGCAACCCTCAGTTTGTTCTGTTTATTTAAGAGTCTTTTAGGGTTTGCCACAAGAAACTGTTATGAATATTGATGTACTGGTAAATGAAAAATTATTTGTGAGAAAAAATATACGTATATGTCTGTGTATACACACACATACTGTTCAGAATACAATCTATGTAGTCTATTTCATAATGTTGATTTTTTAACTGATGTTTTTAACTTAAGTGAATTCTCAAGTTAAAAAAACTGAAGTTTAAAAAAAATTTTTTAATGTTTTTTTATTTATTTTTGAGAGACAGAGAGAGACAGCATGAGCAGGGGAGGGTCAGAGAGAGAAGGGGACATACAGAATCTGAAGCAGGTTCCAGGCTCTGAGCTGTCAGCGCTGAGCCCGACCCAAGGCTTGAACTCACAAATCGTGAGATCATGACCTGAGCCAAAGCCAGATGCTTAACTGACTGAGACACCCAGGTGCCCTGAAGTTTTTTTTTAAGTTTATTTATTTTGAGAGAGAGGGAAAGAGTGTGCACATGCAGGAGAGGGGCAGAGAGAGAGGGAGACAGAGAATCCCAAGCAAGCTCCATGCTGTCAGCACAGAGCCCAATGTGGGGCTCATACTCATTAACCTTGAGATCACGACCTGAGTTAATCAAGAGTTGAATGCTTAACCAACCAAGCCACCCAGGCACCCTGTGAAGTTATTTTAATGGTAAAGTGAGTTCATAAATAAGGAAGGTTGGCCTCCACTTATAGACTACATGAGTAACAGCTGAATTATTTTTCTGACTACATGAAATATGAATGTCTTTTTTAGCACTTATTCATTTCCATCACTGATTCAATTCTTATATGAAGAGTATTTGGTGAACATCTATTTTATGCCAGGCACTGGTCTAGGTGCCTTCTATGCAGCAATAAGAAAAATAGGAATCTGTGCCCAGGAGACAGAAACTAATGGTCAAACTCGGTGGCTCTGCTTTCAAATGTATATCCCAAATGTATATCCCAATCTAGTAAATTCTCCCTCCTCTACCGCTACGGTGCAAGTCACATCACCATCACTTCTTGTTTGGATAATTTCATTAACTTCCTGATTGGTCCCCCTGCTTCTGCCCTCATCCTCAAGTTATGATCTTCAGACCAGAAATAGAGTAATTCCATTAAAACCTGATAATAGTGCATCTTCCTTTTTGAAAGCCCTCCAATGGTTTCCCACTTTGTGAGCATAAAGTGAAAAGTCTTACTGTTGCTTCCAAGTGTGTACCCTGAGCTCCATCTCCGATCTCACCTCCTACATCTCTTCTTCTACCCATGGGCCTCTCCACTGCCCTTGAAAACCCAGGCAGAAGGAAACACCTGTCTCCAAAGTGCTGAACTTGTTCCCTCCACAGAAATTCCCCTCCCCCAACCCCCAGAAAGCCACAGGCCTTACTTTCTCCCGTCATTCCTGTTTCTTTCCAAATACCACCTTGGTTTGGACCTTTACACAATCTCTTGTGTGACCTCACTGAAATAATAGAAACATAAAAGAGGAAGATCATAAAGTCTTTGTAAAATAGATTTCACAATCCTTAAAAGTACCGTTGATTCAAAATAAGGACTAATTAATTTTGAAAGCCCTTTCTAATGACTCTAAGATATTTGTTTTTAGTAATTTACGTTGAAATCATAAATATAAACTATTGGGGGCTGGCCATGGATCTTTTTATTTTTTCATTTTTAAAAAAACGCAGATATAATATATACCCTATATTGAGTTGTTTATGTAGATAAACTATATAAAGTAAGGAATGAAAAGGCCTTATGTTTGAAGAAAGAAGAACTACAGAATTCCTCTAAATATATCAAATGTAATATAAGTAAATGAGTACTATTTAATATTTGCCATCAGATTTTGAGCCTCAGGACTCAGGACTAACATAAGTGAACTTTCTTCATGTTTGTATGTTCACCTTGACTTTCAGATATACACCCCCAGGTAAAGTAAAACCTGGTTGTTCTTTCTTCTGAATTAGTTACATCATGTTTTGGCTCGTTACCATTTTTACATTCACAAAATGTGCATTTTTGCTTAATAAAAATACACTGAAGTTCATTTCAACCACTATAAACTATATTTAAAAATAAATTATACCTGCCATTTGCAACTATGTGGACGGAAGTAGAGGGTGTTATGCTAAGCGAAATTAGTCAGTCAGAGAAAGACCAATATCCTATGACTTCATTCATATAAGAACTTTAAGATACAAAACAGATGAACATAAGGGACAGGAAGCAAAAATAATATAAAAACAGGGAGGCGGCAAAAACATGAGACTCTTAAATATGGAGAACAAACAGAGGGCTACTGGAGGGGCTGTGGGAGGGGGGATGGGCTAAATGAGTCAGGGGCATTAAGGAATCTACTCCTGAAATCACTGTTGTACTATATGCTAACTAACTTGGATGTGAATTTAAAAAAATTAACAAAATAATAAATAAATAAAAATAAAAATAAATAATGCCAAGTCCACTTCTCTAATTTAGCTCATTACATTATGCTATAAATGAAAAACCAAGAGGCTAGATTAAAAATTATAAGGAATGTGGGGTGCCTGGGTAGCTCAGTCATTTAAGCATCTGACTCCTTATTTAAGCTCAGGTCATGATTTAGTGGTTCATAAGATCGAGTCCCACCTTGGGCTCTGTGCTGACCGCATGGAGCCTGCTTGGGATTTTCTCTCTTCCTGTCTCTCTCCCTCTCCCTCTATCCCTCCCCCTCAATCTCCACCTGTCTCTCAGTAACTAAATATTTTTTTAAAATTACAAGGGATGTAAAAATACACTGATTAAACCTTCTGTCTTGTCCCTGTTTTCTCCAGATTCTTGCTTTCCCAGAGACAGTCATATAATTCAGGCTCACTCATCCTGGAACAAAACAAACATATAAACGAGCAAGCACACAAGCTTCATCCTCTGTCCCAAAGGCAAAAAGTGAACCTGGGAGACATAAAGAGCTTTGCCAATACCACAAGGATTTTGCACAGGGCAAAATTGAAGCCAAGATCCTCTCTCTGACATTGACTTCAGGCAAAGGGCTTCAGAGGCTGTACCTTCCAGGTCAAGCATGCAGATTCAGGAAACAGGATCATCTGGGTTTAATCCCAACTATTTTATCCACTAGCTGTTAATGTACTTAATCTCCTTAAACTATGTAGCCTTATCGGTATGAGAGTATTATAAAAATAGAACCTACTACACAGAGTTATGAAGAATGATGAATATAAACGGCTTGCTCTAGTACCTGGCACTTGACTCATACTCAATAAATATTAGGTATTATTACTAGCCCTCATTCTATGTCACTATTTTGCCTCCTGTATTGAGTCTCTATTCTCTTTTTTTTAGTTTTTTTTTATTTTTATTTTTGAGAGGGGGGAGGGGCAGAGAGAGAGGCAGACACAGAATCTGAAGCAGGCTTCAGGCTCTGAGCTGTCAGCACAGAGCCGGACCCGGGGCTCGAACCCATGATCTATGAGATCATGACCTGAGCCAAAGTCAAAGATTCATCTGACTGAACCACCCAGACTCCCTCGTGTTGAATCTTTAAAAAATGCACAAGTCTCCCTTTTGTTTCTCTTGCCAAGATGACTTATATGTGGCCTGAAATCTCTTTACGCTTACCATCACCACTGTTGAAGGTCTTTGCCCTCTCCCTGCAGTAGGATACCAGCTGGTATCAAGGCTGCTTATCTCCTACATTCTTGCACAACCAGCAATCTCGAAATACTGCCTCCACCATGCTAGTCCTTTGCCCTTTCAATGGTGCTGTCTGTATCACCACAGTTCGACTAGACTTCCCAGTCTGACTTTCACACTGCCCATACTCAGAACTAATCATTTCCTGTTTTATAGCACTCAAGTGCTCTTTGCCAGCTCCATCCCTAGCCCTGTTCCCTCAAGTCACCATGACAGCATGGTGTAGTAGTTAAGCATGCTGTTTCTGAAATCAAGGTCAATGAGTTCAAATCTGGGCTTCCCTAGTATCTGCAAGAGGCAGGTTACTCAATCTTGCTAAACTTGCTTCCTCCTGTATAAAATGAAGATATTAATAGTAAAAGTATGTTTTATTGGGACTAATAAGATAAACCGTGGGGTCTGCCCCATAGTCAGCACTCAGTCAATCTGTGATGGAGAGCATATCAGGTCTTCTCTCTTCGCCCTTCTGCCCAGCCAAAGCTACCCATCATTTATGCCCGTCTCTTGTATTCTCTACTTCTCGGCCAACCTTTTGTTTAGAAGTTCTAGACGGTTGTCTAGTTCCTTACTGATCATGCTTTACTTCATTCTCCCAATAGGTTATAAGTCTTTTGAGAATAGGGAGTATATTTTATCCTCTAGTAGCCTCCACAGTGCCTGATATAGATTGCAGAGTCTGCAAAACTGCCTACCAACTAAGCTTCCTGAGGGACATGAGACCAACATGAGACAGGAACGGTCACTGGAAAATGAGACAGCCTTAAACCCCTTGGACTCATATTTTAAATCAATAACCAGGAACTGATGACGTAGCTCATTATACTTCTCTGACCCATGTCACCTGTCGTCATTTATCTACACAGGTAGACTTTATGTAAAATTTTTTAACGTTTATTTATTTTTGAGACAGACAGAGACAGCATGAGCAGGGGAGGGGCAGAGAGAGAGAGAGAGAGAGAGAGGGAGACACAGAATCTGAAGCAGGCTCCAGGCTCAAGCTGTCAGCAAAAAGCCTGAGGCAGGGCTCGAACTCACAAAATGTGAGATCATGACCTGAGCCAAAGTCAGACGCTTAACCTCCTGAGCCACCCAGAAGCCCTTACAAAGGTAGACTTTAGATGATAAACAACCATGGATAAACTCTGGACTTATAGCAAGTGGAGGTAAGAGCAAACAGAACATCAGCACCATCTATAGAGAACACGGTCAATATCAAATCATGATGGCCTCTGAAAAAATATAGTATCATGTGTCTATCTTCAGAGTTTGTTTCCTCAAAGAATAATTCTATTATGTCTCTTCAAAGTGCATACAGAATCGCATTTTGTAAATGATAAAGAGCAAAGTAAAGTTCATCTCATTTTACAACATCTATTAATTCTATGAAGAAAACATGACATTTTGTGGGTAGCAACAAATGACACTTGTCTCCTTGAGTACCTTCACTCTAGGAATAGAGATAGTAATCTAAGATAGCCCTGACAGGACTACTCACAATAAATGTGTTACAACTGATGTTTAACAAAATAATCCATTGAAAGAAACTTTGTATTATAAAAGAGTGCTATGAAAAACCATCCCATTTGCTTTAAATATTTTTTAATGTTTATTTATTTTTGAGAGACAGAGAGACAGCATGAGCAGGGGAGGGGCAAGAGAGAGAGGGAGACACAGGATCCAAAGGAGGCTCCAGGCTCTGAGCTGTCAGCACAGAGCCCGATGCGGGACTAGAACTCACTAACTGTGAGATCATGACCTGGTCTGAAGTTGGATGTTTAATCAACTGAGCCACCCAGGTGCCCCCATTTGCATTTTTAATATTGATGAAATAATTAATGTTTTAAAAGCAGTGATATAAACCTGCCCTCAAATTAGCTCACCTGAATATCCTTGTGCTGTATAAAACTGAATGTAAGGAAAAAATGCTATTCTTCCAGTAATGGAGTGAATAAGTCATAAGGATAAAAGATACAGCACAGGGAGTATAATCCATGGTATTAAACTAGTGTTGCATTGTGACAGATGGTAGCTACACTTATGGTGAGCACAGCATAGTATATAAACTTGTGGAATCACTCTGTTGTACACTTGAAACTAATGTAACATTGTGTGTCAACTGTACTTTAGATAAAAAAAATTCTATTGCAAAAAAAAATTCTTGCAGAGATATCTAATGTAAAATTAGATTAAAACTGTCCATATGTTTCTATGTGTGATGACTTTCATCCTAAGCGACAGATATATGCATAATATGCATTACATATGTCTATACGAGTCGGTTAATCGTCCGGCTTCGGCTCAGGTCATGATCTCACTGTTCGTGGGTTCAAGCCCCGCGTCAGGCTCTGTGCTGACAGCTGAGAGCCTGGAGCCTGCTTCAGATTCTGTGCCTCCCTCTCTCTCTGACCCTCCCTTGTTCACGCTGTCTCTCCCTCTGTCTCTCAAAAATAAATAAAAACCCCCCCAAAAAAGGTTACATATAACATGATTTATTAAATAAATGTGATACAGTTGTTAAAAGAGTTAAGTAAATTAAGACTATTTTTAAAAACACACATGGTGAAACCTAGATTTTAAAAAGGCATATATCTTTTGGGCTAAGAGAGATCTTTTTTTTTTTATTTTATACACTTAATTTGAGATATTTTAACTTTTGCCTTACACAGGGAGCCTATTCAGCCGAGAAGCAAAGTTTTTTCAGATACTACTAGCATTAAGTTATCTCTCTTAGTATGGGGAATGAATCCAGTTTCAAGATTTGTGGAAGGGACAGAATCTTTGTAACGCAATCCTCCCTCACACATACACACAGGCACACTCACACGAACACACAGGCCACCCAGCCACCAGATATCGGATGCCCAAGGTAGGAGGCATGACCTGGGGCAAGCTGACTTTGATCCACTGAGGAAAATGCCTGGAGAAGTGCCCGGCTGAGGGAAGTCAGCCTCCCCAAATCCTACAGGCGAAGACATGAGGGCCAGATCCTGAAGGACTAAAGACATCTGAGAAAACACCACAGAATCCACGACAGTGGTCGTGCTGGGTGACTCGCAGAAAAGGAAACCTCTGTGTCCTCTTCTCCTGTGTGGTTACATTTTGCTGCACACTTCTTCCATCATAGAGCTACGGCTGCCCTTTCCTTCCACAAACCTCAACATCCTCAAGACTGTGCACAGAGTACTCTGCCTTTTTTCTTGTTGACACTGAAATTTGACCTACTATGAAGATGTAGCTATCTTAATGATGACCACTGAATTTCCTTTCCATCCTCCTAGTACATCGGCCAACACCCTCCTCCATCCTCACTACCAGACCTTTTTGTCTACACTCCTTTGAAGCTCAGAATACTTGAATATTTTATCTTCTACTCTTCCTCGTTTCTACCAACTAATAATGTCTTTGCTACCATCTCACATTTTTCAAAGATGGCAGCACGTGCCTCATGGTATTTATTCCATACCTCGCATCATGACAACATTCTAGTCAGTGAAAAGCATTCCAGTCTGTGAGCAGAAAACATACAACAGTGGCTCCACCACAGAAAAGTGGAACCGAGGGCTTGAGCATTAACATTGGGCCAAAAATTAGAGGCAGAAAAGGACCAGTTAGAGTAGGAAGCCATCATCAGAAGGGAGGATGACTCAGAAAAGGTGGGTTGAGGGGCATCTGGGTGGCTCAGTCGGTTAAGCATCCCACTCTCTTGGCTCGGGCCTTGATCATGTGGTTAGTTAGTTCAAGCCCCATATAGGGCTCTGTGTTGACAGTGCGAGACCCGAGACTACTTGGGATACTTTATCTCCCTCTCTCCCTGCCCTTCCCCTGCTCATGTGATCTCTCTCTCTCTCTCTCTCTCTCTCTCTCTCTCTCTCTCTCTCTCAATCTCTCTCTCAAATTAAAAAAATAAACTTTAAAAAAAAGTAGGCTGAAGTCAAGTCATGATCACATGATTCATGATGAAAAATGTGGATATTCTGATGTTGGACTGCAGATAGTAGTAAGATGACTAAATCTGACAAGAACTTTCCCAAAAACTCAAGGAGGATCTGACAACTTTTATTTAGTTAAGAGTTACTGTTACTTTTTCTTTCTCTTCATTCAGTCCACAGACCTGTGAGTCCATCCACAGGCAAGGTCTTAGTTTAAGCACACTGAAAGATGTACACAGTGTTTTGGTATACACAACAGATGAATGTAGAGCCCTACTGATTTGTTGATACAGTGTGCACTTAATTTAATGTCTGGAAGAAACAGAAGCAATTTTAGAGAGTTAATCTGCCATCTGGAGTACAAAAAATAGGTATATGTTCTTTATTCCATTGTAATCAGCAGACAACCTGGAGTCCATAAAAGAAATTGCTGACAGATTTGGTACATAGACTTCATATGTTTCTGTGATGAAGTCTCCATTAGCAAAGTTAAAAGCTAAACTACAATCTTGGAGAAATGTTTATACTGCAAAAAAAGAAACCAAGGTTCTCTTTATGAACAATTTCTAGAGATCAAAAAGAAAAAGATCTACAGAGGAATGGGGCAAAGGGTCTGAACAGGTAATTCACAGGAAACAATCCCAATGGCCAAAAAAGGGAAGATGCATTCTACCTCAGCAGTAATGGAGAAGAGAGCAGTGAGGAATCCAGGTGATGTTATTTTTGTTTAAGATCTTGACAAAACTTGTTTTTTTTTTTAATGATAAAACACAGTGACTGAGAGTGTATGAAAACAATAGTCTAGTTACATACAACCTGGTAGGACATGAATTGTTTTTGCACTTTTGAGAGTAATGTGGTAGTAGCTATAAATTATAAATTCACATACTCTTTGGCCTGGCAATTCCAGTGCAATCTAGCATCCTGAAGTACTAGCATGTATGGCCAAGGATTTCTAAGAATGTCAGTGTTAACAGTACTTAGGAAAAAGTTTTAAATGGAAACAACCTAATTATGTATCAATGGAGTAGTAATAAAATAAACTATGCCATGTTATTTAGTAGTTCTGTGAATGTAATGAGTTATAGGTCCTGATGAAGAAAGACTTCATTGGTATATCCAGTGGAAAAACGTGAATTTATAGAATAATAGAGTATAGTTGAATTCATTATTCTAAAGAAATGATATGGCTGGTGTGCCTGACTGGCTCAATTGGTAGAGCATGAAACTCTTGATCCTGGAGTTGTCAGTTTGAACCCCATATTGGATGTAGAGATTACTTGAAAATAAATCTTAAAAAATTGTATGTGGCTGTATGTACACGTGTATGCACAAAAAAAATTTTTTCCAGGTCTGGATGGAAATAGCATAAAAGCAGCTACTTCTGGAGAAGGAAATAATTTGCAGAAGGGGGACTTCATGGGAGATTTTCATTGTTTTATCTGGATAGCACTACGTTATGTAAATTTTTTGCAATAAAAATATATGCCTTTAAAATTGAAAGAATAAACAATATATATTAAAGTTTTCATAATATTGAAGGAAACCTATAAAACTAAAGAACACTTAAAGGAAGAAAAAAAAACACACCTTGATTATTACTGTAGTAAAGGAGACAAAAAAACAAAGCAAAACCCAACAGTGCTGAACTGCTCTGCTATGTTTATTTTCTACTGAATTCCAATACTACGGCAAATAATGCAGGAAAAAGCAACCACCTTATTATTAAATAAAGGATTTAGCATTGCATATTTCAAAATGTGAATTTGGTTACAAATTAGTTTGCTTCTTTGTTTTCCCTGTAAAGCTTTAGGTGATAAAAGTTGATAGTTTGCTCTGTGTGTGTGTGTGTGTGTGTGTGTGTGTGTGTGTGTGTGTGTGAGAGAGAGAGAGAGAGAGAGAGAGAAAGAGAGAGAGACTGATTCTCAGGCAAAATAGAACCGTTATTACGTGAGAAGGTATTTCCCATTCCATGTAAGCCCCTTAATAGCTTCAGGGCTCCTCTAGGTTATAAAGATCATATTTCTCTAACTGAAAAGAGTGCACTTTATACACTGGGCAGATGTCTCCCGATCTCCTGAGTTTGTTGGGAGATCAATAGTCGTTTTAATGCTAATGAAGCACTTGTGGTCCTTTCTGCAATCCTTCCCTAAACTGTTGGGGATCATCATTTTGACAGCAAGAGAGCCCTTGCACCACTAAGTGCATTTTAACACCTCACACTATTATCCATGGAGAGGGAAGTTCTACTCAGATCCCAGGAGTGCTTTAAACTTTATTTCCTAGGTTAATTAGACTCCTGCAAAGTTCTTTGCTACCTTCCCCAAAGGGGAGGTCTCTGAAAAACAAAACAAAACAAATCCTCCAGTGCACAATCTATCCTGTGATACCATAAGCACCGAGAAAGCAGAGGTTGCAATATTTGGAAACGAAGGGTGGGATTTCCTTTCTTTACTTGCATGAAGGTTGTGGATGTGTGTGTGGGGGGGTGCCTATTTTGTCTATGGAGTAAGGAGCATTTCTATTGTGTATATTGTACATATGTATAAGTATATAAATTGCATATTGCATATATATTGCATATACAACCTGAATAAAGGGAGAGAGGCCGATCTCTTTTTATTTGATGCTAATCTCCTCTCTCCCGCCTCCAGGAGCCTGGGAACACCCCTCTTTCTAATAAATGGCCGGCAAAGCAAGCCTTTCAGGCTCTTCCCTTTGATCACCTCCGAGCTGTCAGCCCGTGCTGCTGTTTTCCTCAGCTCTTGTTCCTGCCTAAAAGTGGAAGTAATACCCGCTGAAAGAAATACCCTAGGTGTCCTGCAAAGCATCAATCTATTTCTTCTTTTTCTTCTTTCCCCCCCCCTCGAGGCCCACCCTCCCGGCTTGAACAAATCCCCCTCTTCCTCCCTCCCTCCCTCCCTCTCTGCAGAATCGCAGTCCCTTTGGAGCCCCATTTGCTGTGCGAGGGTGACCCCCTGAGCCCCACCCCCGCCCGCTGTCTGCGACGCTACCACCCTGCCCGACGCGAGGCCCCGCCCCTGCAGCCAAACTCCCCCCGCCTCGCCCGCCGCGAGCCGGATTTTGCAGGCATCTGCGTTCGCGTGTGCTGCCGTTTGCTTTCTGTAAGGCGCGCTTTGTTGTCCTCCGAACGCAGCCTTTCTGTGACCCGCTCCCCCCTCCTCCCCGCCCCCAGGTCCTCCTTCTCCCTCCCCCGGCCTGGAACTCGGGGTTGGCCCGCTGGGTCCCCCGCCGCAGCGCCGGGCCGGCGGGGAGTGCGACCCCGCGCCGGCACGGAGCACGCTTCCCGGCGCGTGTCCCCCTTTCTTGTTTGCAGCTGACATGATCAGCAACCGTGTCCTCTCTTATCATCGCGTCAGGCAGCCACGTAGAGTGTGTACATATCATCCAAAGGAAATAAATTGCCAACACAAGCAGAGTATATGGACCGTGAGGTTTGTCCTCAACCTGTTTACTGGGAGAGGGAAGGGGGCTGGGAAATGGGGAGGTTACAGGAATGGGAGGCCACTCCGAAGGATTCCGACTCTATGACAGTGACCTCACTAATTAAACAACGTGTTGCTCAAAAGCCTTTGCTCTCTTCCTGAAATTGCTTGAAAGTATGCATTATTTAGATGTTAAAAAAGAAAAAAAAGGCACAGATGGAGCAGGGGGAAGACCGTGGCTACAGCCCAGTGTGCCGACTCACAAACGTCAAGCTGCAGTGGAAAGAAGTGCAGCCCGCAGCCTGCTGCGCGGAGGCCCCAGCCGGGAAGCTGGATCCGCTCAGTGGAAAATTCCTGCCGAGGACGTGTTTCCATTTCCAGCGAGGAGAAAGAGGGTGTTGTTGGAAGCCGGCGATTCTTTGGAAAATCCAGAAACACCCGAGGAGGATGACAAAATGACCTCATTGAACTCTGAGAAATTAAGCAAACAAGAAGTCTGAGCCAACATACCACGTTGTTACAGGGTCGGTGCCCGAACCGCGCCGCGCGGGGCCGCGTGGTCGGAGGGGAGGCGGGGCCTCAGCTCTCCCCGCTGGGATCCCCTGGCTCCCGGGAGGAAAGAAGCGAGTTTTAGGCACTAGCGGGGCAGGGGAGCGTGAGTGCAGACGCCTGAATGTGATGAGGACATGTGGGCTCCGCCAATAGACATGTGAGCTCAGGGACGTCTTCGGTTTGCAGCCTGAATACTAAATGCTGGTGGCACCTTTGTTTATTACAGAGCAGAGGATTTCGGTCGAGGCTGCACGTTTCTGTCGGAAAGAACCTCTCAGCCTCTAAGAGGGGAGTCCACCAGACATTACTAGCCAGGGGTGCTCTCTGGCAGAAGTTAGTAGGGGAAGTCTTCAAAGGATCCTTTGGATTGTATCAGGAGGAGCTAGTAGAAGGTGCTGAGCATATTTTTCCCACCAGGCAGCGGGAAGGCGTCCTATACCTGCAAGGAGAATTACCGTGTTGTGTCATCTAAAGGCCTCCCGGTGGAGAGAAAGGGAGACTCCTCAGAAGCCATGATTTCTGTTGTTCTGCAAAGCTTCTGTCTGGAAAGAAAGGGGGGAAATATTCCAGGCAGTGAGTGCTTTGCACTAAACAATGCATTTCAAATGATCTTCATTTCCTATGCCGTTCCTTTCTCTACCAGACCTACAGCATCCTGACAAGTTGAAGAAAACTTGTTTGGCTTCTATAGCTGTGAAGTGTGTGTGTGTGTCCAGTAGGTTTTGCGCAGCACTTTTATATGCAACTCCTGCCCATAATAAATGGTCTGAGATGTAAGTGAATTATTGTTGAATTCTACTGAAAACTCTTTATGAAAAACAGTTGTCATTTTTAAGTTATTTTAGTTAAAATAACTACAGATGTCTGGGGCGCCTGAGTGGCTCAGTCAGTTAAGCATCCAACTTCAGCTCAGGTAGTGTCTCCTGCAGTTCACGAGTTTGAGCCCTGCATGGGGCTCTGTGTTGACAACTTGGAGCCTGGAACCTGGATTCTGTGTCTCCTTCTCTCTCTCTGCCCTTCCCCCACTTTTACTGTTTCTTTCTCCCCAAAATAAATAAAACATTAACAAATATTCAAAAATTACAGATGGCTGAATTTATGTGGTCAAAGTCACACAATTGACAAACCAAAAGAGTTAATCAACATGTGTTGTATCATTCAAGTATCATTTTTGTATTTTACATTTACTTGGGCATGTAAATTCAGTGCTATAGTGGATCTTCAGCCTTCAGAATTTTATATAGCATGTAATATTTAGTTCAAGACAATTATTAAGCTCCACCTGATTTCCATGATAATGGGGAAAGTTGGGAAAGAAAATGATATATTGTGAATTAGTTGTTACATAGTTAAATCCTGAATATTCTTGTCTGTTCTTACAAACATCCCACTTACATAATTGTTAAAAAAAATTTTTAAGGGTTCTACTTACATAAAATACTGATACCAGGAATGTCTGGGAGGCTCGGTTGGTTGAGTGTCCGACTTCAACTCAGGTTATGATCTCTCAGTCTGTGAGTCTGAGCCCCACGTTGGGCTCTGTGCTGACAGCTCAGAGCCTGGAGCCTGCTTAGGATTCTGTGTTTCCCTCTCTCTCTGCCTCTCCCCTGCTCACACTCTGTCTCTCTTTCTCTCTCTCAAAAATAAATAAACATCAAAAAAACTTAAAAAAAAAACCCATTGTCTACATTTAAAAGAATACTTATACCATAAAATTTAACACTTTTAAGGGTTCAGTGGTTCTTAGTATATTTACAGAGTTGCACAGCCATTACTATAAGTTTATATTAGAATGTTTCCATCACTCTAAAAAGAAATGTTTATAATCACTATTGGTTCCCTCGAAGCAAACACTAATCCAGTTTCTGTGTGTACATTTGCCAGTTTGGGACATTTCGTATAAAGGGAATCATGCCGTGTGTGCATATGTACCTGTGTGTGTCTGTGCGTATGTGTGTCTGTGTGTTTGGCTGCATGTTTTTGAGGTCCATCAGTATTGTACCTATTTATTGACAAATAGTATTGCATAATTTGGACACACCATACCTTGTTTCTCTGTTCATCAGGTGACGAACATTTTGGTTGTTTTTCTGTCTGGGCTACTGTAAATAACGCTATTATGAAGAGTCAAGTACAAGTTTCCATGTGGACATATGCTTTCTTCTCTTTTTGGTAGATGCCTATGAGTGGGCTTGTGGAGGCATATTATTAAGTCCATGTTTATATTTTTAAGAAATTGCCCAACTGTTTTCCAAATGGTAGCTGTACCATTTTCTATTCTGACAGCAATGTATGAGGGTTTCAATTGCTTCAAATCCTCACCAACACTTGTTACTCTTTGTCTTTCTGGTGGGTATATCAGCATTGTCTTGATTTACGATTTCTGATGCTCAATGATGATGTGCATCTTAACGTGGGCTTATTCGCCATTTGTGTATCTTTTTAGGAAAAATGGCCATTCAAATCCTTTGCCTGATTTTCAGTTGGGCTATTTGCTTTTTATTATCAACTTATAAAAGTTCTTTTTGTGTTGTGAATGCAAGTCCCTTGTTGGAAATATGATTTGAGAAAATTTCTTTCAGTCTTCAGGTTGTCTTGTTTTGTCTTGGTAGTGTCTTTTGAAGCACAAATATTTTATTAATTTTGATTAAATTCAGTTTGTCAATTGTTTTTCTTTTATCATTTATGCTCTTGTCATATCTAACTGTCTTTAGATTTAAACTATCTTATTACTTCCTTTTTCAGGAAAAACAGACTCGAGATCCAGAACATTTCTTTTTCTATTTTTTTTTTTAGAGAGAGAGACAGAATGCTTGGGCAATCAGGAGAGGAGCAGAGGGAGAGAGAGAGCCTCTTAAGTAGGATTTGTGCTCAGCATGGATCCTGACATAGGGATTGATCCCATGACCCTGGGATCATGACCTGAGCTTAAATCAAGAGTCAGATGTTCACCCAGGTACCCCATAGAACCTTTAGATTCTTCAGAATCAAGTAGGCACTTAGGATAGAAAATGAAATTGAGAACACCAAGGAGCCCCTAATGCAGTTTTTAAACTGAATGCTGTTCTGGGGCACCTGGGCGGCTCACTTGGGTAAGCATCTGATTCTTGATTTTGGCTCAAGTCATGACATCACGGTTCGTGTGTTCAAGGGCCACATAAGAGTCTGTGCTGACAGTGTGGAGCCTGCTTTGGACCCCACCCTATCCTGTTAAAATAAATAAAGTTAAAAAACATAAACTTAATGCTCTTATGATTTTCAAATCACATTTACATAACTAGAAAAAAAGTGTCTCTTTTTTATTATTTAAAATGCACTGTTCAGTTTCATTTCAGGTAAATCCTGTACAGAGGAAATGAACTTAACATTTTACTTAATGTATATACTTTTAACTAACCTGCTGTGTGTCTATCACCTTTTAGAATAGAGAGAGAACTCTACAACAATAGACCTGATGATTTATAGTCTAAAACATTGTGCTAAGTCAAGGATAAGAGGTCTGGATTTGAGGACAAAGCCATGGATTCATCTTTATACTCTGAAGGTTCCTGATAATAGCGCCTTTCTGAGTTCCAGGAAAGTTTGAGTCACTTCCAGTTTTTGAGGTTCCAAGTATATTCATAAAAGTGACAAAGAGTTGCAAAAATGTAGCATATCTAAACACACTTCAACACCTTTAACATGTATAATGAAATGTGTGTTTTCAGTCACAAAGATAAATCTCAGGTTTATAAAAAAATATATGTATCAATTTACAGCATGCAACATTTAGAGTATTTGAATCATGGCAATGATGGACATCTTTCAGTCTAGTTCCTGTGGGTCATGGGCTCTATGTACAACTTTATCTGAAGGCTACATCAAAAGTCTAAATGTGAAACTATTTATCACCTCCTTGTCACATGAAAAATACGCTATCTCTGAAGATTTTCTTTATCTTCCTTCCCTTAAATACTGCTGCTTGTGTGGCAGCTCACGTTCTGATGTGACTGCTGGGGAGGCTAACCTTTCCCCTCCCTGGAGGGATGGCTAATACGTTGACACTGGAAGATTTCATACGTCAAAATCAATGTGAACCTCAGGAAGCAATGGGGATAATATTATCCTAATACTACACGGATGCATTTCTAATTCTCCTTTAAATCACTGAACACCTAGATCCTTCTGCTTCCCAGAGTGACCCTTGTGGATTATCACTCGAGAGTCTGAGAGGGCGGGTAAGACTCTTGGCAGGAAAATAGGCTCACAGGCAAGTTTGGATGAGAGATGATATTGAACTTAGCTAACTAGACCAGAGACTTTACTTAAGGGAGTTCTAGCCAGGAAGAGCGACAGAGAGAAGCCCATTCTTTCCAGTCCTTAGGGATTGATAAGAAAAAGGGAAATGATGAAAGAAGCAGAAGGTTCTACCCACCACGCACCATCCCTACATCCTAGCTGCTTGTTAAGGCCAGATGCAAAGAAAGCAATGGCTTTAGAAAAACCTAGACAAGTTGGGAACAGGTGGAAATGCAGGGATGGAGCGATTTCAAGGCCTGTAGGGGTTTTCTTCTTTCTATGGTTTGGGGTCTCAGAAGAAATTATCTTGAGAGCTTCTCTCTACACATATTTGGGGCATTGCTCTATCAAAGCAACCTTGTCAAGGTAGCATTGCTCAAAGAAAGAGGTTCGGTGTTCAGCAAGCCGTCAGTTCCTGTCTGGCATGACGGGGCCTTCAAAACTGTCTGGAACTAGGCCAGGGTGCCTAACATTGGCTTCTACCCTCGTGTGGGGTAAATAGACAGCAGCCGTGTAATGGATACCTGAGTCTGGATGGATGAAGACCATTACTGCGTGCAGAATCAAAGAACACTTTGCAGAATGAAAAAATATATAACTCTTTCTGCTCCAGGCACAGACTAGGGGAGAAGGAGAATCCAGACTGATTCTGAGTGATGTCAGTGGAAGCTTAATATCCTAAAAAGTCAGTTTAAATTAGTGGATTGTGCTGTGAAGTCCAGACAGGTAAGGTGTAAATCAGGGTTTCCTCAGAGAAACACGGCCAGTAGGTTTTACATACAGTAGGAGGTTTATCGTGGGGAATAGTGCACACAGTTACAGGAAACAGCTAGAAAGTTTGAAGACTGTAGGGCAGACAGTCAAGAAGCGTGGTCTGGAACTCTGAGGAAGACCCTATCCACAGGCAGAATATTCTTCCTCTTCAGGGACACCTCAGCTCTACTTTCAAGCCCTTAGAACTGCTTAACTCAGGCCCACCCAGATTATTTATGTGAATTTTCTTCTCTTACATCAACTGATTAGGGACTTTAATTACCTCTAAAAAACATGTTCATAGCAACGCCTAGATGACAGTTTGATGGAAAACGAGGTCCTACGTCCTAGCCAAGCTGACAGAGAAATGACCATTCCAGGGAATTCTGTTCATTCTCCCACCATGGCCCCTACCTACCGTCTTCCAAGAAGAAGACTAGATCTAGTTCGCATACGATACAGGAGACACTCTTTTTGCCATTGGGACATCCTGCGGGTTTATTTGGAAGCGAATTCACCATGAGAGATGAGAGGGGTGCTCAGACATCTTTGGTAGGATCAAGGAGGTGATCTCCCCATTACACTCTACGTGGAGCAGAGCCAAAGTGTAAAAGCAGAGTCTGTTCTGCAAAGGAGTTCTAAGGGGATCACCGGGGTGTCAGGCTCTGGCCTCCAGAAGTGTATGAGGATACATTTCTGTTGTTTTAAGCTACTGAGTTTGTGGTAATTTATTACCGCAGCTCTGAGAACCTAATCCAAGCATATTGTACACATTGCTTTATTTAAACACCTTGGAACCTACGGCTACCTCAAGACATGGAGCTTTTTTTTTTTTCTTCAGAGCATTCTTTTTCCTTCTCCTCAAATAAATCAAAACATCACTAAATAAGGACTTACTTGTAAAAAAAGTTTTTTTAATTTTTTTTTTTTTACATTTTATATATTTTTTGAGAGACACAGAGAGAGAGAGAGAGTGCGAACAGGGGAGGGACAGGGAGAGAGGGAAAGACAGCATCCGAAGACAGGCTCCAGGCTCTGAGCTAGTGGTCAGCACAGAGCGCCACACGGGGCTCAGACCCATGAACTTTGAGATCATGACCTGAGCTGAAGTTGGGCGCTCAACCGACTGAGCCACCCAGGTGCCCCAAGAAAGTTTTTTAAGTACGGTATTTCAGGTAGTCTCTGGGATTTTGGCTTTGCCGTATTCCAGTGGCTTTTAAACTTTTCTCTGATCCCTGAGGAAGCACATCCTTCTCTGCAGTGAAGGCTGGTTCCCAGGAAGAGCCAAGGAGGAGGACGTATGAAGTCTTGTCTCGCACTCCCTCCAAAGCCGTGCCTTCAGCAAGTCAGAACACCCTGCCAAACGTCTGGGTGTCTCCATCTTTACTGCTAGTATTCCTGAACTCCCTTGGTCTCCTTGCTTCTGGTTATGTCTCCCCTCATAAGTCACTCTATACACAAAAGCCAGGACAATAATTTTTTAAATTTCAGCCGAGGCTTGGCACTATGCTTCCCTACCCTCAGCTTACAAATCCTCGAAGGTTTTCCAAGGCAACTAGAATAATACCAGAACCCCTGACTGCATCCTGCAAGGCAGTGGAGCCTGGCTCATCTCCCACCCCCTCCCCCTGGCTCACCGCATCCCAACCCCTCTGATCTACCTCTTCTTTGGGAAATGTGGTTAAAATTTGCTTGCCTCTTTTCTTTGCATTTGTTGCTGGCTCTTCCAGAAAGCTTCTGTCTTGGATTTTTATCTAGCTGGCACCTTCTTGGCATTCAAGTGTTACCTCAGAATGCCACATTTTAAGAGAAGCATTCTCTAACACCTCTCATGTTGCTAATTCTTATAATAACCCTATTATTTTTGTCATTGCCCTTGTCACAGATTACAAATATCTGGCTGTTTATTCACCTGTGTGAATTCATCATGTGTCTGAATTTACACAGAAGGTATGCTCCTTGAGACGCAGAACTTTGCCGAGTATATTCATTTCTGTATCCTCAGCACTTTAAACAGTGCCTGACAGACAGCAGATACTCAATAAATATTTGCTGAAAGGATGAATAAATAAATATTAAAACAGAACATGATTTGTTATGTTGTGTAAACTATGTATAAGTTACCCACTGCATACAGCTTCATGTAGAAGATGTTTACTACTTTTTAAGTCTCATGCCTACCTCATGCCTACTTTTTAAGTCTTTATTATTTTCTACCTACTACTCTCCTAATCTACAAAACACAAATTCAGTAATGTTTAGTGACATCTCCTGTCTTACCAACTCAAAGACCATTCTTTAGCTGTAAGAATGGTACCATTTTTTTTCCTGTGCCTTACAATTCAATTCATCTCTTTTGTCTGAAGAGTCTTTCAACAGCCCAAGGCAGCAAGACTTCTACTTGGGCATGGCTGATATTATGGCCATGATATGGGTAGTTTAAAATAACATTTGCTGGTTTGGGAAGCACAGAGAGACCCTCAACAGGGTCAAGAAGAAGGCAGTTAGCTATGAGAACAAAACACAGAGAGTAAAACATTTGTGTCTGTGGAAAGACCCCAGCTTGACAATGCTTTGAAGAATACTTTGGAAATCTAATATGACAGATTTCCTGTAAACATGTTGACCAGGCTTCTGTTTGGCAGACGCACAACTTCTGGTATAAAAAAGTTTGATTATTTTATACAAAGGCTACTTTCAATGGCCCTGCCTGCAACAGGCTCAAAATGTAGACCACTATCACTCCCCAAATTTATATACATGGTGAAATAGACATGCTTTCACTATGTCTTCATATTTTGGACCACAACCAGGGTATTGGACCCATGTCCAGAAGGGCTCAGCTCTCTTCTATTAGGTATTAAAATTTTTACAGTTCTTAAGAAGGCTGAACTGCTTTTTTATGACATTAAATAGCAGGAAATGTTGGTATAAATTCATATGAAATTTCTTAAGAGTCTCAAAGATATCAAATGTTTGTTTTTTGGGAGAAATCAGCTAAAACGTCAGCAAAAAAAAAAAACCCAAATGCTGTGCTGTTTTATAAGTAAAATAGTCTTTTACATGACACACAAGCAATGGATATGATTATTAACATAGGTCAAAGCATGACAGTGACTTTTGAATACATAATGACATGTTAAGATTTACTTTGATGGATGGAAAAGTACTTTCCTTAACCTGTGACACCAAGAACTGTTATTCTACATGAATGCAACCCTAAAATTACTTTTCTTACATATACTCACCTCCATGACATAATCAATTCTTCTAGAAACTTTCACAGATTTATCTCACCAGGTAGATAAATCCACAGGCTTTGTGGTAGAATATTAATTACCTTATTTTTTATAGCTCCCTTGGACATCATGCCTTAAGTTGTCTATGAAAAACCCCATCCAGGCCAGATGGGAATTTGGTGCCTCTGGGAAGACAAGACTTCCACAATTAAAATAAAATCCTTAATTGCCCATTTCAGACACCAAAGCTGCATTAAGAATGTTTGGTGAGGGTGAAACATGGGAAAAGTCTCCTGAGGTTCCCGTGAAACCAAACTTAAGACCAAACCTTCACTCCTCAGTTGATGTTGGCTTTATCTTCCCAATAGAGGTACTGTGGGAAAATTGTAGCTATCGTTATAAAGAGAAAATACTTGGCAATTGGGAAAATGAGAAGAAATAAATCCCATTATTCTTTTTTTCAAACTATTTTAAAGTTTATTTTTCTTTTATTTTTAAGAGAGAGCACAAGTGAGGGAGGACCAGAGAGAGCGAGAAGGAGACACAGAATCGGAAGCAGGCTCCAGGCTCTGCACTACCAGAGAGGCTCAAACCCACAAACCATAAGATCATGACCTGAGTCGAAGTCAGACACTTAACCAACGGAGCCACTCAGGTGCCCCAATTCCATTATTTTTTTGTATAAGTTGAAAACCATCTGTGTGGTAACGTTTCACGTGTTTTCATGTTTCTGCCCAACCGTTCAGGGTAATCAAGAACGTATCAGACTACGTCAGGATAACGTGCATGCCCTCAAAACACGACCACTCCAGACTGACTCTTGACCTGGAGATTCCAGAAATAGGAGCCAGTGGTAAATGAAATGCACCAGAGTCTCTTTCACAGTTAAAGTCCACTTTAGTGAAATTATTTTAATTTCTAATATTTGATTTTATGTACTGTAATGAACATAAGAGATAGTAAATCTCTCCAGATTGCACCTAATTATGAAGGGTTAGCAGGTAGAAAATTAGAACAACTGTATCATAAATTTAGACTCTTAGATGCTCAAATATAAATTCATGTAACTATTAGTAGTCATGTCTTAAATTGTAAGAAAATGTGTGTTTCACCAATAAGAGGTTTGTCATTTTAAAAATGAAAATGCTTACAGTGTTACCAATGTATTAAAATGTATTTGATAAAAAATAATATTTAAAGGCACCTGGGTGGCTCAGTCAGTTAAGTGTCTGACTTCAGCTCAGATCATGATCTCATGGTTCATGAGCTCAAGCCTGGCATCAGGCTCTGTGCTGACAGCTCAGAGCTTGGAACCTGCTTCTGATTTTGTGTCTCCCTCTCTCTCTGCCCCTTCCTATTGGCTGTCTCTCTCTTTCTTTCTCTCTCTAAAAAAAAATAAATATTTAAATAATTTTTTAAAAAATGATGTTTAAGGGCATCTGGGTGGCTCAATTAGTTAAGTGTCAGACTTCGGCTCAGGTCATGATCTCATGATTTGTGGGTTCAAGCCCTGTGTCAGGCTCTATGCAAACAGCTCAGAGCCTGGAGCCTGCTTCCGATCCTGTGTCTTCCTCTCTCTCTGCCCCTCCCCCTCTCAAGCTCTGCTTGTGTCTCTCTCTCAAAAATAAATAAACTTTAAAAATAGTGTTTAGAGATCTCAGGGTCATGATGGGATAGATTATATATATATATATACACAGCAAAAAATGTCTTAAAACCAATATATTTTATAGCACCTCCTACCTTTGAGAAAAGTTTAACTTTGAGATGATAAGAAAAAGTCACAAGCTAAGGAATCTATAAGATATGTGGACCTAATTAAAGAAGGGAAAGGTTTTAAAATACAGCCTGATAGCAAGGGCCCAGTAGGAAAACAATCTCCTTTTCTGTAAAAGATTCTTAATCTGGATTTTTAACCAGCTTGGAAATTTTGTAAATGCTTCTTAAATTTCAAAAAGTGATTACAAATCTAAAGCTATCAAAATATTGTTAATTGTACTGAAAAGTATGTTTCTCTTTATATCCCATATATAATGCAATTATTTCTTAATTCATTGTAGTTGAAGGAAATACGAGAGAAATGAAACCATTTTAGAGAATTTTGAAACTGAGCTGTCTGAGCTTTTCCATAAACTCAAGGTAGAGGAGACCTTTTTCTTTACCAGTGATTGAAAGCTACTGCCTTCCAAAACCTTAGATCTTAGCGCTGTCAGAATGCTTGTGCTTGCAAATATAAAGCCCTCTGAAATGAAACTCACGCATTGAATGAGAGAGCATGGATGTTCGAAGAACAATGTAATCTGAGTGCAAACCCTTATAGAATGTGGTGTGGCCAGCACCTCAGATGCTCTGCCTCTGTACCCTTGGCCACGTTTAATCTCATCTGTGGCCGCCCAGACAGTGGCCAGCGATTCAGATGCTTGTGTTCACAGCATTTCGCAGTCTTATCTTTTTGGTTTCATGCCCAGGAGCTTCTTGGAAGCCCATGACCCCACTGCAGAGCTGCAAGCCTGCAAAAGCAGAAAGACAAATAGCCCTAGGTTAGCCTATCCTCAAGCCAGGAAACCTGACAGGTGGTGGAGAAAATCTTTCACCCATTATTTTTTGTCAGATCATTTCTGCAAGCTTCTCTGGAGAAGTAAATCATTTTGCCCATGGCACTGACTGTGATTGCTTATTCTTATGTGAGCTTCCTTCCTTGTTTCATTTTCCCTGCTTCCCTACTCCTACTTCCTGGGATCAGCTCCAAATGAACTACCTGCACCCAAGTCTTTGTCTTGGAGTCTGCTTTCAGGAGAACCTGATCCAAGGGACATAGCGGTTCATTCCAGTGATTCCATTAAAGTGGAGGAAGGACTGATGTGGTGGTCCTTGGGGTCAGTTTGCCTCAGTTCAACCTGCATAAAATTTGTTTTAGAAAAAGGCAAAATATATTTCAAAAAATTTCTTGGTTATTTCATTAACATTGTTTATTTTTACTTTGTTCGGCATTCAATGTATAGGTTTAGATACAGTAGGCATTGGTAGAATAGTTAGATATGCGCTAGAGGCAAAGTCAATGATAAACAGGTTATAGGGTAGAAGATTTGGGGTACAACGTTCCGATTTTGTGGCTTCCAAGATTCAGGGGCTAACAAGCCAAGAGCCACAGGTGCAGAACAAAGTCCTCTCTTCTCCCTCTGGCCTAGGGTAACCCTTAGACTCATTATAGTGCACTTGCTTTGTGGTTTTAACCCCCCACCCCCACTGGAGGAAGGCAGCATGGTGGTCCCAGGACAAACCCTGTAGGGTCAAAAACTCCCTCTCCCAACCTGTGGGAGGAGCCCCTCAAATGATTGGAAGCGACCTCCATTAGAGACCACCCTGTCCATGACCCTGACTGGAAACCCTGCTCCCATAAAAAGCAAGGACCCCTGTCACCTCAGGGCAATTGCTGCCTCTGGGCCTGACACTCTTCCATCTTGAAAGTGTATTGTCCTTAATGAATTCTTTTGTGCTTGCAAAAATCTTGTGTGGGGAATCCAAGCACCCAGACCTCTATTCATACAACACAGACTCTCCCCTTTCTAAGAGCCGCGCCCATTGTTTCTTATTTATTTGCGTGTGGTTCAGTTTGCAGTGCAGAGGAAGCGTAATTAATGTCATGTACTGCCCATCGTCACCAGGCACCGCACAGAAACTTACCTGGGGAGTTCACTGCAGTAAACAAGAGCAGAACTGGTCGTGTAAGCAGCTCCAGTCTGTGGAGGATTTGCACATGGCTTTCATAATGTTTAGTGGAATTTGCCAGAGATTCTTGGTGGGCTGGGAGCACATTACTTTTCTAATTAAAAATCACAAAATATAATTTTCTATCCAACAATTTTTAGGAACAGAGGAGATATAAATAAGCAAGAAATCCCACAGTGCTCATGATTGGAAGCTACCAATGTCTACCAAGAGATAATAATATCTGGATATTTTAGCCACAGTGCCTCAGATAAATCCACAGCAGACATCTGGTGAAATTCAACAGTTTTGTGCTCCTTCAGCGATTTTTACCAGGCCTCGAATAAAGAAGAATCTGACAAATTAGAAACCATTTCTATTACATAGAAATTTAGTGGGAGAAAAAGTAATTGCACATTTGTATGTTTAAAATGTATATTTATATATGTGATACAAAACAATTCACATTAAAATAAAGTAGGATAAAACATGGAATTAAATATGGTCATACTTCTTATTCAGTATAGAAGTTGAAGTGTTATTTTTAATTTGCTTTACTTATCTTTGCACATATTTAATAATGGTATATGTGTATAGGGAGGGGCACCACGCTGGCTTGATCAGAAGAGCATGCAACTCTTAGTCTCGGCTTCATGAGTTGGAGTCCCAAGGTGGGTGTAAAGATTACATAATCAATCAATCAATACAATTTTAAATAAAGTGTGTGTGATACCACTTGCTTAATCGTGGTATCTAAATAAAAATACAAGTATTCACCTATCTGTGTATATTTGGATAATTTTAGGTGTTTTGAGTGTACAAAAAGGAACAATTGTACACACAAACATATGCATGTCTTTTGTGAAATGGAGAAAGACAATATGAAAGAGAGAGAGAAAAAAGATTTTTCTTTCCTATTCACTTTGAATGAAAATTATTTGAGTTGCCCTTGGCTTCATGTCATTTGGGGAAACAGTTTGAAAGGATGTACTGTCTGCTGGAATCCAATTATGAAAATATTTTATTTAAGTCATGTTCAATCAAGTTACTACTTTTGGATATTATTTTCAGATTCTTCATCATTTCATTTTTATTTGGATACATACAATTTCAAAAAAAATGAAATAACTTTCAAAATTATTTATAGCCACTTAAAGCAGAGGAAATTACAGAACTGTATGTCCCTCCCACCTCCCGTGCCCCTTAAAACACCTCGTAAAACAGCATGATATGATTTATCATGTCCATTCTCTTTCCTAATGATCTTTGCAGCCCAAATTCATTTATTATTTATTTTTGATGAAATATTCAGTTGTTCTGCTAAAGTACATGTTGGAGAAAAATAATCTATATTGAGCATTTAAAAAATTAAAGGAATTTTAAAAAATAAGGCATACAATCAACCTCTCTTTGATTTCAAATTGCCCTTAGCCTCCTCACAAGAAAGACACAGAAATGAGCTCAGGGAGCCCACGGTGGGCCGACCCTTCTGCCAGCCACGGATTCCCGAGCCACGGAAGCCCTACCACAGGGCGGCCATGGCAGGAATGAAGAGGACATCAAAACTTCAAACAAGCTACACTCCTGTGGGTTTGGGAAGAAACAAGACACTTAAACATTCCTGGTATGGTTTCCTTGGAAACATCCATAACAACAACTTGGTAATACTATGGGCTTCTGTTTTCTTAAACCTTCAGGCCATCAACTGAATGAAAACTTCCTTGAGGAAATATTTCAACTGCAGAGATGGACTGGAATAAATTAAACTCGATGATGGGCGACCTTCTGACTTTGTTCTGTAGCCCAAGGTGTGTGGCAGGGGAGTGGAGTGAGGAGTCAGAGGGGAAAGATGGAGAGATGTACAAATTCCACCTTGACTACATGAGAGCTTACTTCATAAGAGAGTTGCGTTGGAACAGTTTGGAGGTGACTTGCATGGAAAACAAACAAACAAACACACCAAGCAAATGAAAACTTAAATTATCTTTGGAGGTCTCCTTCAAATTAGTAATATATGTAATGTATATATCCTTCAAATATAGTAAGGGGGGCAATCCCAAACTCAAAGAGTCATATATAATCACATTGCCTAAAATGACTGAAAAAAGCAAATAGCCCTTAAGTCATGTGTATCCAAAATTTAAAAAAGGGGGGGGCTTAGAAAAATTTTATTAGGCCAATTTTACCTAACTTATAACTGAAAGGAAGTCATTCAGAGCAATCATCCCAATTAGTCAAAAAATGATGCACTTAGGAAACGGTGGGATGGGAAAGATTATGTAGGGATGTTGTAGACATTTACATTTTGAAGTATGCCGTAAGAATCAGTCATTAAGAAGTTTAATTATTTGGCATGCATGAAATAAAATCATTAGATTATAATAACTAATATAATAGTAATGGCTATCAGAATAGTAATAGTGAGGGGACACCAGCGTGGCTCAGTCTGTTGAGGGTCTGACTCTTGATTTCAGCTCAGGTCATGATTTCATGGTTCTGTAAGACCAAACCACATGTGTTAACAGTAGAAAGCCTGCTTGGGATTCTTTCTCCCTCTCTCTTTGCCCCACCCCTGCTCACTCTCGCTCTCTCTCTTTCTCTCTCTCTCTAGATGAGGAAGAAAAAGAAGAAACAGACTATTCTATTATTTAAAATATTCAAAAGTATTGGTGATAAAGCATCTGTGAGAATTTCTCTCAATTCGAATTATTCATTAAAAATAATCTGATCTATAAACATAGGTTATATTTTTCTTAAATTCTCAGGAATCCTGTGGAACTGGAGTAAATTAACAAACATGCTGCTCATAAGTGCTATTATTAATTCCTTCACCCAAAACCACTAGTCTGTACCAATTTTTATGTAATAACTTATTGAAATATCAGTTTAATTAATAAATTATACGTTAAAAATCTTCTCAGGGACATCTGGATGACTCATTTGGTTGAACATTTGATACTTAATCTCAGGATCTTAAGTTCAAGTCCTGTGTTGGGCTCCATGCTGGGTGTGAAGTCTACTTTAAAAAACAATTAAAGGGTTGCCTGGGTGGCTAAACAGGTTGAGCGTCCAACTTCGGCTCAGGTCATGATCTCATGATTCATGAGTTCAAGCCCACCAACGTGCTTGCTGCTGACAGCAAAAAGCCTGCTTTCAATCCTCTGTCCCCCTATCTCTGTCCTTCTCCCACTTGTGCTCTCTCAAAAATAAATAAACATTCTTTAAAAAATAAAATAAATAAATAACCTTTTAAATCTATATTGAGTCACTGATATTTGACAACAAAATCAAAGAACTCTTTTGAATGGAATCTTGATTTAAGAGAGTTTGGCAGTAACTGAGCTCAAATTATTGAAGTTTCAAATATGTAATCTATATGTAATTATTCAGGGACAGGCACGAGGTCATAACACTTGGGTTTTCTATCAAGTTTGACTGTCACTAGTATCATTGTTAACAATAATAAATGCCGGTTGATAACAGTAAATTTCTCTACTTCTCCAAATTTTTCAAAGAGGAGCTGACATTTTCAATAAAATCTTTTTCCAGATTATTTAAAGAAATATATATAGGCTAAATGATCTTTGTTATCAGAACACATAAAACATTAATATTTTAACTATGGACTCACAAAAATTTAGACATATGGATACTTTATAAGCCATAATCCTCAACTTCTTATTTTATAACTTTTAAGCCTAGTCAGACTAGACTGCCTGTGACCAAAAGGAATGTGGCTTTTGTTTAAACAAAAAAATAGTGACAGTGTCTCTCTCCACATTACCCTTTCAAATAGGCAGATCTCACTGTCTCATCCAGTTGGGCTCCAAATATTTTCATTAATGCCATTCACAGTCTGCTGCATTAGAAAGAAAGTTGTCTCAAGGAAAGACAGGAAGAGAAGAAGACATTTGGAGGGAAAAGTGGTCTATGTTTTCCTGGAAAGCTATTGTACTGAAGTGCAAATAACTTACTGCTTATTTGATGCATGTAATGAATTTATTAGCTGCTTTGCAAGAAAAATAGATAACTCATCCAGTTTCTAAGCATTTCTTATCATTTCAGTCTAAGAAAGGATGAGGGTTTCCATTAAGCATCTATTTCCTACCATATGGGCCTCAAGTTCTTCCCGGTATTTCTGCATTTTCCCCCTCTCCTTGACATGAGAAATAAGCTACTGGGACAGAGTGAACAGTTAGGACATAAAACATCTTATAGAATTCTGTGTCTATTTATAAAAGAGTGCAATTGAATGACAACTTTTTAAAACCCTTCAAGCAATTCCCTTTGCATGAAAGGGAAAAATTTCTAAGCAATTGTCCAAGTGTCATATTATATAGGAAAAAAAAAAGAACAAAACAACTTAGAAGGATAATGAGTGCCAATAATGTAATATTGCTTTTCATGGAAATCAAGTTTCTTCAGGACAGTGACAGCACAGCCTTCTAGAAACCATGGAGGTCACTATGCCACCATTGGCTAAAGGAAATCTAGATTAGAGAAGTCACTGCTTTTTCTTCTGGATCTGCCAAGGAGATGTGGTCCCCATGAAATGTCAGAGTGTGTGTCGAGATCTGGAAGTACTGCACTGTGGTATTTCATCTAAAAGATGAGCAGGGTGTCCAAGTCCAACAGAAGAAGAGATGTGAAAATACAGCAACAAGAATAAGGCAGATGATCGCAGCACTTAACTTCAAATAGATCTGACCCTCAGCAAACAAGTAGCCTTATACATATTACGGCTCTCCTGGGAAACCATTCACCACCAATTTGTGCTTGTTTATGGTTGCTGTTACCTTTTTCAAAAAATTTTATTTCTTTGTCACCATTCATGCATGCACAGTTACTAAAAATCCTAGAAGTCCTGTCCTCTCTCTCTTCCAGATCTGCCTGGCTGCTGAGAGAATCAGAGCATCCTGCTTTTGGACCAATCAACTTCCCATTTCTAGCAAGGGCAGGGTCTGTCTTTATCCCACACACACAGTCTGTCTCAAATCCTAGCCCCAAGTGTGAAGGCCCATGAAGAGGTCACAGCACCCATGGAGTGCGTCAGTTCATAGAGATCTCTGAAACATTTAGAGGAAAAATGGAACATAATGGTGAAAAAAAAATGTGGCAAGGTGGGCTGATCTCAGGTAACACTCAGTAGATAGCAATGATGCTAACCAATGAATAAGCATAGAATTCTTTTCAAGGGAACTTAAAACAATCCTAAACCTAGGGGCATAAGAAGGAAGAAAGCAGTGGCTGGCAAACTGAGTGAAAGAGAGACGACATCAGAAATACAACATTTGAAGAGGCCCAGTTATAAAAGGCCCTTAGAATGAAATCCTTAAAGAGAGAACACAAAACAAAGGGGAAAGAAAAAATGCGAACAGAGGTGAATGTGTAAACTACCCTTGAACAAAATAATAGAATTTACAGCATAGTCAGGGCACTTTCGGGTTGCAACATTCTCCCTTTCAGAAGACCTCTCTCCATAAATAAGGTTATCATTTTAACTTTTAAAAAAATTTTTGGGGCACCTGGGTGGCTCAGTCGGTTAAGCATCTGTCTTCAGCTCAGGTCATGATCTCATGGTTTGTGGTTTTGAGCCCCACATCAGGCTCTGTGCTGACAGCTCGGAGCCTAGAGCCTACTTCAGATTTTGTGTCTCCCTCTCTCTCTGACCCTCCCTTGCTCATGTCATCTCTCTCTGTCTCTCAAAAATAAATAAAAAACATAAAAATAAAAATTTTTAAATAAAAAAATTTTTTAATGTTTATTTTTTGAAAGAAAGAAAGACAGAGCAGGAGGGGGGGAAGGAGGGGGGCAGGGAGAAAGGGAGACACAGAATCTGAAGCAGACTCCAGGCACTGAGCTGTCCACACAGAGCCCGACGTGGGAGTCCAACCCACAAACTGTGAGTGCATGATCTGAGCCAAAGTGAGAGGCTTAACCAACTGAGCCACCCAGGTACCCCCTTTTGTGTCTTGATTTCATAAATATGACCAAAAGAATGAGCACATATCCATGGTCTCTACCCACTGCAAGTCTTCCTGTTCCTAGTCAATCAGACCCACTGTCTAAAAGCATAGTTCTTGGGGCCCCTGGGTGGCTCAGTCGGCTAAGGGTCTGACTTCAGCTCAGGTCAAATCTTACGTTCGTGGGTTTGAGCCTGCATCAGGCTAACAGCTCAGAGCCTGGAGCCGGCTTCCAGTTCTGTTTCTCCGTCTCTCTCTGCCCCTCCCCCTTTCATGCTCTGTCTCTCTCTGTATCAAAAATAAAGAAAACATTTTAAAAATTTAAAAAAATAAAAGCATAGTTCTTGGGGCAGGGGTGCCTGGTTGGCTCAGTCTGTTAAGTGTCTGACTTTGGCTTAGGTCATGATCTCATGGTTCATGGGTTTCAAGAACCACCTAGGGCTCTGCACTGACATAATCTCTGCCCCTCTTCCACTCATGCTTTCCCTTTCTCAAAATAAATAAACTTAATAAAATAAAATAAAATAAAATCATAGTTCTGATTATGTCCCTTTTCTACTTAGAATCCTCCATGATTTGCTACTGCTAAAATAAGTTCAGACCCTGAGGGCTGGAATTCAAAGTTCTCTGATATATGGCCTACAAGGCTTTTCAATGTGTATCTTCTCTGCTAGTTCTACTTTCCATAGTTTCTACTCATGCTACGTTGAACTCCCAATTACTCCCAATACGTACATTTCTGCAAGTTGGTCTGCCCTCACAGTTTGTCCATTGTATTCCTTATTTAGCCTCAGGTATGATTCATGGCATGTTTCAAGTTCCACTTCTTCCATGAAGAAAAATTCAAGTAATTCTTGGCTTCCCCTAATTTCCACAGAATTTTATATGCATTGTATACATTTTCTCTCTTATGCCTTATATGAAGTATGCATATATGAACGGGGAGATGAATGGATGGGTGGATGGATAAATCCATAAATCCAAAAATACTTCACCACTATGCTTATGAGAGGTAAACACTATCTAAGATGTGTGAAGACAATAGAAGTGCCTCTGAAGTGACAGAAATCGGTATTTGAAACCAGGTTCCATTAGTTTTCTAGTTGTGACCTTAAGTAAGACTTACTTAACCTCTTTTGATTTGTTTTCTTTTACTTGTTGAAGAAGCAGAAGAGTTTTAAAAAGTAAAAGAAGAAAAAGGATGAAAGGATGAAGAATGGTAATAACATATTTAGCAGAGTTCTTAGAAGATAAAATATATTATGTTAAAATTAATCATTAACAATATTGATATTCTCAATTAACCTTAATATCATTATTAGAGGAAAATTCTTTCCAGTTTAGTTTTACACTCCTCGTGATGTCTAGCATATACAGTTACTCAAATCATAAGGGTAGAATGAGAGTATATATACGTGTGTGTATATATATATATGTATATGTTGTTTCATTTATAAGAAGTCAGTAAGAGAGGCGCCTGGGTGGTTCAGTCACTTGAGTGTCTGGTTTCAGATCAGGTCATGATCTCACGGTTCATGGGTTTGAGCCCCGCATCAGGCTCTGTGCCAACAGCTAGCTCAGAGCCTAGAGCCTGCTTCAGATTCTATGTGTGTCTCTCTCTCTGTCCCTCTTGGGCTTACACTCTCTCAAAAATAAATTTAAAAATTTTTTAAAAAGAGAAGTCAATAGGATAAAAATAGGCCGGAATTAAAAAACAAACAAACAAACAAAACCCAAACTTTTGGATAACTCCAGAAATGGAACTTGAAAATGTAAGAGACATTCTTACAAAAAAAGAAAAAAAAAAAAAAAGAAGAAAGGAAGAAAAGAACAGAAAGGAAAAGAAAAGAAAAAGGAAGTGGTAAAGAAGGTGACAGAGTGGAAAGGAAAAGTAGGCAAGAAAAAGCGAATAATACTAGGAAAACTACACACAGTGCAACATCCATAAAATAGAAATTGAAAAATTAGAGCAGGTGTTCATAATATTTGGTTCATGATCTGGCCTCAAGGGCCTGTGGACCTTCTGAAATTGCATGCAGTGTTTGTAAATGAGGAAGAAGCTGTCAGAGTCTCAGAAGGATGTATGACTCACAAAAGGAGCACTTTTTAGAGAATGAGCAAATTAGAAAGGTCAGTTAGAGATCACAGAGAATAAGATTAAAAAAAAACTGTTGCTTAATGCAGGGATTTATTTGGAACCTTTAACTGTGAGTGGTAGCAAATATGAGCTTCTAAATATAAAACAAAGGGGATTATGGTCTTAAGGATAAAAAACATCTGCCTTTTACCTCTCTTCTGGGAGAGCAGAAATTATTAAGTTTTGGGGTCTGGCAAGTTGTCAGGAGATGAATGAGCTAAGAAGGGTGAAGCTCGCTGGAAGCAGAAGAAAAGGGGAAAAATGGGAAAAGAACAAAAATGAAAAACTGTCAACTATAAGGAATGAACGTGCAATTGATGAGAACAGAAAATAGAGATTAATAGGAGATGTTAAACATTTTTTACATAAAAAACAAATAAAAAGCAAATAAACACCTCCTTGGGAGAAAATAAAAGTATGATATAGCATAAACAAAGCATTACCTATAGTTTACTTCTTGTACGTGTTAGCTCAGAATGACTTTCACTGGAAGAGATCTGTGGATACATGTAGTCATGTTAAATAACTGATATTACCTTAACTGCTCTTGCACATTAATCACTACTTACTGAAACTTAAAAAAAGGAAAATATAGCCCATAATAATT
This sequence comes from Suricata suricatta, assembly GCF_006229205.1. Taxonomy (NCBI): domain Eukaryota; kingdom Metazoa; phylum Chordata; class Mammalia; order Carnivora; family Herpestidae; genus Suricata; species Suricata suricatta. Next base: position 11,881,504 of record NC_043702.1, on the reverse strand, counting down.
AAATTGAATCAACCTTAGTCTTCTTTAGAATATCAGAGCCTCAAAGCCATTGTTGACATGTACTATATTAGTGATATTGACATACACTGTATATTTTCTGAGAAACACCTCTATTGCACTCAGGAATCAGTTGAAAGAAAACATAAACTTGTGATTGATCTCTGTATATTAGCTCTCTGTGCATTAAAAAGCATATCATTTTTAGCATTTCAGCTGTTCTTACCATTCAATGACTGCGTCCCACCTACAGTACTGCAAGAATCCATAAACTTACAAGATCCAAATTCAATCTCAGCTTAAACAATCTGTTCAGAGTCTGCATCAGAGAGATTCTATTAAATCAGATGAAAAAATTTCATCATTATATTTTTTAAAACACTGATTATATTACTATATGTTACATTTTGAGTTGCAAGTGATTATGACCCTTATGAGTAGAAGAAAGAAGAGAAATATGGTTTTATAGATTTCAGAAGACTATAAAGTACAGTGTTTCCATATACATGGTAGTTTTAAAGAATATGAAGGCACACTAACTTTATTTTTACTGTAAAAGATAAAATCAGTTATAAAGCATCGGTATAAATCCCAAACCATGGGGACTTTGCTAATGCAATATTGGATTCATGAAGTCAAGAGGAAAGTTCATTGGGAAACAATGCTGCTGGAAGATGTAGCTACTGGAAAATAAACTTGTATGAGGAATTAAGCTCCAACCAAATAGAATTATTCAAATACTGAGTCCAGGACCAGCTACATAATTTGCAGGTCTAATGAAAAATAAATGCCGAGCCCCTTGTTCAAAAAAATTATTAAGAATTTCGATATGGGAACACGAGGGCATAATCCAAACCCAATGCAGAACTCTGTGTGACTGCATCAGGTCCTGCCGCGGACCCACTACATAAACCTAGTCAGAGTTCTCTAAAACCAGGTACCATGCTTCTTTATATGGTAACTTAGGCATTGATGAAAAATTCAAATTTCATTTTAATAGAACTTAAGAACCACATTGAATAAAATTTAATAACTGAGTCATAATCTTTTTTGTGCCCTACAGAAGAATCAAATCTACATATGAACCCTTAGGTGGCCTAAAGATGAAGAGGAGGCATTGTGGAGATTTGCATGAGTTCGTGGCAGTGATGAGTAACCTTTTCCACTCTAAACTTTTCCCACCATTGACAAGAGTTGCCTAGTGAGATGACAGGTCCCTGCTAAAAGCAGTATTTGGGAAGAGGTAGCCCTGCAGAGGCTAGCCTTAAAAGCTGTTGACTCCAAGATGATATAAAATGTAAAATCTTAGACCTGAGGTTTCCATGGTAGAACTTCAGGGGGAATATGAAGCCAGATAAAGATTTAAGGAATTTTTTTTTTTTTTTTTTTAGAAAACATAACATGATCAAATCTAAGGATTTGCTGATTGGTGACCATAAATAGTTAATAAGAAGTCACTGTCTTCGCCTACATTTAAGTCCTTCTCCCATAAGTTGCCTGGGTTATATTTTAATAGAAAAATGATCTCGTTTCAAAATAAGATTTCAAAGGCACGTATTCAGGGACACACATGCGCACACATGCATATATTTTAATCTATGTGGCCACAACCAGGGCAGTGACCATCTGTTGCCATGTACATCTGTTAGAATATGAAATTTTTAGTTATAAATAAATGTTTGGGACAGCACATCTGGCAATCACAAAAATAAATATGGAAATTATAAAAATCCCCTTGAATTACAATGAATTCCAATAACTCCTATAATTTCTTTTTTTAAAGTTTATTTAATTCTTTATCAAAAGAGAGAGAAAGAGAGAGAAGGAGGGGGCAGAACACGAACAGGAGAGAGGCAGAGAGAGAGAGAGAGAGAAAGAGAGAGGGAGACAGAGAATCCCAAGCAATCTCTGCACTGTAAACCCCTGTAATTTCCTAACCTTAAGATATGAGTTCATCTTTCATCTGAATAACCCACTCTTCTTATATAGAACTAATTAACAAGGATTTGGCTGACTCCAAAGATTATTACCTGAATACATCTTTTCTTCTAAATTTAAAATTTTGAAGTTGATGAGAAAACTCGAAGGTAGTTGCAGTGATTTCTTAAGATACTTTACTTCCTCAGCCATGGCCTGATTTAGAGTCTACATTGGATTAAGAAATATCCACATTTATATGAAGATAACTAATGTAACTTAGATTTATGTACCACTTATTCACCATAGTACCTCAGCAACTCTTGCTAAAAACTGTGTGATACTTTCTAATCTTTAAAATATTTCTGAGATGCTACTGGTAAGATTCCCACTTTACAAATCAGGAAACTGAGGTCTAGAGGGGTTATGAAACATGCTCCAAATTATACAGCTAGAATTTGATTTAAGGATTAAATTGGAGGGGAGGGTTCCTGGGTGGCTTAGTTGGTTAGGTGTCCATCTTCGGCTCATGTCATGATCTCATGGTTTGTGACGTCAGGCTCCACATTGAGCTCTGTGCTGACAGCTCAGAGCCTGAAGCCTGCTTCAGATTCTGTGTCTCCCTCTCTCTGCCCCTCCCCTGCTTATGCTTTGTCTTTCTCAAAAATAAATAAATGTTAACAAGTTAAAAAAAATTAGTTTGGCTGTAATAGAGACATAAAGACACTCACTTAAACAAATGAGGGTTTACATTTTTCTCTTGGAGCAACATGTATGGAAGTGAGGGTTTAAAGCTCAGGAACATCAACTCAGAGGTCGCCATGATTCTTTTGGTTATCAAATCATTGTTTCAAGATGGCAGCTCCAACCTTAGAAATACGTTAGCCTTTCAGGCTGGAAGGAAGGAAGAGTAAAATGTCAATGGCTGAGCCTCTCCTCTCTCAGGCTGCAATTCCAGAAACCCCAGTCAACAAGTATCACTTAAAGTTCATTGCCCAGACTATCTGCAAATACGTTTAGGAAATACAGAGTTTTAATTTTCTTCCCCCTAAACTGGGCTTATTGCTGTTCCCATCAAAATTAAGCTCATTAGTAAGAAAGGAGAAAAATGGCTACTGAGTAGAAATCATCACTCTGTGAAACTGCATGGCACCCTTTTCTCTCTGGCGAATGTCAGCCAGAAGTGACGATAAGGAAGCTTCCATCTTCTTTCTTCACTTCTTCTCTGTCCTCCATTGTGATAAGGAAAGGAAATTCTATTTATTCACATTGCCTGTGGTGGTTTCTAAAGAAAAACTGTGCCTCCTTTCTTTTTCTTCTCTTTTCTGTCCTCACTGAAAGTTCATGAAACTGATATTAACTGGCATGTTTTCATGAAGGCAATGCCAGGAGCAAGAAGACAGGAAGTCTTATAAGTACTAGTAAAACCTTGGATTGCAAGTAAATTGTTCTGTGAGTGTTCTGGAAGGCAAGAAAACATTTCTAATAAATTTTAACTTGATAAATAAATGATGTCTTGAAATGCAAGTTGTACAAGATTCTGAATGTTGCATGATCACAACTGAGCCAATGGTTCTTGAAATTTGCTTTGATAACAAGTGCTTTGGGATGCAATCATGTTTCCAGAGTGAATTATGCTCACAATCCAGGGTTTTTACTGTATTTAAAAATAGGTAGCTGAAAAACAGTGAAAATACGAAGTATATAAGATATCACCCATATCATATATACAAGATGACCAAGGTTATGTTGGTCAGAAAAGACTTGGGTTTTTCCCTTTCTAAAGAAGTCCTTGAAGAATCAGTGGGGTGCTGCAAGTTTATTCTCCATCCAAACACTTTGCCCCTCAATGCAAGACATAAACTTCAACAGAGCCACTCAGAGAGCTTGAGGTAGATTCCAGGCATTAGAAAGTATGTAGTGAGCATGAGCCTGACAAATGCAAAGGACTCTAAAGACAAGAATTTGTAGCTTTCAGCTGGAAACAGTGGGACAGGAGAAGAGATAACAGGCTGTGTTGAAGTTATCTACAATTCTGCAAAAATGCTCGAGTCTTGCTCATGATATGGAAGTGAACCATAAAGACACAGCCACCTGACACTTTTTTTTAAATTTATTTTTGAGAAATAGAGAGAGACAGCATGAGCAGGGGAGGGTCAGAAAGAGAGGGAGACACAGAATCTGAAATAGGCTCCAGGCTCTGAGCTCACAGTCAGCACAGAGCCCGACATGGGGCTCAAACCCACGAACTGTGAGATCATGACCTGAGCCAAAGTCGGACGCTCAACCGACTGAGCCACCCAGGTGTCCCCTGACACTTCTTAAAAAGGCCATCTATAAGGATGATAGGACTGACAGGAGAGCTGGTGTAAAAGGACCATCAGAAAGCAGAGGCTGATGGGAGTCTCGATGACCAGAGAAGGGTATGTTTCCCAGATCATGAAACTACAGCTGGATATTCCTATAGAGTTTCTATAGAAAGAGCTTCCTCCCACTGAGAAGATTTGGACAGCAAGGATGACAGAAGTGCATTCACACTGGATTATCTCCTCTTTTTTGCTTCTTCTTTACAGTGGTTATGCTCATCTTTTGCTCGGCCTCTAAGAAAGAGAAGATAGGGCCCTCTCCATGTTGCCCTACATGTGAGGTCCCTGAGGAAATCAAACACAAGGCATTCACTGGGAAAATGACCACCTGACTATCATTAGGGTGACAGTCCAATGGAGAACTCCATTGAACTAAGCTGAATCATTCAGAACTCCTACCTGACTTAGAGAACACGGATCCACAGGCTTCTTTACACTGTACCCTGAAACCCACAAATAAATATTTGTTTTTGTTACTCAAATTCCAAGAATGTCTCATCCAAAAGAATGAACACAGTCAAGGACAAGAGGATGAAGGCAAAAGTGTATTCAGTTTTAGGACCCTTTCTCTTAGCTCCCAGATTCGAGCCAATTGAGAAATAGACAGGTTTAAGCACAAGAAAAGCACAATGTCATTAATCAGGCTGATTCCAGAATGCAGCTTTAGATGAGCCTATTTTTTATCCCACATCTATCACTAGCAGGAGTGCTGGACAGCCCGAGGCTTCCCTCAACATAGCCCAGCTGACCTGATCACAAGAAGGGCAGGGAAGGGACATGCCCTGTGGAGATGCTAGTTCTGAAAAAGAATAAGCCTGGAGAGACACAGAGTTCCTGCTGCCTGACTCATGGTAAGCACAACATTCCTCCCGCCCTGGGCAAGGTGAGTGAAGGCACAGATCTGCTGAAGGCTCATCCCTCAAACTTTCATATTCCTTCCCTTTTATAGAAACAGAGCATGGAGAGTCTTTCCCCTAACATCAGTGTTTGAGGGTTGTAGGGAAGGCAATGGAAGCAATAGTGGTCTCAGAGCTGTGCTGAAGGGGGTCAAACCTGACTTTCCTCCCTTCTAGCTGAAGCACGTTGTGTCTTCTTAACACGGAGCTAATGAAATCTCCCTAGTAGGCTTGTTACAAAAATTAAATGGGTCAAGAAATATAAAGCACTCAGAGCAGTGTCTAGAAGATCCTAAGTGCGGTATATAGATTAATCATAATGCAATTATCTTATTCAAATATGAAGCCTTATTTCTCTGCATATCTCTGCTTTGGAACATCTTTAAAATATTTTATAAATGCCAGCATATCATCATCACATTTCCATTATTTTAGATTACTTAAAACATCATCCTCTGGCTTCTTTCACTTTGTTTTTTCACCTAAGCACAAGGGAGATACATTTAAGAGAGAGAATATGCTACAACTCATAGGTGCGGAGTTTTCAGTGTTTTTCCTTTTTTCTTTTTCTTTTTGCTATTGTACTCAACAAGATTTGAATTTGCAGATCTCTTGACAGGGTGACGAATTGCAAATAAATCTGAAAATCAAAACCACATAAAACAAGGCAAATTTGGATAATATTCTTTATTTCCATATTTTTATTTAACTTCTCAAAGAGCCTTAAATAGCTTTCTCACTGGGCCAGAATTTTCTCCCTGGAATTATGTTTAACCTCCACTGCAGACATATCAGGTGGTCTGTGTAAGGGTCTGGGGAAACCCACAGTTACATTTGCTTTGAGAGGAAAAAAATCACCAAGACCATGTTAAGGACTTGTTGAGTTGGACTCTTGGCTGGGAAGGATTGAATATTCTTTGGCACTCTTCAACTGCTGTTTATGAGAGTTCTTAGTATTTGTAAGTGGTAGCTTTCCAAGATCCCATATCACCTCCAACCTTAATCCTGTGCATATTCACACACATGCATGTACACAAGCACTCATATTTATATGCACAGAAAATTGTTTGTGTCATTGAAGAGGCAATAGACTGGTATTTCTTTTTAAGAGGGTGGTTTTTCATGGACTTCACATAGGAAAAGAACATCAAGAGCCAATTCAAGTCCTTCAGAGAAGCTGAAAGTCAAAGCCACAACAATAATGAACCAACCACATCCAAAGCATGATTTAGGCTTGATGGTGAAATAGTTGAGAGCAGACACTCAAGAGACAGAACATCTGAGTTCAAAGCCTGCTTTTGTCATATACCAGCCCGTGTGACATTTGTGAAATTTACATAACCACTCCGTGCTATAGTATGATCATCTGTAAAATGGAGACACTAGTAGTTCCTACACCTATACAAGGGGGTTCTATAATAATAGAACCTACCTCAGATGGTTGCTCATCTTGCATACCTGTAAAAAAGGTGGTAATAACTACGCCTGTCTCATAGGATTGCCACAGAGTTTGAAAGAGTTAATACCTACCAAGTACTTAGGAGACTGGCATATAGTGAGCATTAAGTAAGCATCCGCTGTGATTTGTATCAGTATCAAAGACTCAAGAATGAGATCAGCACTGGAGCAGTTCAGACACAAGCCTAGCAGGGGCGAGGAAATCAGGTAATTGACATGGTCACAGAAGAGAGAGGGGCTCGCCTTTACAGACTACTACATGTGTGGCATGTGCCTGGGTCAGGCTGATGAAAGAACCACCAGCAAGGTGGACGGAATGACTGTTTTCTTTTGATTTTCTAAAAATGTCCAAAGCATAGCTCCAGGGAGATCTACCCCACAGTATTCAATGATGAACCAAATGATTCAAGGTTAACCATGCTGAATGTCCTTTGGTTCAGTCTATCTTAATATAAAAACTTTTTGTTGGCTCCAAGAATGAAGTTTTTATTTAAAGTGAACCCTTTGCACTTCCACAGATCAAAGGGATTGTACTCAGCAATCAAGAGCTCAATTATGCCACTCACTGCCCTCCACAGCAAAACTTTGTGGTACAAACTATAAATCTCGCACGTCTCCAAGTTTCTTTACTGGTTATATATCGCATAGGTGTTGATACTACACATACATCCCTTCTCTTTTACCAGTAGTAAAATCAGAGATGTTAGCTACTCTTTATTAAATTATAAAAATGTATATCCAGGGACGCCTGGGTGACTCGGATGGTTGAGTGTCCGATTCTTGATCTCAGCTCAGGTCTTGATCTCACAGCTTGTGAGTTCAAGCTCTGTATCTGGCTTTGAGCTGACAGCATGGAGCCTGCTTGGGATTCTGTCTCTCCTTTCAGCCCCTCCCCTACTTGCGGATGTGTGCACGTGCAAACACACATACTCTCTCTCAAAATAAATAAACTTAAAAACTTTTTAAATAAAAAAATGTATATTCACAAGTCATTTTGGCACATGATTTGCTTTCAGCTAACAGTTTTCCTGTTCACTTTCAGTGACTTCTGTACAGGAAGACAAGATCTCTCTTATCATGTCTGTATTTCTGCAATTTTAGTTGTCCCATATATTCAGCTTTGGGTTAATTTATTGCATGTGATCGTTAGTGGAAGATAGAAGTTTGAAGACAAGTTATAAGTTATAAGTTATCAAGTTACAACTTGGAAATCCTCTTGAAGTACCTCTATAATGTCTTACCCTCCAGCTGGACCTGAAGCGACAACTAAAAATGGCAGTGATCGAACATGTGTGTGGCATTTTGCGAGCATTCTAAAAACTGCTTTCTAAATTAGTCATTTAGATAATAGGTGTTCCTCTACTCTTCACATGTTTAAAAGTGGATTATTAATGGCATGAGTAGGGGGCAAGGAACAGAGAAATAATTGCTATTTTTGCCTTGTTCATTAAATCAGTTTATTAGTCATTTTTGTTTGTTTGGTGTTTACTTAGTACGTTTTAGTAAAGTTATCATCAATTCTTTTTAATCACAAATGGAAAGACAGACCAGAAGGGGGCATAACCTTGAGACCTACATCATATTTATCGTCACTGGTGAAGTGAGTGTAGAGGTATGAAATTCCAGTTGAGAAAAACAGGCTTTTTGAAAAAGTGTTGACAGAGAGACTATAATTACAAAAAGAAATAAAACAATATGTGTACAAGTATTTATATTTATATGATTGCCAAAATTAAAAGTCATTTATAAGAAAGAAAACTAGATGTGTAATTATGTCATCATCTATACGGCTCACAGTTTCTACTAATCCAAATAAAGAGTATATATTTTAAAATATAATTCAATTCACAACCACAATCTAGTGATCAATTAGAGAAATGAAGAAAATGACAACTCAATAGGAAATGAATACAGTTTTATATTCTCATTTTTCACCACAGCATGTTTATGATTTTACTGTAGACTTATAAATTCCCTAATTTAGGTTAAGTTAATAGTTTCAGACTTAGTTTTATGTGTAATTTGAGAGCTTTTATGTCCCCGATGAATTTATAGTGCAGATATAGTTAATAAAAAATTGGGAAATTTAAATTCAATCAGAGAAAATATGCATCATCTTGAGATACCATGAGGCTCTGATATTATTAAAATAGCTTCATGATGTTGAGTGAGAAAAATGAATGTTGATGATGATAAGATTTTCTATGGAATTGTCACTTTATAATAACTTAAAAAAATAATTACTGTTGACAAGAAAATAACATTATTTTTTAAAGTTTATTTTGAGAAAGAGAAAAGGAGAGTATGAGCAGGGGAGAGGGGCAGAGAATCTCAAGCAGGCTCTATGCTGTCAGCAGGAAGCCTGATTTGGGGCTCCATCTTGCAAACTGTGAGATCAAGACTGGAGCTGAAACCAAGTCAGATGCTTAATCAACTGAGCCACCCAGGCACCCTGAAAATAACATGATTTAAAAGGCTTTGTGAGGATGTGAAAACAAGTATGAGCATGAGACCATTAACCAGATCAATGGTTGAGCTTCTAAGTGTGAGCACTAAAAATAACTATTTGGAGGACATCTGGAATCTAGGGTAGCATGTAAGGAACATGGAGGCTGTCACTTCAATCATCAAACCAGAAAAAATCCTGAGTAGCCTAAAAATCAACAACTTTTCTTAGCTTTGTCAGAGAATTCAGGTCACACAATAAATAAATATCCCTAAAATTGGAGAACTAGGTAGAAACTTACCTGAGCAGAAACCAAGGAGCAAAAATCTTTGTGGGAACCAGTTCTAGGGTAGGAAAATCCAAGTTATGATTGACAAATTTCTGAAGGTTTGACGTTAACAAGGTTGAGTTAAAAATTCTATGGAGGCTCAGGCTTGTAGGAGCCCCACATTTGCGTGAGTTTCAACTGCAGAAACCCTACCAGGTTTTCACAGTGAAGATCTGAGGAAAAAAAAAATCACTGTGCTGCCAGCAGGATGCGGGGAGGGTAGACATTTTGAAATACGCCCAGAACCTTCTCTTCTTAATAAAGCCTGTCCTCAAGAGGAACTATTTTACTAAAGCATAACCTACTGGGGTTTTATCAGAACCCAATTGGCCTGAGGGTGTGCAGAGGGAAATCTCCAACTCCAGACCCCTACAGCCTGTCCTATCCACCAAAGAAGGGTGGAGAAGAGAGAATGAGAAGCACTAATGAAGACAGAACCCAGGGACACACAGGCTGGCCCACCAAGAGGCAGGCCTAGCCATAGGATTAGAGAGTGCTTCCTCCCCAATGCATACCTAAGCACTGTAACAGGAGAGGCCTATCGAAATATCACGTTTCTCAACAAGAAAACAGACAACCCATTCAGAAATGAGCAAAAGAACAAACACGGCACCCAAGAAGATACACTGATAACTAAAAAGCATATTAAAATGAGTTTGGCATCTGATTATTAAGAAATTGCAAATTAAAACAATCATGAGTGGGGGCGCCTGGATGGATCAGTCAGTTAAGCATCTGACTTCAGCTCAGTTCAAGATCTTGTGGTTCACAGATTCAAACCCTGCATTGGGGTCTGTGCTGACAACTCAGGGCCTGGAGCCTGCTTTGGATTCTGTATCTTCTCTCTCTGCCCTACCCTACTAATTCTCTCTCTCTCTCTATCTCCCTCCCTCAAAAAATCAATCAATCAATCAATCAATCAACCATGAGATACCATTATGCACCTATTAGAATGCCCCAGATCCAAAACACCAACATTGTTAGTGTCAGGAAAAGTAAGTGAGTATCTGAGAACTCTGTAAACCTAAAACTGCTCATAAAAAAATAAAGTTTACCATTTAAATAAATTAAATAATAAATATGGCAAAATACTTGTGAGAGTACAGAAAAAAGAAAAATAAGCAATAGCCTAAAAACTTTTTTAAATACTATAAATATAGATAGATGGTAGATAGATAGACAGATATATAGAAAGAAACTGGACTATCCTATTTTCCCATTTTAAACATTTTTAACATATACGATAATACTGGAATGTCAGCTTTTCCTTATATAAGTGAAAATATTTTTCATGTATATCTGTTTTATTTTTTTTTAATGTTTATTTATTTTTGAGACAGAGAGAGACAGAGTGTAAAAGAGGAACGGTCAGAGAGAGAGAGGGAGACACAGAATCTGAAACAGGGTCCAGGCTCTGAGCTGTCAGCACAGAGCCCAATGCGGGGCTCGAACTGAGAAACCACGAGATCATGACCTGAGCCGAAGTCAGACGCCTAACCGACTGAGCCAGCCAGGCGCCCCAATGAACATCTGTTTTAAAATAAATCCACTTATTAGAGTCTTCTAATACTTTCTAATAAAAATCTAAGTTATTAATTCTCTTTTGTTTTTATAAGTCTGGCTGGGTTCAATATATGAGTGTTTTTATATAGTTCATCTCTGAAACAAATCTCACTACTATAATTTCTGAAGCCAGCACAATGTGTCTGGCTTATTCCTTTTAATACTTGAAACAATGAAATTGTTTATGACTTAGGGTTTTCTCATTAGTTACAACTTATTGACAATGAAAAATGTAGTAAAATATGATGTGGTTTAAAAGGTGTTAATTAAGCTCTACATGACAGCATCATGACTCTGAAGTGCATGAGTCATTAGTAATTCTAGTTGAAGTACTTTTTGGTCAGCACAATGGCATAGTCATCCTAACAAAAGTAGCATCTCATCAGTCTGGAATTACGTAGGTGTGGTTCTGCCCTGAGGCAGAGGGATGGACTGATTGATCTCTGGGAGGTTCTTCCCACCCTGGAGTCTCAGATGGCTAAAACTTGCAATTGAAATAAGCTTTCCCACAATCCCCTCTGCCCTGGATCCCTCCTCTTCCGTCCATTATTAAGTGATACCTTGACTCCTTTGCACTTTCCAAACACTTGCAAGTTGATGCCTGTCAGGATTCGGGATCCTCACATGAGTCTTCTTTCCTTTAATAGTGTTGATTCATCAGGATGCCAGCAGGGTGAAAGAGGGTATGCATTGTGAACACACTGAAGAATTTTCAATTCTAGCCCGTGAATCCATTTCCTTAACATAATTTGAAAAGATTAGGACAGGGTAAAGTCTCAGCTTAGAGCACACACTAAAAAAGTAAAAGTCTAATGACCACGTTCCAAGGAGATGTCACATATATAATGTAAATATATGGGTCTACATATGCATATAAATTTATATATGGATATATATATAGACCTGCCCTAACTTGGAACCCCAGTGTCATTTACAAAATCTGGTGAATGAAAATGAGGGCACTCATAGTTGAAGGAGACATACTATAAGCAAAATGGCAGTGGTTCAAGAAAGCAGCTAATGGGAACAGGCAATGTTTTTCCAAATAGAAAATGATATTTTATTTTATTTTTTAAAAGTAGTTTATTGTCAAATTAGTTTCCATACAACACCCAGTGCTCTTCCCCACAAGTGCCCTCCTCCATCACCACCACCTCTTTTCCCCCCTCCCACTTCAACCCTCAGTTCGTTTTCAGTATTCAATAGTCTCTCAAGTTTTGGGTCCCTCTCTCTCCCCAACTCTCTTTCCCTCTTCCCTTCCCCATGGTCCTCCATTAGGTTTCTCCTGTTCTCCTGTTAGACCTAGGAGTGCAAACATATGGTATCTATCCTTCTTTGCCTGACTTATTTCGCTTAGCATGACACCCTCAAGGTCCATCCACTTTGCTACAAATGGCCAAATTTCATTCTTTCTCATTGCCA